>NW_024423897.1:32309881-32509204 GCF_017311325.1 Ursus maritimus
TGTGTGTGTGTGTGTAAAGAGAGCATGCGAGTGGGGAGGAACAGAGGGAGACAGAGAGGGGGAGAATCTTAAGCAGGCTCAACACCTAGCACGGAGCCCGAGATGGGGCACGATCTCACAATCCTGAGATCATGACCTGAGCTGAAGTTAAGAGTTGGGTGTTCAACCAACTGAGCCACCCAGACACCCCTACACTTATTCTACTTGCTTATAGAATAAAATAAAACAAAATAAAGTCAGAACCTGAGCCAGAATGTTCTAGAGTTCCTTACCTTAAAAGTGACTGAAAAACAGGATGCATGTGATTGAGGCTTATGATTGGGGCCGGCATATGATTTATCTTGCCAAACATGACACTCTTACCCCACAACAGGCTTAACTGTAAACCAGGGTCGTGTATTCACTCTACTAACAATGGTGGTGGCAGTGGAGTGTAATTTCCCAGAGTTGAGTGCTTGGCACATTTCATTCCTCAAGCTAATATGTAATAAAGTCCTATTGTAGGTGCTGTGAGAGAAATAGATAAAGATCTCCTACCCTCAAGGAGTTTACAGTGTTGAGAAAGCGATGGCTATTACTGAGTATTACTGAGTCAAAACAATACTGAAACAATACTGGTATGGTCTTACTTATTTTAGTCTCTGTTCTCATGATGTTAATCTTTATAGTTTATCTGTACTTCCTTATTTGAAAGGAAATGCTGTAAATATCTTTGTTAACATCATTTTAGTGAGATATATTTTACAGAAATTCGGTTCTCTTTATGAAATGTTTTTCTTTTCTAGTTGACTTTAGAGATTTTTTTTTTTCAACTATATTCTTTTGGGCCAGAACAATACTAAGTCTGACGGAAATACTTTAACAATTAAATAAGGAATTATTATTATTGTTTTTTTTACAAAATTGTATTCACTTATGTAAGCAAACATATTATCTTGTGTAGTGCTTTCAAGTTTACAAATTAACATAAATAGTCATTCAAATATCCACCAGGGCGAGGGCCTTCTCTGTCTTGTTCACAAGGAAAACTCCAGCACCTAGAACAATGTCTGGTACGTTGGGGCTACTTGAAATGAGTAAATTTCCTCAATATTTGTATGTATTTTGTCCAAGAGGTCATTTATTCAAATAAAACCTTACTTAGATTTAGCAAAGAAAACTGATTATAGTAGAATTTTTGCTGCTAAAAAGGGGGCATGGTTGTGAGGTCCATCGTTCCATCTTTTATAACCCCCGTTCTTTGGAGCAGGTATGAAAACTTCTCATCGAAGATAGGAAACCATAGAGAATAAAGCATTAGATCACATAAAGACAGAGAGCTCATTTTGTCCACAGATGAAGAATGAAGCTCAGTGGGTTTAAAAAAAATGCCCAAGGCTTTTTGTTGTGTGATACGACCAGGCTGGGCACTCAAATCTGCTCCAGGGCAGAGATTTTCCTCTTATAGGCAGAGCTAGATTAAGAGGAGTGAGAGGTCGGTTAGCCTTGCAGCTCTGGAGGAAGTCAGTTTGCCTGGGTGGTGGACATTACTGAGAACGTAACAGAAGGTAACAGGGAAGGGAAGATATGTAGCAGAACTCTACCCTGAAAGACTGCCGACTTTGTTGGAAGAAATATTGTGATAAGTCATGCGGATGAGAAGTCGAGGTCCCCTCATCAAGTGGTGTGTTTGGGAAACTCAAATAAGTAGTCCTGAAACTGCTTTCAAGGGAGGATGGGTCAGGGTTTGAGTCGTTGGTTTGAGTTTGCGCGTTTGGGGCCAGACTTGCTGATGGAAGAGCTGAGGGGAGTGCTTTCCTTCAAATAAACGTTGACTATTTGTGTAACGAATCTCCGTGTGAAAGGGTGCTAAATAATCAGCTCTTCAGGATTCAAACGTCAGGGTCCAGTCCAGATGATCGAACTCCAGACTTTCTCATTTGCAAGTCGGGGATTGAGACCCTTCCCCTTTAGAAAAAGAAATGTTAGATTTATCACAACAGAAATATGTTGTGATGTTATAATCGTATAGATAAACAGAGAGATTGCATGGTTTTTTTCTTTTCTTTTTTTTTTTTAAGATTTATTTATTTATTTATTTATTTATTTATTTGACAGAGAGAGAGAGACAGCCAGCGAGAGAGGGAACACAGCAGGGGGAGTGGGAGAGGAAGAAGCAGGCTCCCAGCAGAGAAGCCTGATATGGGGCTCGATTCCAGAACGTCAGGATCACGCCCTGAGCCGAAGGCAGACGCTTAACAACTGCACCATCCAGGCGCCCCTGCATGGTTTTTTTCTAATATTGTCCTCACTGAAAGAAGGTAAGAGTATACCAACCTGATAATAACTTTTAAAGAATTAAACCACAATTTTGGACCACTTAAAAAAGTTTAAAATTGGCTTCAGTCTGCAATAATCAGTTAATATTACTGAATGTTTCTGATGCTATTAGAGAATATTTTTCAAACATTTTTAATTATAGCATACTGTAAGAAATACATTTGATATCACACTGTACACATAAATATAATTGAAAAAACCCCAAAGTAATATGAAATGGTTCTTACCTTTACTGTGTATTGTACTTTTATGTTTTTTATTTTATTCTATTTTGTTTAAAAAGTGCCGGTCATGACCCTCTAAAATGATCATGACTGTCTAACGAGTCATTACACAAAATGTAAAAAGCAATGCTATATATATAAACAATATGAGAGGAATTCAAGGTAAAGTTCCTGAGGGAAAGAGACTTGTAGTCTACTTGAGGAGAGAAAACTAACTTACAAACCATTGGAGCATATTTTTTCTTTATTAAGTTATTTATTTATCTTTTTTTATTTTTAAAAATGTTTTAGGGATTTTATTTACCTGAGAGGGAGAGCGCAAGCAGAGGAAGAGGCAGAGAGACAAGCAGACTCCCCACTGAGTGCAGAACCCAATGCAGGGCCTGATCCCAGGACCCTGAGATCATGACCTGAGGTGAAGTCGGATGCCTAACTGACTGAGCCACCCAGGAGCCCCTATTAAGTTTTTAATTTTAATTCTAGTATAGTTAATATACAGCATTATATTAGTCTCAGGTGCAGTGATTCAACAATTCTATACATTACTTACCTCTCACCATGATAAATGTACTCTTAATCCCCTTCACCTATCTCACCCATCCACCCACCCACCTCCTCTCTGATAACCATCTGTTTGTTCTCAGTAGATAAGATTTCTGTTTCTTGGTTTCACTCTCTCTTTTTGTTTTTCCTTTGCTTGTTTGTTTTGTTTCTTAAATTCCACATATGAGTGAAATCATATGGTATTCGTCTTTCTCTGACTGACCTATTTCGCTTAGCATTATACTCTCTAGCTCTATTCACGCTGTTGCAAATGGCAAGATTTCATTCTTTCTTATGGCTGAATAATATTCCAGTGTGTGTGTGTGTGTGTGTGTGTGTGTGTGTGTGTATCACATCTTCTTTATCCATTCATCTATCAGTGGACGTTTGGGCTGCTTCCATAGTTTGGCTGTTGTGAATAATGCTGCAGTAAACACAGGGGTGCATATATTCCTTCAAAGTAATGTTTTTGTATTCTTTGGGTAAATACCCAATAGTGTAATTACTGGATCATAAAAAAATTACTTTTTTGCGGAGCCTCTATACTGTTTTCCATAGTGGCTGAACTAGTTTGCATTCCCACCAACAATGCATGAGGGTTCCTTTTTCTCCACATCCTTGTCAACACTTGTTTCTTGTGTTTTGATTTTAGCTATTCTGACAGGGGTGAGGTGACTATTTCATTGTAGTTTTGATTTGCATTTCCCTGATGCTGAGTGATGTTGAGCATCTTTTCATGTCTGTTGGCCATCTGGATGTCTTCTTTGAAGACTATCTGTTCATGTCTTCTGCCTTTTTTTTTTTCTTTTCCTTTTTTCTTTTCTTTTCTTTTCTTTTCTTTTCTTTTCTTTTCTTTTCTTTTCTTTTCTTTCTTTTTTTAAGAGAGAGGCAGAGAGAGAGGGAGAGAGAAACTTAAGCAGGCTCTACACCCAGCACAAAGCCCAACATGGGTCTTGATCTCACAGCCCTGAGATCATGACCTGAGTCGAAATCAAGAGTCAGACACCTAACTGACTGAGCCACCCAGGTGCCCCACTTATGCCCATTTTTTATTGGATTATTTGAGGTTTTTTTGGTGTTGAGCTGTATAAATACTTTATATATTTTAGATACTAACCCTTTTTTGGATATCATTTGCAAGTATCTTCTCCCACTCATTAGGTTGTCCATTAGTTTTGTTGATTGTTTCCTTCACTGTGCAGAAGCTTTTTATTTTGATGTAGTCCCCATAGTTTATTTTTGCTTTCATTTCCTTTGCCTCAGGAGACATATCCAGAAAAATGTTGCTATGGCCAATGTCAGAGAAATTATTGCCATTGGAGCATATTTTAAGACTATGATTAATTGGTTGCTAAATTGCATCCTGCAGTTTAAGAATGACAGACATTCAGCTTTTATCTGTGTATTTTCTGTGTTGAAATACACAGATCTAAGATAAAGACGACCGCTTTTACAAAGTATGCTTATTTTATACTGTATTTCATATTTCCTAGATGCACCTATTTACATCTTCTTACAGCTCTGAAACTGGGGTGTATCTTACAATTGATGATATTTTACAAAAACTACTTTTGGGCTGCTAATTGAGTTGTCAGTGCCTGGCCATATGCACTCTTGGTTGTCATTGCTGGTGACATGACTGGACAGCTGAAACACTTCACCGTTTCAGTCTATAAACCATTTAAGGAAGAAATAGGGGTTTTTTCCTGATAAGGATTTCAGTCTGGTAAGATCAAGTGTCAGCATCAAAATTTACAGAACAATGTTAGTGGCTTGAAGAAGAATCTCAGAAGCAGTGATGGTGTGTACTTTCAGAATAAAAGGCTGTCTCAGTAATACACTGTTGACATAGAAGTCAGTGTTATGTGGAAAATATTAACATCAATAACGCTGAGCCAAAAGGTGATTTGAAAGGACAGAGCTCTAAATTTGAAGAAGTTTTAGGGTTTTCTTCACCAATTAATTTTGCTTATATATTCCTTTTTTTATTTATATGTAAGGGTTATGTAATAAAAAGGCTATGCCTCAAGAAGTCTAAGAGAACTTTTCAAGGCAGCCACAAAGTAAAATTTAGAAGTAATAAAATAGCATTGTGTCGGTGTTAAATTGACAGCGTTTTTTCTTAGTTATCATTAAATGTCAATGGCATTTTACACTCATGGTCAGTTATAAGCAAATGCGAATTAAAACCACGGCATTATACCACTACATAGCTATCAGAATGGCTAAAATTGAAAAGACTGACAAAACCAGTTGTTGGTAAGGGTGTGGCACAACGGGGACTCTTATGCATTGCCCGGAGGAATGCAGATTATACAGCCACTTTGGAAAACAGCTTGTTACTTAAAACATACTTAGTGTATGTCCCAGCAATTCCACTTCTGGGTATTAAACAAGGGGAAGTGTGTAAGCATACGTTACACACAAAGACGTGTAAGCATATGTTCATAGTAGCCCCTGATTGGAAACAACCCAAATGTCCATAAACTGTGAATAGATAATAAATTGTGGTATACCCATATAAAGGAATAGTATTCAACAATAAAAATGAATAAACGGGATACATACAGCATCATGGTTGAATCTCAAAGTAAAAAAGCCAGGTGCAGAAATCTTCGTATTGTATCATGTTGATTATATGAAATTCTAGAAAAGGCAAAACCCTGTCACCGTATTGATAGAAAGCAGATCAGCAGTTGGCCAAGACCAGGGACTAGTGTGAAGAGACTCTGTACAAAAGCATGGGGGAAAACTGCCTGAGACAGCGGAAATGTTCTGTGTCATGATGTTGGTGGTAGTGACACAACTAAATCCATTTGTCAGCATTCATTGAATTGTATGCTTAAAATTGGTACTTTTTGTATGTAAATTGTACATTACTAAAGCTGACCCAAAAAAGCAAATAAAAAATTGATGGTATGTTAGATTTTATGAAACCTGGATTTCTCTCTGTTTTTAAAACTGTATTTAAAATTGTATTTAAAATTTAGAGGTAACAAAAGCATAGAGAGGGAGCAATTACTTATATTTCACCACACAAAAATAATTGTTTAAAGATGTTAGATCTTTCCTCCTATTAGTCTTTTACATTTTCCCCCGATGCGTGGTTGTATCATAAATGACATTCCTCACTCCCTTACTTGTGGAGTTGATGTTAGAGACCGTACACACTGAATGAGAGTTTTCATGGTGTTCCTGGTTGTTGATCTTAAGTTATGCTGATGTATCCAAAAAAGTTCTTGATGTTTGGGTTCTTGTAACATCTCTGTGCAATGTGAATCAGAGACCTGGAAATATTTATAGTTATTATTTTAAATCATGTGTCCCAAAGACACTAAATTTGATCATCGAGAAAGAACTCTAGTACCAAACTAAGCTATATTATTTAGAGGAAATGTTAGAACCAAGGCCTGAAGATCGGAATCATTAGATAGTGAGCTATGTGTAATAGTTGATAAGAGTGAACTTGTTGAGAGTGGCTTTGTGGAACCTTTCAGTTTAATTTTTTTTTATTGGCTTAGAAAATTTACATAACTGATAATATAGGCTTTCCTCAGCAATAAAGGGATTTGCAGTGACATAAATCGAATCATTCTCCATGTGCCTTCCTGCTCATACCTACCTTATGAAGTTAGATAAGAGGAGATGGCTTCAGCATGTTTGCATAACCCTTTGTGGTTATAAGCTGAGGCTTAGCAAGGGTTGGGGTGAGGAAGTTTTAAGGGAGAGGGTCTAGACCCCAGCCCTTGGAATACAGAGCTATTCTGACACTGAATTTTGGATGCACCTTGCTTTGTATAATATGTCCTTGCAGCTGTGAATAGAGTGAAAGGGAGGTCTCCTTGGGAGCAGGTGACCTGTCCTAAGAGCCAGGTGGAGGCCAGTGTTCCTGAGGGCAGAGTAGGGGTGGGGGAAAGTGGGTTCCAGATATGATCCTCTTCTTTTTTTTTTTTTTTTTAAGATTTTATTTATTTATTCGACAGAGATAGAGACAGCCAGCGAGAGAGGGAACACAAGCAGGGGGAGTGGGAGAGGAAGAAGCAGGCTCATAGTGGAAGAGCCTGATGTGGGGCTCGATCCCATAATGCCAGGATCACGCCCTGAGCCGAAGGCAGACGCTTAACCGCTGTGCCACCCAGGCGCCCCACAGATATGATCCTCTTCTGATGCTGCCAGAGGCCAGTAGCTTCTCAATATGGAGACACTTATTCTAAGGCCACAGACTTCTTGAACTATGTCTTCCAGTGAGAACTTAGTGTAAGTTTCTTTCTTGAGTGACTACTATGTACTTGGGGCCTTTCACAGCTCATCTCATTTAACCCTCACAACTACCGCAAGAGACAAGACTTTCTCATTCCCATTTCAGAGATAAGGAAGCGAACACCTAAGAAGGTGAGGATCTTGCCCAAAGCCACACGGCTAGTCAGTGAAAACTTGGACTCCCTTTAGCATCACATGGGGAATTTCTTTCTGTTCCATTTGAGAAAAGGAGCCAATACTTTTCAACTGGGATAAGAGAAAGGAATCTGATCTCATCACCCATGCTTCCATGTAAATTTATTTTTTCAGCCTCATTTTCCTGAAAATTTTAAAAAGTTCAATCCTCTCTCTTCTATTCTTACAGTGTAAGAGCTTGGACAAGTCCCCCTTTTCCCTTTTCCTATAAGAAAGAAAGAAGTTACCCAAAGAGACTTGAAGCCAGTTACTTTACTTCTTCAAGCCTTAGTTTGTCTATCTGTAAAGTGGGGACAGCAATACGGATCTCGTAAGGCTGCTGTGGAAGCTGGGTGGAGATAGTGTGTGTAGACTTGTGAATAAAGTCAGGATTCCAGATTGTTGTTGTTACCGCTACTGTGTTTAGAGAGTTGTTTCGCACGCAAAGGGAAGTGGGGACAGAAGTTTGTATGTAGAAATATTTTCCCCTTACTTCTTAACCTTGATGAACAGAGAACTTCAGAGCTGATATTTTTACCTGAAAAATTCTTCTCACTCTCTTGCCTTCTGTTTTGAGATTAGGGAAATGAATTTAGAGAAAATTCAGTAGCCATGAAGATTTATTGACTGAAGATGCTATAGGAAATGTGTTCAGTTTTTTCTTTGTCTGGTTTGGTTAGGCAACGAAAGGAAAGCCTTTTGCTGTCATTCAGTGCTGGAATAGAAAATAGAACCAGAGTTTTGAAATATGAAAGGTGTTAATATGTGTATGTATCTAAATTAAAGTAATTTTTTTGTGTTGTGTAATTACTAAATGCCCCTTTGCCCCCCCCCCTTTTTGCTATTAGAATAAGAAGGAAAGGCTGTGTATTTGAGATATAGATCTTCCCATTGGTGCATTTGTAATTAAAAGATCTGTATTAATAGCACAGATTCCATTTCGAATCTTTTTTTTTTTTAAGATTTTATTTATTATTTATGTGACAGAGAGACAGCCAGCGAGAGAGGGAACACAGCGGGCGGAGTGGGAGAGGAAGAAGCAGGCTCATAGCGGAGGAGCCCGATGTGGGACTCGATCCCAGTACGCCGGGATCACGCCCTGAGCCGAAGGCAGACGCTTTAACGACTGCGCCACCCAGGCGCCCCCCATTTTGAATTTTTTAATTCAACAAGCATTTATTGCAAAGCATTGTATTGCAGGGAGGGGAAGATGACTAAAGACCCAGTCTCTGCAAAGTAGTAATTTAAGGAAGGAAAAAAGGGAAAGGAAGAACATCACGTGTGCACAGCTGATTGGGAAAGGAAGATGTGCCCCGTATGCCAGGCAAAGAGCTTTGCCTAGTATGGGCTGCTGATGGCAGGAGCTCTGCTCTGCCTCTTCTGGGGATTAAGGGTGTGTGACCACTGGTACCCTCATGTGAGATGCCTTCTGGCCTGACCTCCCTTCCAAAAATACTTTCCTTTCAATGAACCAAACTTAGTTCACCTCTCTTGGTAGTGTTTCCATCCAGCTGGGTTTTGGTGGTTTTACTGCAGTAACTTGTTTTATGGTTTGAGTTCTGCCTTTGATTATGTAATCTTTGACTGTTTTATCATCGTTCACTTCCCTTTTCTTTCACTTTGAGATGCAGAATAAGACACAGAATGTACAGTGATGAGAAATGTCACGGGTGGATATGGGAATAAATGGAATTTGTGGCTACTGTAAAAGGTGGCAGGCTGTGTCACCAACAAGGAAGATTTCTGTGTCTCCTCCAGACAGTCCTGCCCAAATTAAGGCCTTTAGGTTTTTCAGAGCAGCCTGGCCTATGGAGAAGGTCCAGTCTTACATCTGATAAATTAGAAAGACTCTTCCACTTTCAAAAATTATCCTTCCAGGTAATTCAGGAGATCCAGAGAGTAAGCTTCCTTGCAAGAGGACAATAAGCTAGTCCTAAAGATAGCTCACGGAAATTTCTAGATAATGCTATTTTCTTACTTCCAGAACAATTCAGAGACTGTCACAAGAGCTTTGCTGAGTATCCCCAGTGCATAGTCCAAGCCAAATGAAAGCTCCCAATTAGAACATTGAAGCTTTGATGCCAATTAAAAATAAATGATGCTGTTTATGATGGAGTTGTACATGGGTCTGAGGGAGGAGGAATAGACCAGAAAGAGGGACATTAAAAGCTTGATATTTAAAAATATGAGCAAACTTCATTAATAAATGAATGAATATTTCAGAGAGTATATAGTTGCTGAGCTCGAGCCTAAAATTCTAACAGGGAATTCAAGGTTTTCAAGTGATAAGTTCATTAATACGAAAAGGAGGTAGAATGGGAAATGTGTAAAGGTTATGATTTTTGAGGTTGCGAAGTTGAGGTGTTTTAAGGACAGAAGAAAAATTCAGCTGTGTTTCTGGTTGGCAGTATATGGCAAATTGTTGTTCAGGTGAATCAGCTTTGGTTATACCCAAACACAGAGCTTCTCAAAAGATCTAGTTTCTGGTTTCCCAAAAAATCAGAAAGCAATTAATGTGTTTAAGTTTGTATTGATATTGCTGAATGCCGGTAGATTGGTTTTCCATTTTCCTTCTTGAGAAGGCTTAATTTTTCTTCTGGTAATTGAGGATCTCTACTTATCCTTGAGCAGAGATATGCTACCTAGAATGTCCTCAGTTTTACTTTTTTTTTTTTTAAGATTTTATTTATTTATTTGACAGAGAGAGAGACAGCCAGCGAGAGAGGGAACACAAGCAAGGGGAGTGGGAGAGGAAGAAGTAGGCTTCCCCCTGAGCAGGAAGCCTGATGCGGGGCTCGATCCCAGCACCCTGGGATCATGCCCTGGGCCGAAGGCAGACGCTTAACGACTGAGCCACCCAAGCGCCCTTCACTTACAACTTTCAGCACACGAGTATGAGAAACCCTCTTCAGTTTATTAATTTCTTACTTCTACTGACATATAGTCCTGCTATTCTAGATCATACATGGCATCAAGCAGAGTGGAGACATTTCTTTTCAGACAAGCTCTGAAAGAACGAAAGGAAAAATTTTCCTTAAATGTAAACAGAGGAACAATGGATGGCGAACCATTTCCCCTAAATTATAAACAATTATATTTCCTGTTTCAAAACAAAGTGCACTGGGGCATGTTTTCTTTTCTATTACATTTCTAATAAAATCCTATGTGGGAAGAGACAGAGCAATAGAAATTATTTTTCAGAAACACCAGATGTTGACCCACCTGTCTGATTACTGTTAAGAGGTCTAATCTGGTAGTTAGGTAAATACCTTAATTAAATCACATGCCATTCCTGCATCGTTAGAATAAGTCAAAAGCTGAAATTCTGTTCAGAAATGTGAGTGTGTTGGTTTGTATACTGTAGGCTATTCGTATACCGCTCACATACATGTAGGCGTCCACCAAGAACTACTCTCATTTTTGCAAAGCCAGATTCCAGGTTTGCTGCTCATCAACACTGAGTCACCTTGGGCCTCCATTCCCTAATTTAGGATAATCAGGTCCACTTAATAAACTGGTTCTGCATATGAAATGACTACCCTGCATGTGAAGCACCTAGGGAGCACTCAGTGGATGTTAGCTGCTGTCAATCTCTCCTTCCTTCTGTTATAATATTGAAGCCATCTCCCTTAAACATTATTATCGTCTTATGTATTAGCTGAAGTGTCTACAGTAATGATTCATTCTCTTATTCAACATTCATTCAAAAATATTAATTTAATATTATGTTTATGTAAAAATGGATAAAGACATGATCTCTTCTTCCAAGAAGTTCATAGTCTAATGTGCCAAATTGATTATGGAATTTAAAGCTCTCTTTTAACTAAGTTGCAACTCTCTGTTTCCCATTCAAATACATCATCTTTCCTTATTGAGTGACAGGGTCGCTTTACTCAGGGATAATCAACATTGGCTGAACACCAGAACCACACGGGGCATTTTCTTAAAAACACTAACGCCTGGGCCCTACCTGGATCAGTGCCGTTAAAACTCTGGGTATGGGCGTGTTTAATAAGTTTGCAGGTGTAGTTAGCGATGGGAATTATTGGGCTAGAGCCAAGCCAAACTTGACCTCCAGGCCTTACTCCACGTGTCACTCTTTTGTTCCCCTTCCATTTGAGTGCGCCATTCCTTTCTCTTTTCTCTGTCACTGTCCCGCATGACCTTCAGAAGGCAGCTTCAAATACACCTGTTCTGTGATTCACACCCTAGATTATGGTCCTTGTTCCATATGGTGCCCTCTTTATTTTTCCATTTGGACATATCAACAAATGAAATTTATAAAAGTTTTCTTTGACTTTTGCTTTTGTGTGTTTTATTTCCCAGATCAGTGTGGAAGCTTCTTGTAGAAGAGGTCAAATGGTCTGTTTTTGGGGGCACCATTTCACAGTATTTTTACGCTGCTTGAGGCTGCTGTGGGTACTCCACAAATGGTCTCGGCTAACTGACTCACTTCTTGTAAGCTGACTTCTTCCTCCAGCCTCCTCTGGTGTTAGCAGCTGTGGACTCTCAACATGAATTATTGAACTCTTAACTTGATTTTCCAACTCCAATTTTTAATCTCTTTTATCAGTCAGTCCTTTGGAATTTAATCTTCCTTCCTTCCCACTAGTCCAAATGAAATATGTAAAAATTTCTTATCTTTAGGCAGTTTTGGGGACGGTACCTGCATTAATTAAATCCAAATATAATAAAAACTTATAGCATTGAACCATACATACTCTTCTAAGCGTCTTGAAGGCAGGGACCATGTCATATTTCTCATCGTGTCCTAGACACATGGACAAGTACCTGGCATACAACAGGTTCTCTGTCAAGATTTGTTGAATCAATTGCTTTAGTCCTTTGGTCAAACTAAACTTCATTAACAGAGGCATTCTGAATTCATCTGTCTTGCAGATTATTTGGAAAATCGGATGCATTTCTAATAGCAAATTTTCTCTGCATTTATCTTCTTATTACTCATAAGTTCTGGGAATCTGACTTTCCTGTTTTATATTACTGTGCCTCCCTTAGCTTCTCAGTTCACTGACATTCTTTTGAATCTTGTGGTGGCTCATGTTGATCATTGATCTGGCTGGCTGTGGATCTATGAGTATCTAACACCATACCTAAACAGGGTCATTCCGACATGCTGCATTTAATGCACTTAATTTATTTCCTGAAGCTTGTTAAAGAAAACATAGAAAATATGAAAAAGTAAAATGTCAGTCAATTATTCACTCAAAGGCTATCACTGGGAATTTTTTGGTGAATTTCTTGTATCTGTGCATTTTTAAAGCAGAGTTGTGATCTAAAATTCAACTGTTCACTCAATTTTATAATTCGGTTTATTTCTTAACATTTAATTGAAGTATTTTTCAAGGGTTTATAAACCTTTCGTTGACTTCTTTTTAGTGAATCTATTGTATACTAATATATAGGTGTACAATAATTTAAATAAATCATTGTCTTGTTGAACTTTTGGATTGTACTGTGTTTTTTTATTACTGTAAATAATCCTTTGATGATCATCTTCATGCATAAAGAATTTTCTATAAGTAGCATTATGTTCTAGAAGCTGTGGACAGGAGTATGAATATTTTCAAGTTTTTGATACATGTGAATAAATTGCTTCCCAGACGATTGTAATCTTCCATATCCCCAACAATAGTGCATCAGTATTTCCCCTTTTAATGAACTCTTGTCAGATTTGAGGACTTACTTATTTATTTATTTTGGGGGGGTCCCAAGCAGGCTCCACATTCGGCATGGAGCCTGACATGGGGCTCGATCTCACCACCCCAAGATCATGACCTGAGCCGAAGCCAAGAGTCATACACTTAACCAACTGAGCCACCCGGGTGCCCCTGAGGACTTATTTTTAATACCAAAAGGATAATTTTTATTCCATTTAAGATTCCCCCTACACAGTCCCACAGTGCACATATCTTTATGATTTTACTCCATTCACTTTGGCATATTGCTGCAGCTACGTGTGAATCTTTCCACACCGATACTACCCGGATGCAGTTGATAGGAAGAAACGGGTTACTTGGCTTGGTTTGAGTGTGTTGCTATGAGTGTATGATAGAGGCTGGTTGGTGTTTGCAGCCGTGGATGTCCTAATAGAGATGCTCGAACCACCATGTCATGAATGTGTTAGTATATGTCCTTGTGGAGTTAGAGGATATCCCCAAAGAAAAACTGAAACTTAATTCTTTGGCTGGAATTCTTCATACAGGAGTTTGGGTATCTAAGTTAAAGAAAGCTGTGAAGTCACAAGGCATCTACAGACTTCTAAAAATGGAGTTAAAGGTTTTTTATGACAAAAGTCAATGTGGGCTTTGGATGACTTCAGTTGACTCTGTTTATATCTTCAAGCCACTTCCATATTCCATTGTAATGGTTGGATCCATTGTCACACCAAAAAGATGAAATGTGGTTTTTGCTTTGACAATGGGCTTGCTGCTATACAGTCAGAAGAAATTTTATTTAGGGCCATGGTCAAGTTGGCTGAAGCCCTGTTTTTTAATGTATCATGAAAGTAGACTACATATCCATTAAAGTAGTGCTACATGGAGAGAGAGATTTTATAGAAAAATATGAGATACTCATTTTTCAAGGCACTAATCAAATGTCACGTCTTCTCCAAAGTCTTATTTGGCCACTCGAACTCCTGTTTGTTCTCTGATAGCAGTTGGCCTGTCCTGCTCTGGTAGCATTCACACTGCATTAGAGTTACTTGTTTACATGACTGCTTCCCCCTACTCAATTATGGTCTTGTAGACACTGTTTTATATATTGTATCCCCAAAACATTATAGATCCATGTGATACCTCGCAGGGTCTGACATTCAGTAGGTGACTGATCATTGATTAGTGAATGATGGAAACAAGGAGATGTAGGAAGAAATGGAAAATAATCTTAAATGGATGTATCCTAAATAGCATGTATCTTAAATTAGCTTTTTTAGTCAAAACAGACAATATGGAAATGTGCTTCTCATTTGATAGATGAGGAAGTGGGTCAGAGCAGAGGTAAAGGGACTTCCTCAAGTGTCACAGCTGACTCAGGCACGAAGCCAGGTTTAGCGTGCAGATGTTCCACTTCTCAGTTCCATGTTCTTGTCGGTCTATCTCAATGTAATTCATTTTAGAACAATGGATGAATATAAGTTGTTTTCTATTATGTGGGGAAAACACCCTGCAAAATAAGCTTCCTTCATGTTATGGGGCATGTTGATTCCTTCTGGCATATTTTGGAATAATGCAAATGGAGAAACACCCTAGTGTAAGATTCACGGTATTTTGGGACTTCTTCATAAAGAAGATTGAAGAACTGAATCTTCTCAGTGGAAGACTTTGTAAAAATTGTAATGTTTTAATGTTAATGTCACATGTTGATGACTTTTACTGAGTGCTATGTTTGAACAAATGTCACACCTATATTTATACTTCATAATTTTTTGTGAGTTAATTAGTTGAGTAAACTCATATAATAACAAAGTGTCTGACCCATAGTTCAGCAAGTGCTTCAATATTCTTGTTTTTCTTCTTTTTCTTAATACAACATTCTCTAACCAGATTTTTTTTTCTGTCCTGAGACATTCAGAGGAAGCAACTGTAATGCTTTTTTATAGTAGCTAGAATGAGCAATTAGCAATATAAAAGAAGTTATTTTCAGCAAAGGGAGGTTCCAGTAGAGAAAGTTGACCTAATATAAGTCAGTCAGTTCATACTCTTGACGGGTTGCTGTATCAGGCTTTGATGATTAGGATTCTATTGGGCCTTAAAGGGGGATGATCCATTAAGTAAATCATTCTCTTTCTTTCTCTCTCTCTTTTCCTTTCAAAAGTAGATGCTGGAAGAAACCAGTGGAGGAGGGTCACAAGAGAACCAGGCAGTGCTCCTGGTTTTCTAGGTGCTCAAAGGCATCAGGTAGACACCACAGACACAAAAGAGGGAAAACCAAAGGAACAAAAAAACTTTTTGTCTTCAAACTGGAAAGTGACATCTGAGAATGACAGTGGAGAGGGGCGAAGGCAAAGAGCATGAGGGTGTGAGGGAGCACAGACCCATAAATAAACTCCGTGTTCCACATGGGTTTCTGTCTGGCCTGTCTTCCATGTTTTCCATCTAGACACCGTCCATGTCCTTCAGTTTCTCCTTTAGTAAAAAGAAGATGAATGACAAAAGAAGGTTCCTTGCTTGGTCTTTTGGAGTAAGATAAGGGAATATGCCATTAGCTAAGATGTCCATTTATCTAATCATCACCATAGTTCTAGCTTATGGTTTTAATTAGCATTATTTTCTTTGATTATATTTAATTACCCTTATAAGCTGTAAGCACTTTGGCAGGGATGTGGTAGAGAAAGTTACTATAAACCAAATTATGAATTTTATTGCTATAATTGCAGTTGAAACCCATGACATCAATTAAATCCTCATTTCTTATTTCCTTGGTTCATGTGATCATCATTCTAGGTATGTATAAAATCTCAGTGTGGCATAATTATGTAATTCCTTAAACAAAGGAGCTCTAGTACCTTGGTTAGGAGAGGCAGGAGTCTTAAAACCTTGCTAGTAACAATACTGGAAGCATTGTGAGAGCCTAAACTGTGCCTTTTCCCTTGTTGTCTCTCCACATCATGTAGCTCAGACCAAGGAACAGAAAAGAAGTTTAATACGTGGTTCCTATGGAGACACTGATGCTTGATCTACCCAGTTACCTCTGTGTTCAGTTACTGATGGTCTGTCGCAACTTGACAGGTAGGTTTGCGTCTACATTCCACTAACATAATGTCCTCAGGGTCCATCATTGTAAATGGCAATAGTTCAAGTTTCAAATAACATTGAAGTCACAAGATCTGCAGAATCAGAGTTCCAGAATCTATTAGGGTAATTAGTCTTAGCTGCCACAAGAAATAAAACCTTGAAATTTCAGGGGCTTACCAAATAAATGCTTATTTCTTACTTATTACCTATTCCATTTTGCCACTATAGAATTTGGAACATGTGGTTTCTGTGGTGGTCGTGGTTGGGAGAACGGAGATGGTAGAGGTGCATTGGCTCTCAACCCCCTTGTCCTGGAAATGACATGCATTTCCACTGAGAGTCCTTGGGCTAGAATTAGTTTTATGACCCCAGATGTACTGTGAAATATAGGGGAGTTCATGCAATATTCGATGAGCTCTCACTGTCTTTGACACATTCGGATTTCTGTGGAGGCCTGAGGATTCCACTGTAGCTTTAGGTACTGACCTATGAATGCCAAATAATATAAACATATAGATGAGTGAGACTTTTAGTTCTGTGGGAAATTCTTTTTTTTTAAACTTAAAAATTAATTTATTTTTTAGCAAAGTAGAATTGACATATAACATTATTTTAATTTCAGATGTACACGATTTGATTCATGTATATATTGTGAAATGATCACAGTTAGTCTAATTAATATCTGTCACCATAAATAGTTATAATTTTTTTATGATGAGAACTTTAAAGATTGCCCTTTTAGCAACTTTCAAATATACAATACAGTATTATTAACTGTAGTCACCATGTTGTACATTATAGCCCTATGACTTCCTTATTTTATAACTAGAGGTTTGTACCTTTTGATGTCCTTCACTCATTTTGCCTACCCACAACCCTGCCTCTGACAACCACCAATTTGTTCTCTGGATCTATGAGTTCATTTTTTTTTTTTTTTAATTCCATGTATAAGTGTAATCAACTAGTATTTGTCTTTCTCTGTTTGATTTATTCCACTAGCATAATGTCCTCAGGGTCCATCCTTGTTCTAAATGGCAAGATTTCATTCTTTTAATGGCTGAATAGAATGTATGTGTGTGTATATATACACACACATATATATGCCATTTTCTTCATCCATTCACGCATCAATAGACACTTAGGTTGCTTCCATATCTTGGCTATTGTAAAGAATGCTACAGTGAATATGAAGAGGCATCTATCCTTTTGAGTTATTGTTTTCATTTTCTTTGAGGAAATACCCAGAAGTGGAATTGCTAGATCATATGGTAGTTCTGTTTTTAATTTTTTGAGGAACCTCCATACTGTTTTTCACATAGGCTGCACCAATTCACATTCCCACCAGCAGTGCACAAGGGTTCTCTCCAGGTCCTTGATAACACTTGTTATTTCTTACCTTTTTGATAAATAGCCATTCTGACTGGTGTGAGCTGATATCTCATTGTGGTTGTGATTTGCATTTTCCTGATGATGAGTGAGGTTGAGCATCTTTTCATGTACCCGTTGGCCATCTGTATGTCTTCGTTTTTTAACTGGAATTTTTTGTTTGTTTGTTTTTGCTATTGAGGTCTTTTCCCTCTTTGGTTAAGCTTATTCCTAACTCTTTTATTCATGTTGTTGCAGGAAAACTTATTAAAATAAGTTAAACATGCAAGACAAAAAAAGTCAGGTCATCCTTTTGCCATGTCATGGATGCGCAGGATCTTTAACTGGAATCTTCCGTGGAGTCCAATGGAAAAAATTATACAAGCAAGTTCCATTGTAGGTTTTAAGTTGCAAATATTCTTCTGTTCTATGGTTCTAATCCAACCTGTAGAATATTTTCTTTTTTAATTTGGTATCTGTGTTAGTCTGCTAGGGTTGTCAGAACAAAATACTGTAGACTGGGGGCTTAAATAACAGAAATTGATTTTCTCAGTTTTGGGGGCTGGGAAGTTCAAAATTGAGGTGCTGGCCAGTTTGGTTCCTGTGAAAGCAGACAGCCACCTTCTGACTCTGACCACATATGGCAGAGAGAATGAGCTGAACTCTAGGGTTTCTGCTTGTAAGGACTCAATTGCTGTTAGATCAAGGCCCTACATTTATGATCTCATTTAATCTTAATTACTTCCATAAAAGCCCCTTCTCCAAATACAGTCACGTTGAGGGTTAAGCATTCAGCATATGCGTTTGGGGGGGACATAAACATTCAGTCTGTAATAAGGCTTTCTTATAAGAGATGAGTTCCTCTTGCCTAAGGAAACAATTAGAACACAGGAAAAGTTACCAAAACATCAAGCATCTTCCTTAAACCAAAAGAGAACCAAAGTTTCATACTAAAGGTCAATCTGGATTCTTTTGTTGTTCAGGACATTGAAATAATCCTTAAGGAGGCTGGTTTAAGTTGTTGCAATTTTTTTAAAGCCCATCTGTCAAGAATTTTGCCTCTTTTTTTCTTACTGACTCTAAGAGCTGGTTTCTTTTTTCTTTTTTTTTTTTAAAGATTTTATTTATTTATTCGACAGAGATAGAGACAGCCAGCGAGAGAGGGAACACAAGCAGGGGGAGTGGGAGAGGAAGAAGCAGGCTCATAGCGGAAGAGCCTGATGTGGGGCTCGATCCCATAACGCCGGGATCACGCCCTGAGCTGAAGGCAGACACTTAACCGCTGTGCCACCCAGGCGCCCCTAAGAGCTGGTTTCTTAAATGATGCATGTGGTCACATTTCTTACAGAATATTTTGAATTACAATTGTGTATCTTTCAGCTGTAGGAACCCAAGAAGGGTATCGTGTGTTTCTCTAGATTTAGTTTCAAAGTTGTGCTCCTGAGAGACCATGTTTTCAGGTAAATAATTGTCATTTGGAAATCCTTAAAGAAAGTCTTCAAATAATATGAGAAATTAATAGAGAAGTATTATGTTATTTAACTATTATAACAAGTTACAATAAAACAGCAGATGAAATTGGCTGCAGTTCCATATAACAACCTGTGTCCATCCATAAATGATAAAGATGTGGTACACACACACACACACACACACACACAAATACACACTGGAATAGTACTCAACCATAAAGAGGAATGAAATCTTGCCATTTGCAGCAACATGGATGGATCTAGAGGGTATAATCATAAGTGAAATAAGTCAGAGAGAGACAAATACCATATGATTTCAGTCATATGCGGAATTTAAGAAACAAAACAAACTAAGAAAAAAAAGAGATATATAAAAAACCCTAGACTCTTAAATACAGAGAAGTGGTGGGTGCCAGAGGAAATGTGGGTGGAAGGATGGGTGAAATAAATGAAGGGAATTAAGAGCACTGAGTAATGTATGGAAGTATTGAATCATATTGGACACGAAATTAATATGACACTGTATGTTAATTATACTTGAATAAAAATATTATAAATAAATTTTTAAAAAGAATAACAATAAATAACTGTATAGTAATATTTTAAAAAGCCAGCACAGAACCAGGGAAGTATTATTTGATCATCTGAACCATTTCCTTAGGTTGCAGAGGACTGGTTGGCAGCAACCTCATGTGTGTTTACTCTTAGCTTAGTCTTCCATTCAGTGTGAGGTCAGCTATTGTATAATATAGTTCACTGGATTTCAGCTTTCCCTTACATCATATACCAGATTGTCTAATTGATAGAAGCCACCTTTTAAAATACCAAATTATATGGCTGAAGGAACATCTTATCAAAACAAGTGCCTTGTGAGCTGCATGGCTAATAGATGGGAAGATTTCCATTAATTTCCAGCCTTTGTTCTCACTGTACTTTCTGCTCTATCCTCATCATGTTCAGGAGCCTGCAGTCCCCAAAATGAGAGTCAGAATCCCCTGTGCTGTCTGGCAAGAGTGAGAATGGCTTTACCCTCAGACACTTTTGCTTCCAAGGGTTAAAAGGCATTTAGTATTATATTAAAGCACCAATTAGTTAATAGTTGTAAAGTTCTTTGAGAAGGAAGAACACCCATTGTATGAATTTAAGGAGATATTATCTTTTCATTATTTATAAAACACCTTGAAGTGTAATTATCTTTGTTTTTAAAAAAACGTTTTGCTTGAACGCAACAGGATGTTGTGATTATTGTCTGAATTAGCAAGTGTTCTAAGAGCTATAATTAGACTAGAGAAACCAAAGGGGGATGTGGTAGATTGGAAGCTTGGCTAAGGACTAGGACCTGAGAAGAGGCGCATGTAGAAGACTGGATCTCGAGTGATTGCAATGGCCTTCTCTCTGCCACTGGCTCTGCATGGCAAGAATATGGCAGAGAAAAGGAAATTTTCCGCACAAATAGCTAACTGTATAAATTTGTCATAGGTATAGCATTCTCTTGGCCTCAAGTATTATAAGCACAGTATAGAAGAAACATGGGCTTTGACATCAGTCAGTTCTGGTTGGAATCTTGACTTTGTTTCTTTTTTTTAATATTAAATATTTAATATGTAAAAATTAAACAACACACTACTGCACAAGCAATGGACCAAATAAATCAAATGGCGAATCAAAATATGTCTCAAAACAGAGGAAAAAGAAAACACAATGTTTTAAAACCTATGGGATACAGCAAAAACAGATGCTAGAGTGAAATTTATGCTATCAATGCTTGTATTAAGAAAAAAAATTTCAAATAAACAACAGTGTACCACAAGGAACTAGAAAAAGAAGAAACTTGGCTGAAATTTAGTAGAGGAAGGAAATCAGAAACAAATAAAATAGGGGCGCCTGGGTGGCACAGTGGTTAAGCGTCTGCCTTCGGCTCAGGGCGTGATCCTGGCGTTATGGGATCGAGCCCCACATCAGGCTCCTACGCTATGAGCCTGCTTCTTCCTCTCCCACTCCCCCTGCTTGTGTTCCCTCTCTCACTGGCTGTCTCTATCTCTGTCGAATAAATAAATAAAATCTTTAAAAAAAAAAAAAAGAAACAAATAAAATAGAGACCAGAATAAACAATAACATAACATTGAAAGTAATGACCAGTTTTCCCAAAAAATAAAATTGCCAATGCTTTACGCTATATTAACTAAGGAGAAAGAGAAAGAAACTAAAATGAGAAATGGAAGAGAAAAATACAACAGATAACCACAGAAATACATAGTGTGATAACAAATTACTATGAACAATTATATACTCCAAATCAGATAACTTAGAAAAAAACAACAACAGGTAATTCTTAAAAACATGCAAGTTACCAAAATGGAATCATGAATCTTGAATCCAAGAAATATGAAATCTTCTTAGACCAATAACAAGAATGAAAGTTGAATTAGGAATCAAAAATCTCCTAGCATAGAAAAGCCCAAGACCACATGGTTTCATTGGTGAATTTTACCAAATATTTAAAAAAGAAATTAATGACAGTCTTTATAAAAATCTCACAAATAATGGAATAGAGGGAACGCATTCAGAATCATTCCACAAGGCCAGTACTACCCTGATATCAAAGCAGAGTAAAAACAATGCAAAAACAAAACAGTCTAGTTTGTCTGATGAAAGTGTTGCAACTATGACTTTCTTTTGACGTCCATTTGCATGATAAATGTTTCTCCACCCCTTCACTTTCAATCTGCAGGTGTCTTCAGGTCTAAAATTAGTCTTCTGTAGGCAGCATATAGATGGGTCTTGCTTTTTATTCATTCTGACACCATGTGTCTTTTCATTGGAGTGTTTAGTTCATTTACAGTCAAAGGAATTATAGGTATGTATTTATTGCCATTTTATTACCTGTTTTGTCATTTCTGGAGATTTTCTCTGTTCCTTTCTTGTCTTGGTCACTTTTGGTCTCTCCTTTGCACTGGAAGAGTCCCCTTTAATATTTCTTGCAGGGCTGGTTTAGTGGTCACAAACTCCTTTTATTGGTTGTCTGGGAAACTCTTTATCACTCTTTCTATTCTGAGTGATAGCCCTGCTGGATAGAGTATCTTTGGCTGCATATTTTTCCCATTCAGCACTTTGAATATATCATCTCACTCCCGTCCGGCTTGCCAAATTTCTGTTGAGAAATCTCCAGCTAGCCTTATGGGTTTTCCCTTGTAAGTTAAGGACTTCTTTTGTCTTGCTGCTTTTAAGATTTTTCCTTTATCACTATATTTTGCAAATTTAATCACAATATGTCTTGGTGTTTGGCTTGCTTTTGTTGGTTTTGGTGGGAGTGCTCTGTGCCTCCTGGATCTGGATGTCTGTTTCCTTTCTCAGATTAGGGAAGTTTTTTGCTATTATTTCTTAAAATAAATTTTCTGCCCTCTTTTTTCTTTCTTCTTATTCTGGGACTGCTATAATATCAATGTTATTACATTTGATAGAGTCACTGAGTTCCCTGTGTCTTTTTTCGTGTTGGATAATTTTTCTTTCTCTCCTTTGTTCATCTTCATTATTTTCCATTATTTTATTTTCTAGGTCACTAATTCATTCCTTTTCTCCTTCCAGCCCATTATTCATTGCATTAACCCTGTTTCCAGTCTTGTTTGTTGTACTCTTCATCTCTGATTGATTCTTTTTTAACTCTTCTTTCTGTGGTAAGGGTCTCACTGATGTCTTCTATTCTTTTCTCAAGCCCAGTGAGTATCCTTATGATTGTTGCTTTAAATTCTTCATCAGGCATGTTACTTATGTCTGTTTTGCTTAGATCTCTGGTGGTGGCCTTATCTTGTTCTTTCATTTAGGATAAATTCCTCCATCTTGGTTTTTTGTCTAAGTCTCTGCCTTCTTCTCTGTGTTAGAAATGCCAGTTTTGTCTCCTGCTCCTGAAAGGAATGGCCTTATGAAGAGGAGGTCATGTAGTGCCCAGGGCATGGCGCTTCAGAGATTGAGTCTAGTGTGTGCTGTGTGCACATTGCTGTTGTGTTTTGGCTGCTCTGTCCTTCAGGCCAGTCATCTGTGGAGGCTCTCCTTGCCTGCTGTGGACAGTTTGGTTCATGGCCTGAATGTAGGGAGTTTTAAGTAGGTGTGCTCTAGTCTGCTTGTGAAATGAGACCTGACACCAACTCCATCAGTACTGAGGTCACATAGAACTCTCTGGTCGGGAGACGTGCTGTGGGAGTTAGACAGCCAGTGTCGGTGCTGTCCTGCTTCCCACAGGTGGCGCTGTGTTTATGGCGAGGGGTGGGGAGGAAAATGGCACCAGTCAGCTCCTTTGTTCCTGGAGAGGGGTCTCCATGAACACTACTTCTCAGGGAGGCTCTCGGAAAAGAGTGAATGATGTCCTCCTTGCATGCCCCAGGCATTCTCGGATTGCTATTTCTATGGTGTCTGCCAGGGGATGTTTGCCTGCCCTCTCTCCAGGAGCAGTGCAGTGCCCTCCTGGCTCTATCCCTGCTGCTAACCTTTAAAACTCCAGGCTTTAGAGATGTGGTGGGGGTGGGGGTGTGCACTGGTCTTCTGGGGTAAGATCCTGCCTCTCTGGGACTGAGGCAACCTTGATGGAGATGGGCAGCCCCGCCAGAGCATAGTGGGGTAGGACTTGGTGTAGACAAGTGGGGCAGCGAGTGTCAGCGCTGCACTGCCTCCCCTGTGGCTCTGTGTTGATGCTGGGGCAGGGGTGGGAAATGGTGTTGGCCAGCTCCCCTGTTCCCAGAGAGGCCTCTCTGGGAATGCTGCCTCCCAGACACACATTGTCCCACTGTGTGCCCCAGGCATTCTTCAGGTGCCATTTCCACACTGTGTGCTCCCCAGTTGTTTGCCTGCCTTCTCTCCAGGAGCGGGGCAGTGTTCACCAGGCTCTATCCCAGCCAAACCTGCTGACCTTTAAAACCCCAGGCTTTAAACTTCAGTGGTTGCAAGACTTTCGAAATTCAGCCTCTCCTATTTTCTGAGCCCAGGGCTTTGGGGAAGTGTTCTTGTGTATTCCCCTGTGTGTTCCTCTCTCCCTCTCTCTCTGGGGTGTTTAGGAAGATTCGATAGTTATCTAGTTGTGTTTGTGGGATGAGATGCCTAGGGTCCTCCTACTCCACCATCTTGTCGACTTTGACTTTGTTTCTTAGGAGCTGTTTTGATCCTGACTAATCACCTAACTTCTTTAATCTCAGCTTTATAAGCCATGAAATGGGAAAAGTAATACATAATGTGTGGAAAGTACTAACTACTGGGCCCAATTCATTATGGGTACTCAATAAATTGTACTGATAATTATGATCATTTTTACTCATATAACATGAGAAAAAGACGAGAAAGTTCAGCCTAATCGACAGTGACTTTTTTTTTTTTTTTGAGTTGGGCCTTGCATTGTAACTACGGTTTCATCAGCTGAAACTCTTGGTTCTAACAGGTTAATTGGTTACTCCTTTAAGAAAACCGCAATTTGTATTTCAAGAGATATCCTATGGGCATTACAACATTTTAACCCAAAGGCTTTAGTGGGAATTTCAAGCAGAGTCAGACTGGTGGGGAAAGATTTAGGGAGTATGACGTACTCTGGACTTTTATATGGAGGACAGTTTACACAACAAACAGCAGGGGCATTTTACATTCAGCGTCTAAGAGTTTGGTGTTTGATGTGGGCATTAATACAGTGGACAGGAAAGGGCATAGTGCATTATAAGTCAATTGTTGCTACATTAAGATAAAGCATAACTATATTAGTCCTTTGTTGACATATAAAATGGGCTTTTCTACCTCCATTACAGCACCTCATCGTTTCCAGACTTAGACAGTGACTATTCCGGAAAGAATGCAAAAAAAAATATTTATGAGTATTTTAGACACAATTTAATTTCCCCGTTGATCTACTTATTTTTTTAAATTACTGAAATAATGCATATTTATTCTTAAAAAAAACCTAACAATTCAGAAATATATAGAATAAAAATTGAATATACTTTACCTTAAAGAAATTTTAACTTTGAAAATTTTTTGAAAAAATATTTTATCAACATTTCAGTTTTCATTGCCATCTGAAAGATGATGAGGGACCTAGTGGCATTCTGGTGAAGGTGTGCAAACTAAGCATTTGAAGTGAGCACACTGTAGTCTCTTTTATCCACAGGATCTTTCAGGATGACTCCTAGGCATAGTGGCAGGACAAGAACCCAAGCTTCTGGCCTGGCCTGGGAGCTTCAGTACAGGTGTCAGGGATTTGTCACACATGAATGCAAGACAGAGGAACTTAAAGTTTCCCTGTAGGAATAACCAACATCATAACCAACCAATACAAAAAATACTCCTATAGAAGAAGCCTGTGGTCACAGTGTAATGTATTTTGTTGTTGGGAGTTCAGAGAGAGGGGCTTATGGCTTCAGTGCCCTTTAAAGTGGAAAGGATGATATTAGGCTTCCAAAGTGGAGTTTCTGTCTGAGGTTCCATTTCTAGACTCATCAGTGTGGAAAAGTAGCAAGAGTTACGGGAAGTAGTGTTGATCATTGCCGAAGATCTCTGCTGAAATTATTATTGCTAAAAAGTCTTTATAAAAGACCTATTGGAGTTCTTGGTTTCTGGCCAGGAGGAGCTTACAATTTCTCTCCACACCCATGGCAACAGATATTGAGGACCTGTATACAGTTGAGAAAGTGTTGAATGAATTTATGGATGTGCCATTGTATACAGGAGGGAATAAGTGTATGCTGGATGGTGGAATAACTATGATAATAATTTAGGAACTTAATTTAAAAAATTCTTTTCTTTGTTATCCATTTCTTCTTTGTTCAAAGAAAGGATTAGGCCAGCTTTTAGGGACGTGTTTCAGTTACTCTACTGTAGTTTAACAAATCACTCTGAAACTTAATGGCTTAAAATAATAGCACCCATCTATGGACTGAACTCAAGTGGGTGGTTCTTCTGCTGGTCTTGTCTGGGGTTATGCAGCTTCTGTTATCTGGAGGTTATCTAGGGCTGGAAGCTCAAAATTGCTTTACTCATATGTCTGGCACCTCAGCTGAGATGTCTGGACCAGACGGGGGCTGGCTGGGAATCCATTTCTTTCTCTCCCTCCCTCGTTCCTTCCCTCCTTTTTTCCCTCCCTCCCTCTTTCTTTCTCTCTCTCCACACAGTGTCTGCAGCAAAGTAGCTGGATCTCTTTATGGTGGTTTAGGGCCCCAAAGAGGGTGAAAGCAGAAGAAGCTTCCATATCTCTTATGGCCTAGGCCAGGACTGGCTAAGTGTCACTTTCCACACATTCTCTTGATTAAAGAGAGTCACAAGGCCAACCTGGATTTCATGTCGGAGGGAAAGGAGACTAATTTCTTAATGAGAAGAACAGCCAAGAATACGGGTCATCTTCAGTTCACCAATATACAAGACATGCAATAATAACCTCTAAAAATTGTCATTAAACTTTTTGATCGAAGGGCAACTATCAGATGTGATGTGTTTTACACCAACACAAATGGTCTAATTTCAAGGGCCCCAAAAGGTCAACTTGCCAACTAGTGTGGCCCAAGGTTTAAGATTTTTTTGATTGGAATTACTCATACAATTTTACAGTATTAGAGTTGGGAGAGAATTTGAAGGTCACCTAGCCCAACTGAATGTCTTTTGACAAAAACAAGATTACAGACATTAATCTGTAACACATCAGTATAGCATATGGGCTAGCTAATTTGTTTATGAAACTAATTCACTATGACTTTGATTGAGGACAGGGTCATAGGACAAATACACTTACGTGGAAGGGAAAATGTAGGAAAATATTCAGAATATGGGATGTGTTCTTAACCTAGCAAGGCCCTAGGAATGGAGATGTGCATGACAGTCCTATGTACCACAAAGTGCTTAGAACAGAGCAGAGATCAGAGAATCTGTAAGATGTATTTTACCAAGCTTACAATTTTGCTCCAGGGAGGAACTTAAAAGTGATTTGCTACAACTCTCTTCGCATTAGTCAGAAAGAAGACTTCTTGGAAGAAGTGTTTCAACATCATTGGAAATGAGAAGCAGCTTTCTCATGAACTGCTTAGTTAATATAGAGAAATACTTAATTTTCCTTTCAGAGATTGTCTTTTTTCATATCCTTATATAAGCCTGAGGTTTACTGGAAGATAAATCTTGGCTGACTCTTTGTCTTTCTATAATACTTCTTCCTTGCCTTCCTAGAGGAGGAGGGTGTTAATCGACTAATCTGAGATTGTGTTGATTGCTGGCCTCTGATATTTTCAGAATGTATGTTTCTGGTGTGGGTTAGTATTCTAGAGTGTGTGTTTATCCTAATAGAGCCCAGCCAAGCCTGGCCTACTGGCCTTTGCCCCTGAGCTTGTTGAAACACATGTCCTATTTCATTTTGTAGTTGTTCTTGTTAGCTGGGGTTAGCAGCTTTGGTCTTCTCATTTTCTGAAAATTATGGGTATGCTTTGAGGTGTCAACACGCCTCAGCATGTTCTCAAGGAAGCTTCAAGAGGAGCTTCACAGTGAAGCCAATACATTTTAGCTGGAAAAGGATAATTCTGTAAAAGAGGAAATAACAGGTAAGGGACTTTCCCCTGAAAATGGTAAGTCAGGGATTCCCTCCATCCCCTCCTCCTGCTCCTGAACTGGCTGGTCCCATTGTTATTTCCTCTTCCCAGTTTCTGGCTTCTGTTTTTTTGTTGACCAGCCCAGCATCCACAACAGGAGCTGTTCCCGTGTGCACTTTCTGAAAGGGATAGAGCTCCTTTTTGTAACATTTGTAGGTTCTTTTTGGGCCTGAGTAATTTTTTTTTCTTATCATTATACGAGTACTGCGATCCTTGAACTTATTTAGAGAGAATTTGTGCATATAATGGGTGTATTAAAAAAGCCCGATTAAATTAAATATTTTTTTTCTTAGACACAGAATAATTTCAAAAGATTCTGAAGTATTTAAAATGTCTTATTATTTCGAAGAAAAAATACTCAGGTCCTCGCCTGTTTCTCAATATAAAAGATTTATGGAGCTTGGAACTAATTCACAACTCTAGGTTATGCTTCACTTGGTGCCCTTATGATTGAATTAGGTATGGTAACCATTTAATGAGTTGAAAAGACACATTTAATGAGTTGAACACATTTAATGAGTTGAAAAGACACATTTCCTGGTCCAGGAAATATCCCATGTGTGATATTTGCAAAACTTTAGATTTCTATTACAGTTAAGCTTAAACAGAGATTCTATGCAATTAATTCTATGCAGTGAATTTATGGGACTTTTGATTGACCAGGAAAGCTGGCCACTGTTGATATGTCCCTTTGCTGGGGTGTAATTTTTCTTTTGAAATTTCATTAAAGTATAACAGTGGTAAACCAATGCCTCTTGACTCATAATTTGGATTTCTCATTTGTTCTACTGATCTGATGCAATGGCTCTTTGACTCATTTCCCCCTATTAGAAAGGACACCTCTGGCTAGGAAGGTCCCTGGTTGTTTGCAGTGCCTACACATTTGCCTTTTTGTCTTCACTCATCCTCCCAAGCCCCTTTTCCTGTGTGATTTCTGAAGGACAGGTTTTCTCAGAGACCTTCAAAGCTGGTCAATACCAGAATATCTAGGTGGTCATCATAAAGAGGAGTGTCTTAGGTTTCTGAGGCTGAGAGAGATGTCAGTGAGTTTAAAACATTTTAGGAAAGGGGTGGAACACATCTAAAGGTCTGCCTTTCTGGTTTCTTGGGAATCTGTGCTGGCATGGGTCTGCCATGAGTGTTTTCTGTTGTTGCTTCACGTGCATGGACCCATGTAGGGCTTGGAAGGGAGCTGGGTGTGGCTTTCATAAAATGACCAGTACCTCCCACACTTTCCATTGGGGGCAACTGAGAGAAGAGGTACCCCCTGGCTTGGCCTCCAGACCCAGAGTTCCTGCCCATTGTTATCAGAAGTAAGATTTCAGACAGCAGCCATCTTAACATGGCTGTGGAGACTCTCGAAGCAGGCTAGAACAAGAAGAGAACAAGTCGTCAACCAATTTTGCGCAAACTCAGGCTAGTTTAGCTGTCTGAGAGAAAAAGAACAGTTTTGCCTGAAGGCATTTCTGGTACTGATTATAGGCTGAGGAGGTCCGAGAGACAAGCAGCTCCTAACCTGGAATAGCTTGTCAGCTTCTGGGTGGTGGTGTGCAGTGAAGGGGTGGGTGGTGAGGAGATCTATAATCAATTGTGAATCAGAGGGCCTAGCTGAAGAGAGAGACAGGAGAGAAGGAAAGCAGAGGAGAGGAGGAAGGAGAAAGATTTGGATTAGGAGGTTTTCCAAGGGAATAGAAGTACAAGAAAGTATTGCGAGGCCAAAGACAGATCCTTGAGGGACTCCTGCTCCTGATGGCATCTCTGTCAATCCACCTTCCCTAGTAAGGTGTTATCTGCATAGGACAATCTGTAGAACAATCTTACCTTCTTTCAAAGTCATGAGACACACATCTAGGTTTCTGGCATGCAGCATATTTTCTTTTTCTCTGACATTTATTTATTTATTTTTGAGTAAACTGCTCAGAAGAATCGCTGTATTGCCACATCAACTCCTCATTGCCTAGCCTCTTTTGAACCCACTCCAGTTACACTCCCTTCCTTTCCATGCAGGTGGAGCTCCTATCAGGGTCTCCAGGGTGCTCCAAATATCTACCAGGCTCCCCTCTACCCTCTCTTGGCCTTACTGTTTCTCCAATACCTCAAGGTATCTTCCACCCCAGGCCTTCGTACTTTCTCTTTTCTTTGGAATCCTCCTACCCCAGCTATGACTCAGTTTCGTATTTCATTCTGTTTCTCAGAGAGGCTTCCAAGATTACTGTGTCTTTTCACTGTTTTCATGTCTTGCATTCTTCATATCATTGCTCATGACAGGACAGTATATACAATACTAGAATTTAAGCTTCACAAAGGCAGGTACCCTGCCATTTACTGCTTTATCTAGAATAGAGCCTGGTGCATAGTTGATGCTGATTCATGGATGACAAACCTGGATCAACCAGCTCCCTTACCGTACAGCATTCACATAGCATTCACATAGCTCTCAGGATGATGGATGTGTCAGTAGATTCATGTTTGTTATTTACTCAATGTGTGGATTTTGACTAGTCCTACTTAATTTGAATTAAATATGTTGTTTTGTATTTCTGGTAGATTGCAAACTTATAGAAAGCATTATCTAACATTGATATTGTTAGAACTAAGCGTATTGATGACAACAACACATCAATGTTACCTTCAAGATTTTATATAGATATATATTTAAAGAGTTAATTTTTTTAGAGTACTTTTAGATTTATAACAAAATTCAGAGGAAGGCACAGATATTTTTCCATACACCTGCTGCTCCCACACATGCACAGCCTCCTCCATTATCCACATGCTCCCCGGAGTGGTACATTTGTTACAACTGATCAGCCTGCACCGACACATGGTAATAACACAAAGTCCAAAGTTCACCTTAGGGTTCACTCTTGGTGTGATACACAACCTGTGAGTTTGCATAGAAGTATAATGACATATATCCATCATTATAATATCATCTAGAATATTTTCACTGCTCTAATTTTCACTTTCTAGAGCAGTGTGCTGTCTATTCATCTCCATTCCCTGGCAACCACTGATCCTTTTATCAACTCTGTAATTTTGCTTTTTATAGAATGTCATATAGTAGGGATCATATGATATGTAGTCTTTTCACATTGATTTCTTTTATTTAGTAATATGCATTTAAGGTTCCTACATGTTTTTTCATGGCTTGAGAGTTTAGTTCTTTTTAGAGCTAAATAATATTCCATTGTCTGAATGTATCATTTTATCTATCCCTTTACCTACTAAAGGACATCTTGGTTATTTCCAAGTTCTGATAATTAGGAATAAAGCTGCTATGAACATCTGTGTGTGGGTTTTTGTATGGACATAAGTTTTCAACTCCTTTGCCTAAATACAAGGAACACATTTGCTGGATTGCACAGTAAGAGTATGTTTAGTTTTATAAGAAACCATCAAAGTCACTGTAACATTTTGCTACCCCACCAGCAATGTATCAAAGTCCTTGTTGCTCCACATCCTTGTCAGCATTTGGTTGTGTCTTTGTCAGTGTTCCAGATAGTGGCCATTCCAATAGGTGTGTAGTGGTATCTCGTTGTTTTAATTTGCATTTTACTGATGATACGTGATATGGAGAATTTTTTATATGCTTATTTTCTATCTGCATATCTTCTTCGGTAAGGTGTCTGTTAAGGTCTTTGGTCCATTTTTTAATTGTGTTGTTTGTTTTCTCATTGTCGAGTTTTATGGATTCTTTGTGTATTTTGGATACTAGTCCTTTAGCAGATATGTCTTTTGCAAATTTTTTTTCCCCAGTCTCTGGCTTGTCTTCTAATTTTCTTGATATTGTTTTCACTTAAAAAACTGCAGAAAGGCAGAGAACTATTAGACTTCTACTTGGCATATGATAGCTGCAGCAGCAAAATGCAAAAAAGGAAACCCATAAGAATCCCCAAAAGTCAGGCAGGAATTGAAAAACAATTCAGTTCAGCTCAATATTGACCAAGTGTTTTTGATGTAAGAAGTATGATAAAGCATTAGTTTTCATCTAGACTTCAACACAGTAGTGTTGCACACTATGTGTAGGCATTTCAAATTTAGTTTTACTTTTTTAACTTTTTCTTGTTTTGTCTTGGTTTTGCCTTCAAGGGCACAGAATCAGAAGAACCTCAGTGCATGTCTCACGATACAGTCTCATCACTGGTCTATGTGTGGTCTGCATCCATCTGTCTGTCTATCTTTCTATCTATCTATCTGTCTGTCCATCTATCTATCTGTCATTAATAATGTAATCATTCATGAACCCATCACTAAAGATAAGAGCTAAATTCTTGATAATAATTTTATATCAAATGATATGGTTCCCCTCTCCAATGCCACCCCTTTCCATTCTGTTCCTGAGGAAGCATCACCCTTAACCCCATGGTTTTCTTTTACTTGTTTTCTCTCTCTTTTCTTTTAATATAGCTTTATTGCATTATATCTATTCCTAAATAAGGTGCCATGCTGTATATGTGATCTTCTGGGACTTGTATGTAGCCCAATACCAGATTGCTAAGATTTATCCATATCATTGTGTATTGCTGTGGTTATTTTATGTTGACTTCAGGATAGTATTTTATTATATGGATATACCAGAGTTTTTTTTTTCATCCGTTCAAGTGTTGATGGGCTTTTGAGTTATTCCTTGGTTTTGGCTTTTGTGCTTCTATACACATTCTTGAGTGTGTCTTTTAGAGTACTGGCACACGGATTTCTCTTGAGTCTATACCTAGGAGGGAAAAAGAGTATGTGAATGTTCAACTTCATGAGATAATGCCAGATTATTTTCCAAGGTAACTGACCCAATTTACACTTTCTCCCTCAATGCATAAAAGATTTGGTGGTCCGCATCCTCTCCAACACTTGGCTTAGTCAGACTTTTTTTTTCCCCCGCAATTCAGTGGGTTTAAGATGGTATCTCATGTGGTCATTTCCTGATTACTAATGATGTTGAACAATTCCATATAGTGTTAATTGACTATATTTGATATATTCAGTGAAATACTTGCTTATGTTTGCTTATTTTTCTACTAAGAATTTTTATTCCTTTTCTGTTTGTAAAATAATATTCAATTTACAAAATGTCAATAACTTCAGAAAAAGGTGAGTAAAAACCAAAAGCCTTTGTTATGCACTAACCTAAGTTATATTAGTCATGCAAAACATTTAGGTTCTTTCTTTCTGGTACATTACAATAGCTGCAAAGGTATTTGAAGTGGTGATGGTTAGCTTCTTTCCCATAACCTTGCTGCATATCTCAGACTAAGTTCTGATATATATTCAAATATGTATTCAACAAGTATTCATTAACAAGCAGGCACAGAACCATTCACAAGCTTAATCTCTAGGCTCCTTGAAGTCCCCGTAATCTGTTCTTTCAGGCATCACAGTACATGTTGTCATGCTTCAGTGTCTTCTAGTCAGTCAAATCAATGGCTGGATATAGGCTGTATTAGGAATTAGGTTCCATCCCTGAAGGGGACAAGATGTTCATGTTCCTTGTGCATGAGAGTGTGGACAGATTTTTAACAATACTAGACAATCCACATTCTTTGAATATCTTTAATTGCACCAGTGGGAGAACATTTCTAGCCTGCATCGTGCAAATAAATAGTCATTAGTTTCACCAATTCCATCCATCTTGACATAATATGCTAATTAGCAAAGAATCAGTTGTCAATCAAGATATGGGTAGTAGAAAGACTCAGAGTAAACACCCCTAGAAGAGAGAGGGAAGGTGGAGGAAGAGTAGGGGACCCTTGTTTCATCTGGTCCCTTGAATTCCGCCAGATATCTATCTAATCATTCTGAACACCTGTGAGTTCAGCTTGAGATCTAAGAAAATAATTGCTGCAATTCTACAAATAGAAAATTGATGACTTTTTGCAAGTGGTGCAAAAAGCCTTCAGGGAACAAAAAACCACGAAAACTGGAAACAGCTTACACCGAGCCTGGCCCCTGGAATGGGGCAGTGCAACTGTGTCCAGGCAAAGACACCTGAGAAACAGTGCAACAGGCCCCTCCCCCAGAAGACCAGCAGGAATATCAGGCTAATACCAAGTTTACGGATGACACAGAACTAAAAAACTCTTGCACTAGGGGAAAATAGTATATAGAATTCAAAGTTTTCTCTAATGATTCTTTAGTCTTTCAGTTTAAAATTTTTTTCTTTTTTCCCTTTTCAATTAGCTTTTTATTTTATCAACTCTTTTTTTAAGTCTTTTTAAAATTTTCATTTTTACATTTATATTTTGTAGATATATTCTTCATTTTTGGCTTCCTTTCACTGTATTCAAATTTATTTTTGTATATATATAAATTTTCTTTCCTTACAATTTTGGGATCAAGTGTCTTCTAACAAAGAGACCAAAATATACCCAGGGCCAAGGTATCACCCTGTCCTACCTATTTGATAATATTCTCTCTTTTTTTCCTTTTTTATTTGGTTTCTGATCTCTTCTGATTTGCCTAGTGTATATTTCACTGGGGGCATGGTTGATTTTTTTATTTTTTTTGTTCTCTCGTGTATCTATTCTTCTCTGGACAAAATGGCCAGAAGGAAAAACTCCCAGAAAAAAGAACAATTTATTAAGCCAGAGACTTAATAAATATGGATATTCATAAAAAATCAGAACTAGAATTCAGAACAATGATTGTAAAGATACTAGCTAGGCTTGAAAAAAAGCATAGAAGACACTAGAGAATCCCTTTCTGGAGAAATAAAAGAGCTAAGATCTAATCAGGTTGAAATAAAAGTATTGTTGAGATGTAATCAACAGTAGAGTCTCTTACTGCTAGGATAAGTGAGGCAGAAGAGAGAATATGTGATTAGAAGATAAAATTATGGAGAATAAAGAAACTGAGCAAAAGAGAGATAAACAATTATGGGACCATGAGGAGAGGATTCGAGATCAGAGATACCATAAAGTGAAACAGTATTAGAATTATTGGGGTTCCAGGGGAGGAGGAGAGAGAAAGAGGAGCAGAAGGTATATTTGAGCAAATTATAGCTGAGAACTTCCCTAATCTGGGGAAGGAAATAGGCATTCAAGTCCAGGAGGCATGGAGAACCCCCCCCCCAATCAATAAAAATAGATCAACACCACGACATATAATAGTGAAGCTTGTAAATCTTAGAAATGAAAAAAATCCTGAAAGCAGCTCGAGACAAGATGTCTTTAATCTACAAGGGTAGGAACATTAGACTGGCAGCAGACCTATCCACAGAGACCTGGCAGGCCAGAAAGGGCTGACATGATATATTCATGGTACTAAATGAGAAAAATATGCAGACAAGAATACCTTATCCAGTAAGGCTGTCATTCAGAATGGAAGGAGAGATAAAGAGCTTCCAGGACAGACAGAAACTAAAAGAGTTTGTGATCACTAAACCAGCCCTGCAAGAAGTATTAAAGGGGATCCTGTAAGCTAAGAGAAAGCCCAAAAGTAACATAGATCAGAAAGGAACAGAGACAATACACAGAACCAGTGATTTTACAGGTAATACAATGGCACTAAATTCATATCTTTGAGTAGTTACTCTGATCTGAATGGGCTAAATGCTCCAATCAAAAGACACAGGGTATCAGATTAGATTAAAAAAAAAAGCAGACCTATCGATATGCTGTCTACAAGAGACACATTTTAGACCCAAAGACACCTCCAGACTGAAAGCAAGGGGTTGGAGAACTATTTATCATGCTAATGGACCTCAAAAGAAAGCTGGGGTAGCAATCCTTATGTCAGATGAATTAGATTTTAAACCAAAGACTGTAATAAGAGATGAGGAAGGAGACTATATCATAATTGAAGGGTCTATCCAACAAGAAGATCTAACAATTGTAAATATTTACACCCCTAACATGGGAGCAGCCGATTATATAAACCAATTAATCATAAAATTAAAGAAACACATTGATAATATACAATAATCATAGGGGACTTTTAACAGTCCGCTCACTGCAATAGACAGATCATCTAAGCAGATCAACAAGGAAACCAGGGCTTTGGATGACACACTGGACCAGATGGACTTCACAGATATATTCAGAGCATTCCATCCTAAAGCAACAGAATACACATTTTTCTTGACTGCACAAGGATAATTCTCCATAATAGATCACATGTGGGGTCACAAATCAAGTCTCAACTGGTACCAAAAGATGAGGATCATTCCCTGCATATTTCCAGACCACAATGCTTTGAAATTTGAACTCAATCACAAGAGGAAATTTGGAAAGAACTCAAATACATGGAGTTTAAAGAGCATCCTACTAAAGAATGAATGGGTCAACCAGAAAATTAAAAAAAGAATTTAAAAGTTCAGGGAAACAAATGAAAATGAAAACACAACTGTTCCAAACCTTTGGGATGCAGCAAAAGCAGTCTTAAGAGGGAAGTATATAGCAATACAAGCCTTTCTCAAGAAACAAGAAAGGTCTCAAATACATAACTTAACTTTACACCTGAAGGAACTGGAGAAAGAACAGCATATAAGGCCTAAACGCAGCAGGAGAAGAGAAATAATAAAGATTGGAGTAGAAATCACTGAAATAGAAACCAAAAGAATGGTGGAACAGATCAACAAAAGTAGGAGTGGGTTCTTTGAAAGAATTAATAAGATTATTATTATTATTTTTAAAGATTTTATTTATTTATTCGACAGGATAGAGACAGCCAGTGAGAGAGGGAACACAAGCAGGGGGAGTGGGAGAGGAAGAAGCAGGCTCACAGTGGAGGAGCCTGATGTGGGGCTCGATCCCAGAACACCGGGATCACGCCCTGAGCCGAAGGCAGACGCTTAACTGCTGTGCCACCCAGGCGCCCCAGAATTAATAAGATTATTAACCCCTGGCCAGACTTACCAAAAAGAAAAGAGAAAGGACCCAAATAAATAAAATCGTGAATGAAAGAGGAGAGATCACAACCAACACCGAAGAAGTACAAACAATTATAAGAGCATATTATGAGCAACTATATACCAACAAATTAGGCAATCTAGAAGAAATGGATACATTCCTATAAATACATAAACTACCAAAACTGAAACAGGAAGAATAGAAAATCTGAACAGACCCTAACCAGCAAGGAAATTGAAGCAGTCATCAAAAATTTCCCAACAAACTGTCCAGGGTCAGATGGCTTCCCAGGGTAATTCAAACAAACATTTAAAGAATAATTAATACCTATTCTTTTGAAGCCATTTCAAAAAATAGAAATGGAAGGAAAACTTCCAAACTCTTTCTACAAGGCCAGCATTACCTTGATCCCAAAAGCAGACAAAGACCCCACCAAAAAGGAGAATTATATACCAATATCCCATGATGAACATGGATGCAAAAATTCTCACCAAGATACTAGCCAATAGGATCTAACAGTACATTAAAAGGATTATTCACTACGACCAAATGGGATTTATTTCTGGGCTGCAAAGGTGGTTCAACATCCACTAATCAATTAAAGTGATATAACTACATTAATATAAGAAAGGACAAGAACCATATGATCCTTTCAACAGATGCAGAAAAATAATTTGACAAAGTACAGCGTCCTTTCTCACTTAAAACTCTCCACAGTGTAGAGATAGATGGAATATACCTCAATATCATAAAAGCCATATACGAAAAGCCCGCAGTGAATATTCTCAGTGGGGGAAAACTGAGAGCTTTTCCTCTGAGGTCAGGAACACGGCAGGGTTTCCCACTCTCACCACTGTTGTTCAACATAGTACTAGAAGTCCTAGCCTCAGCAGTCAGACTAACAAAAAGAAATAAAACACATTCAAATCAGCAAAGAGTACAAACTCTCATTTGCACCCCAATGTTTATAACAGCAATGTCCACAATAGCCAAACTATGGAAAGAGCTGAGATGTCCATCGACAGATGAATGGATAAAGAAAATCTGGTATATATATATACAATAGAAACTTACTCAGTCATCAGAAAGGATGAGTGCTTACCATTTACATCAACATGGATGGAACTGGAGAGGATTATGCTGAGCGAAATAAGTCCAGCAGAGAAGGACAATTATCATATGGTTTCACTCATGTGGAATATAAGAAACAGGGCAGAGGCTCATAAGGGAAGGAAGGAAAAACTGAATGCAAAGAAATCAGAGAGGGAAACAAACCACAAAAGACTCTTAACTCTAGGAAACAAACTGAGGGTTGCTACAGGGGAGGTTGGTGGTGGTATGGGGTAATTGGATGATGGACATTAAGGAGGGCACATGATGTGATGAGCACTGGGTGTTATATGCAACTGATGAATTAATGAACTCTACATCTGAAACTAATGATGTACTATACGTTAGCTAATTGAATTTAAATTTTAAAAATGGTAAATTAACAACAAAAAAAAGAGTAACCACATCTGGAGAGTGGCCCTTTCTGATAAATGCTAGCTAACATCTCTGGACTATGTACTCTTGAAAGAATGTTGCTGAATATCCTGAGAATTAAAGTTTGAGCTAATCAGCACTTGTATCCCAATAATGATCCTGAAGTATTTTAAGGAAATTAACAGTTAGTATATAGACTGTCATCCCTCAGAAATAACTACTGTTAGATATATGCTTCTTTGATAAATGTTTTAATATTTCTGCATAAAACTAATTTAGTTTACTGAATTATAAAATAAACACCTGTGTAGAGAACAAATGCCAGTGTGTAAAAAAACAAACACCAGGATAAAGCATCATGAAAGCCAACAAACATTGCTGGAACCTTCCTCGATGGTTTCATCTAATCTAACCCTCATCTTTCTCCCACAGCTAAGTATCCTATCCAAGAATAGCAAGGAGTTCATGCCTTCTTGCTTTTTACTGAAGTGTTGCTACCTAATTATGAGTCCGTATACAATATAGTTTTAGTTTGCCTTAAATTTTAATGGTCTAAAGAAGAGAGGTTAAAAAAGTGATCTGTGAGAGGAGTTTAAATGAGCTCTTCTTTTCTACCCCATCAAACTAACCCCACAAAGCAGCTTATGCTGTGTATGGCCCCATAAATCAGAAATAGACCCCTTCTGTGTTGAGTTAGCAGATCGCCCATTGATACCATATAATTCCAAAGGAGGGGCTCGTATTTGATGACCATTAATCAGTGCTTTTATATGGAACATCCCTACTTCCAATACATAGGCTTTCTCAGAATGTGTTTGCTTATCTACCTGGCAAGTTCTTCAGTCTTTGGCAATTATAGTGGTTCTTTAGCCACTGTTATGTTTCTTTCTAAACCTGAGTCCTCTTATTGTGCTATTTTCTTAATGGATATTGATGGTTATTTAGTTTGTAGAAGGTGATTTTTGATAGAAAAGAGGTAATAGTTTTTTAGGTGAGAAAGGAGCAGTAGTCCTCAATGAGGGCCTCTGGGGCTTATAGCATCACAGCCCATCAAATATGTATGCTGATGTTTGTCCTCTGTATGGAATATATTTTTTGATCAGCTCCATCTAGCCTGTTCTAATCCATTAGCAGTGGGTAAAGGGATTATCTGTGTTTTTTTTTCCTTTTGTTTTGTTTTATTTTATTTTTTTAATAATAATTTTTTTTATTATATTATGTTAGTTACCATACAGTACATCCCTAGTTTTTGATGTAAAGTTCCATGATTCATTACTTGCGTATAACACCCAGTGCACCATGTAATACGTGCCCTCCTTAATACCCATCACCGGCCTATCGCATTCCCCCACCCCCTTCCCCTCTGAGTTTTAACATAGGCCCACTTCTGTCTCAGTTTTTAACTTCTCATTTCCAGTACTTAACCTTGTATCCATTCCTCCCAATGACCCTTATGTTCCAGTACCTGGAGGCGTTTTAAGATTCTTACAACTGATGGTGGAGAACAAATGCTCACAGACATGGAGATAGGTTAGCAGCCCCCCCAATCCTACCTCCCCACATACCCCTTTCCCCTTAGTTGGGACTGTAGATGCACCAATAACTGGCATCTACCCTAGCTAGACAATAGAGGATACAGAGATGATGTGAGAATTGACCTTCCTATTAATAAGTAATAATATGAACCCTTATTGAGTACTTACGAAGTATCAGATGAATGTTAAGTACTTCACATACAGCATCTCATCCAATCCTCATGGTAACCCTGGGAAGCAGATATGGAATTACCATCAGCTCCATTTCACAGATAGGAAACTAACCTAGATAAGTTAGGTAACTTCTCCAAGTTAGCAGATCCAGATTTGAATCCAGATTTGACTCAAAAGGGTGTGTTTATAATAACCGTTACACACTGTTTCTACATCCCATCAAACTGGTCAAAGGACAGCTCTAGGAAACTGTTCTTTTCTGTGGCTTGGGGAAGGGATCAGGGTTCCACTGTGAAAATGTGGTATTGGCCACCTCTCTTGTTTGGAGTCCATTATGAAGAGTAAGGATGTGGCTGAGTCCTTTTCTCATTTTGGATGACTCATCACAGGTTTTTCTTGGGTGTCGGAGAATCCTTAATCCAACATTTCATATTCATGGAGCAAATGTTTTGGTTATGTTAGTTCCTGGCTTGATATAAAAAAAAACTTTGAGTAGTGCATAAAAATCTTACAAGTTCCTGGAATATTATCTGGTTTTCTGTCATCCTATAACAAGATATCCTTCCTAAGTGCTGAATATATTATTTTAAAAAACCCAACATAAACAAAAGATTCACCTCCATCATTAGTAATTTGAAACTGTGTTTTCATATGCTAATTTCAAGTAATTGAGTATTTGTTGGAGGTCTGTTAGAATAAGGGAAAGAATGTGGATCATTAGCTGTCTATTTGAATCTCTGCTCTGAGGTTTATGGCTCTGTGACCTTAGGCAGTTTACTTAATCTGTCTGTGCCTCAGTTTTATTGCCTATTAAATGGGACTGTATATTAACAATTACATTGTGGGGTTCTTGTAAGAATTAAAGGTGTCTAGCGTAGTGCTCTCTTTCTCTCTCTATATACATATATATTCTCTCTCTATATATATATATTCTCTCTCTATATATATATTCTCTCTCTCTCTATATATATATTCTCTTTCTCTCCATATATTCTCTCTCTCTCTCTATATATATACATATATATACACTCTCTATATATACTCTACAGATTTGTTTCTAAGCTGGTCAGTTTTCAAGAATCAAGTACTTCTTTTAAAAAAAGTTATTGTGATTTTTATAGAAGAGAATTATGGAATCTTAAGGTTGGGAAGAATCTTATAGATCACCAAATGCAGGTTTCCGAAAGTATCTGTGTGTCAACATTACTTGAAGAACTTTAAAACATGCAATTTCCCAAACTCCAATGCCAGAAGATACTGATTTACTGAGTTTGGGGGTAGAGGAGGTGTATCTAGTGAGCATACGTGAAAGTGGTGCTCCCTAAACTTGACCATGGATCCCAATTACCTGGGAAGCTTTGTAAAAATTGATACCCTGGAGAAGATACTTCAAGAGGTCTGGGGTAAAGTCTGGTACCTCTATTTTTCAAAAATTCTCCCAGTGATTTCTGAGTACCACCAGTCAGAATGAGTGGACTGAATGCTTGCTACACAGAGGTCTCTAGCAGTGTGTGGCTGGATTATCCCTTTGGCCTTACCTCCTGCAACCTTATAATCCATAATGGTTATTGGGAGGAGATCTAACATTTAAAAAGTTGCATTGATAATGATGGATACATGTCATTACACATTTGTCAAAACCCATAGAAAGTACAATACCGAGAGTAAACTCCAATGTATTAAACTATGGGCTTAGGGTGATGACAGTGATATATTAATGTGGGTTCAGTGATTGTAAGAAATGTACCAATGTGCTTCAAGTTGTTGATAGTAAGGCTGTGTGTATATAGGGGCAGGGAATATATGGATTTTTTTCCTGTACTTTCTTCTCAGTTTTGTGGTGAGCAGTAAATAAAGTCTATTAAAAAAAGTTCTGCTGAGGATTCCGATGAACATTCAGGTTTGGGAACCAGTGAGCTCACTAGTCCCCCATCCAGAGCAGAAGCACCTGCAGCTGTAATGCTCATCTCAGAGCCACTGCTTCCTTCCCCTGCTGCTCTGGGAAGCTCCCTATTCTCTTAAAGCCGGTCCCATTGTTGGATGGCACCGGGATTTGAACATTCTTCCTTATATGGAATTGACGTCACTGTCATTGTTACTTCCAATCATTGTGTGTAATTCTTCCCACTGGAGCTACATAGACTAAATCTAATGTTTCCCACATGAGGCAGCACTCACGTCCCTCCTGTCCCTACCACATCTTGTCTTCTCGTTTCAAGGCTAAGGCTGCCTGAACTTGGAATAGTTCTTCCTCTGATATAATTTCCAGGCAATTCCAGTTCTGGTTAGTTGCTTTCCTAGGAATTTCCATTTTGAAAATATTAACAATGCGTCTGGCAACAGGTAGCAACCGATCAGAGTGGAAACCCTGGGAGTGCCTGTGATTAACCCTTACGTCGTTGGGGAAGGGTCAGGGTCCTGGGAGAAGGGCCGAAATGACACGAGGCTTAAGCAGCAGCTATTTACCAATTGGTACTAAAGCATTTCAGTATTTTAGCAGTCAGTCTGGCCATTCTGGTACACACTTGCCGAATATCAGCCTCATCAACTTCCCTCTTAAAACATAACTCCAGTTTGGAGCCTGACGCAGTGGAGGTGGTGTGAGGCACAGGGTTGAGAGTGGGACTGTGTCAGCTTGCAGATGTCTGCATTACCCAGTAGGCTGTGTGTCTGGGGGTAAAACAAATCTAGGAAGTATATTTTCAACTGAGGAGCCATGAAACCATTTTTATTGCGCCTACTTTTTGCAATTTTGCGTTTGACTTTTGAACCTGAATGCAGGTTCGTTTATCATGAGATTTACAGTTTATTTTTTCCTGCCTTTTTGGGTGGTTGGGTTGGTCAGGCAGCATGTGGTCCTGTCTCATGACTTTGTCCTATCTGTCGTTGATGGCTTTTGATATCGTTACAGATAATAAGGTTGCAGGAGGTAAGGCCAAAGGGATAATCCAGCCACACACCGCTAGAGACCTCTGTGTAGCAAGCGTTCAGTCCACTCATTCTGACTGGTGGTACCCAGAAATCACTGGGAGAATTTTTGAAAAATAGAGGTACCAGACTTTACCCCAGACCTCTTGAAGTATCTTCTCAGGGTATCAATTTTTACAAAGCTTCCCAGGTACTTGGGATCCACGGTCAGGTTTAGGGAGCACCACTTTCACGTATGCTCTCTAGGTATGAGTTTCAGACGTTGTGAATGCACTCACCGGATGGGCATTTCGTCCTTTTCACTAGGTTTTGTCAAACCTAATACCTTTAAAAATCACCTTTATGCACTACTTCAAAAATAAGCTTACCGTTAATATCTTTTCTAACTTGGAGACTTCACTTTCCTGTGAGAAAAATACTTCTCATGATAAAATGGTAGGAGTTAGGTGACTTGTTCATTTCCAGCATGTTCTAGAATCCATCCCCCCCCCCATTCAAGTTCTCTGTTCAACCAATTTATTTTATTTTGGGATATACTGAATCCCCAGTTTCCTTCTTTGAAAAATTCACCAGTGTAATCCCCCCCAAAATTGTCTTCATCATGCATTGTCTTTCACTGCTCTAACTGAATGGAGTGGGCTGATGATAGTTTGATTTTGTTTATCTCATGTAGTTAGCAGATGCTTAGAGCTTGTCATATGACACTCTTCTAACAGGTTTGCATATATTAATTTATTTAATTTTTATAACACCTTATGAGGTGATATTATTGCCCTTATTTCTCAGGAAACTAAAGCAAAAGAGGTAAAGTGATTTGCTGAGCTCGTCCATCTGAAGAGAATGGATCTGGTTCCAGATTCCATGCCCTTAGCTACTAGCAAATATAAAAATGATAGTAATAAATCTAAAGTGGTTTTTCATTGTGAAGCTGTCTGTTTTTGGTGGTGGTAGTGGGGAGTTTGATAGAAGTGGAATAGATGTCACATAAATGAACCCAAACCAGAAGTGGCAGTGGTTACCATCTAGACTGTTCATTTTTCATTTACATAAATTTGTAGGTTCTAGGCATTGAATTCTACATAGAAAATTCTCTACCTTCATAAATTTCCTAGCTCTATGATATTTAAAATGTGTTTGGAATGAATAAGGGGAATGCAAATATATGAATTTTATTCTTTATGTCTCCAATATAATGAAAAAACAACTGTTGAGGAGTAATGTGGGCTTTCAGAAGGTAGCCTCTAACCTTGCCCTTAACTGTATCCATTTTCTACCAGACTTAGGTTCATTTAGTTTATGGCCCTGTGACTTGGCCTTTCATTCATTCTTTTGTTCATTCAACACATATTTTTTGAGAACTAGTCATATGCCAGGCCCCAGCGGGGGGAGGGGGTAGTGTCCAGAAAAATCTGGTTCCTGCCCTCATGCAGCTCAGACTCCAGTGGAAGAAAAGACATAATCAAACAATCAAAATGTCATGCATAACTCTACTGTGTAATTTGTTCCATCCTAGCAGTTTTCACAGTGAGTTATGAACATTGAGTTAACAGCCTATTCCTGTTCTAATAGGTTTGAGGGAAGGCCCTAGGTTTCTTCTCTTTGCTCCCAGTGTTTGCTAAATGTGACATCCACTTAATGCTTAATTGTGTGTTAAATCAATGTGTGGATTCACATTTTTCTAAATATGGATCTGAAATGACTGGCCTATAGTGATTCCAATTTTACCTCTATATTTCAGAATGTGGAAAGATACTGTTAATTTCAGGAGCAAATCAGGAGCATTTTAGAGGCTTAGTTAATGAATGAGAAGATGATTTGGCTGATGTCTTTGGTGAACCACAATTAGAAATTTTACCATTTACATAACATAATATGGAAGATAGATGAAATTTCCTTTTTTTTTTTTCAAAGATTTATTTGTTTATTTCAGAGAGAGAGAGAGAGCGAGCAAGAGAGAGCACACAAGTGGGAGGGGCAGAGGGAAAGAGAGGATCTCAAGTGGACTCCATGCTGAGCCTGGAGCCCAACATGGAGCTCGACCTCACAACCTTGAGATCATGACCTGAACCAAAACCAAGAGTTGGACGCTTACCCCACTGTGCTACCCAGGCACCCCTGGAAGATAGGTGAAATTTCTTAATAATCAGAGAGTCATTAAAGTTTTGAGCTCATAGAAATATTAAAGATCGCCTGACCCAAACTCCACATATTGTAAAAGAGGAACTTGAGGACCAGAAGGGCTAGTTAACCAAGGCCACATAGCCATTAACAGAGCCACAGCTGGAAACCGGGCTCTGCACTGTCCTCTTTAAAACAAAACAAAATGAAAAAACTATGTAGTGCTTGGTTTTTCCTTTTAAAAAAGAAGAGTGAGTTCATTTCCCCATCCCAGTTTACTGAAATTTTAGAATTTTATTTATCTGTTGATTGACTGAAATGGCCCTATATTCTTATTTAATGACAAAAGCAGATCTTGCTACAACAGCAGATTATTCATGAAGATTATAATTATCTTTTCCATTCTAGTTTTCCTTCTTGAAAGGCTAGTCCAGAAACTTGTAGAGTAAGTTATGGAGATTGTGGTCAATAGGGAGGTTGCTGGATTCAAAGGCAGCTTGCACAGGGAGATTAATAGACAGGTGTAGATCTGCTTAAAGGAACAGCAAAAGAGCCCACTGACCGAATTTCCCTAGAAAATACATTGAGTGGCATTGTATATATGCAAATTCCAAAATACATTCTAGTCAATGGAAAAGGTAAACTAAACCATTCTCTATTTCATTTTCTCTAATCTGTATAGTTTCTATCTTTCCTGGAAATCCAGATGGAATTGATTCTTAGAACCCTGCATTAAGTGATTTCTATACTTTAAATTATTTGTAGAATGGTGAAATTACTGAGTCCTAGAACTGGGTTTCTTTTCTTGCGGTTTCCATCCTTTCCAAATTCATTGATTCATTAATTGATTCATTCATTCTTTATCCAAGAATATTTTGAGTGTATGTGTGCCTCTGTATTATGCCTGATTAGAGTACAAATGTGAGAATTAACGTTGACAAGACTTAGAGTTTACTTGGCTCAGCAGCACCAAGAAGTGTCAAGGCGTTGCCCTGTCATCGTTATACCCTCTGCTGTCCTCCAAAAGCCTCTGAAACACACAACTTTCCGTTAAAACTTAATACAGAAATATCATCTAGTGACTTATAGAAACATTTTAGAAACAATTTCTATTTTCATTTTATATATATATATTTTTTAAAGATTTATTTATTTGAGAGAGAGAGAGAGAGAATGAGGGGAGGGGCAGACAGAGGGAGAGAGAGAGAGAATCTTAAGCAGATGCCCCACTGAGCGTGGACCCGAGATCACGACCGGAGCCAAAACCAAGAATTGGACGATTAACCAACTGAGCCACTCAGGTGTCCCTGTATTTCGTTTTATATTGTTTGAGATAATGTTTATAAATCTTCCAAAAGACCACTATGTTCTTAATATATGTCTTTCAAGATTCATACTTTAATTCTAGTTTTTGGATATTAGGTGATAAGATACACAGTCATCCAATTCAGGGTTTTATAAACTAGGACCATGGTTCTCAATATGATCTGAGCATCCTGGGCATGTGCAGGGTGGTGGTTATTTCAGAATTATCACAAGAGAGTTGCAATTTCATGTGTGCCCAAACATTGTCTCTGTTAGGATAAATATATAATGTCACACATATATACACACATACCAAAAATATGTAGATAGTGCTGAGATGAATAAAGTGCAAGTTAATTAAAAAATGATTCAATTTATGAACACTTTTTATCATAATGTATTTTCCCAATCAATAATTATTAAGTGTTTAAATACTATCACATGTTTTCTCAAACCATTTTGATAATTAAATAAGGTTTTCATACTCAGAAAGACTAGAAGCCACTAACATAAAATATGTCCCTTAATGAGCTTTGTTTTTTCTTGGTGAAAAGTTTCAATCTACTGCCCTCTGCTTCAACACTTTGGTTTCTGTCTTCTGCACTTTTTCTAATACTGTTACGTCTTTCCTTAGGCAAGGTCATAGAAGTTTCACACAAATTTCTTGTCATACAGAGGTGAGATAATTATTGTTTGGTTTGTGCCACATTTTCTGATTATACTAAATATCTTTTGGGTTCTCCTGGCCGCAGCTGCTCACCGGTCCTGTATTCTAAGAAAGTGAGGTCATGATTCCTTCCAGGGATTGACTTTGTAGTTTGAGGCTCTGGGATGATCTCCTGTGATGTCACCGGGACTGACTGTAGAGTCCTCCTCCTTCCATTCCTGTGCTGGATTCCCTTTGCCTCCCCAGCTAGGGATAGAGAACTGTCCTCCACATCCTCTCATTCCTTTTCTCTTGCTTTTCAAATCAACCTCTCCTTATATTGGCTCTTTCTCCTATGAATATCCTTTAGCTCTCTCATCTTAGAAAATAAACCTTCTCTGTAATCCGATAGCAGATCCCATTGCTCCTCTCTTTTCACTGTCACACCTACACTTGTCGAGTTTGAGTTCCCCTTCATGAACACTTGCTTACCTCCCATTCATTCCTAAGCTTGTGACCATCTATGTGGCTTCTGCCTTCATCTTTTCCCAGAAACTCATGCTATCGCATCCTCCAAGGCTTTCCTGCATTTTATCTTATTTTACTTTCTTCTATTTCTTTTACTTTTTAAGTAGGCTCCACGCCCAGTGTGGAGCCCAATGCAGGGCTTGAACTCATGACAGCTCAACACCTGCGCTGAGATTGAGAGTTGACACTTAACTGAGCCACCCAGGTGCCCCTTTCCTGCATTTCAGCACGCTCTTTCTCTTTCCTTTAACGTGGCTAACTGCCACGAATTCTTGAAGATTTAGTGTTAGTGGCACTAATCTGGGAGGCCATACCCAGTCTTCCTCCCAGTTTCAGACTATTAGGGGCTCCCGGAGCGCCCTTTATTTATCTTTACAATAGCATGTACCACATTCTATTAAAAGTGTTCATGTTAATTTCTACTTTGAGTAAGTATCGATGTCCATTATATATAAATTAGAAAATCATGGTGAACATGAAGGAGTCTCCTGTAACCTCATAACCCTGACAGAATCACTGCTTGGATTTTGGGTTTTATCTTTCCAAGCTACACATGTACACACATGTTGACATAGCCTGATGACATAGCCTGACTTTTTTTTTTAAAAAAAAACAGAATCATATATCTTGAATATTGTTCCATAATCTGCTTCATCATTTTTAAGGCTTCAGAGTATCCACTTTGGATATATTCTAATTTATTTAAACTGTCCTCTTTTCAGGACGCCTGGGTGGCTCAGTCAGTAAAGTGTCTGCCTTTGGCTCAGGTCATGATCCCAGCAGGGAGTCTGCTTTTCCCTCTGCCCCTCCCCCCGCTTGTGCGCACTCTCGCTCTCATTCTCTCTCTGGTGAAGAAATGAATAAAATATTTTAAAATAATTAAATAAATAGGGGCGCCTGGGTAGCGCAGTCGTTAAAGCGTCTGCCTTCGGCTCAGGGCGTGATCCCGGAGTACCGGGATCGAGTCCCACATCAGGCTCCTCCGCTATGAGCCTGCTTCTTCCTCTCCCACTCCCCCTGCTTGTGTTCCCTCTCTCGCTGGCTGTTTCTCTGTCACATAAATAAATAAAATCTTTAAAAAAAAAAAATTAAATAAATATACTGTTCTCTTTTCATGGGTATATAGATTACTCCCTCTTCGTCACTGTTGTTTAACCTCCTGCCTCATATAGACATCTTTGTAACTTATCCCATTACCGTCTGAGGATATATTTGGGGGGGGGGTTGTTAGGGGAGAGGGTATTTACAGCTTTAGGACTTCCATATATTTAACCAAATTAATCTCTAGAGAAATGTTTCCCCAGTTTATAGGAGTGGCTGACCACATACTATGGCATTGCTAGCTTATTTGCTGTCCCTCCCTAGACTTTTGGTACTTGAGTGGGATGATACTGTCTTTCATGGAGATTCCTATTGGAATGGCAACTATTTGTTGAAGGAACCAATCTATATTTATTTTTATGATTTTTTTTTCTGTGTGTTTTTTTTTAATATACCCTTTTTTTAAAAAAAGATTTTATTTATTTATTTGACAGAGAGAGAGACAGCCAGTGAGAGAGGGAACACAAGCAGGGGGAGTGGGAGAGGAAGAAGCAGGCTCCCAGCGGAGGAGCCTGATGTGGGGCTGGATCCCGGAACGCCGGCATCACGCCCTGAGCCGAAGGCAGACGCTTAATGACTGAGCCACTGTGTTTTTCTTTTTCTTTTTTTTTTTTTTTTTAAAGATTTTATTTATTTATGTGACAGAGACAGCCAGCGAGAGAGGGAACACAAGCAGGGGAGTGGGAGAGGAAGAAGCAGGCTCATAACGGAGGAGCCTGATGTGGGACTCGATCCCAGAACGCTGGGATCACGCCCTGAGCTGAAGGCAGACGCTTAACCGCTGTGCCACCCAGGCGCCCCCCTCCTGTGTTTTTCAATGAAACATATTCATGACTGGCTTTGGGGACAAGATTTCCAAAAGTGAGTAAGTTAAGATAGATTTATAAGTGGAATACACTGCAGCTGTTGCAAATATTGATGTAGACGTATGAAGGTCATTTACGAATAGGTTGTAACCCCCAAAAGAATAGGCTATAAACGGTATATAGAGTGTGAATCTATTTTTATAATAAAGACCTATATTCATAAATTACATTTACAATATTGAAATTGGGATGTACTGCGTTTTATTATTGCCGTTAAAAGAGTACCCATGAACCATTTTATAACCTATCAATAAGCAATTTAAATCATCCACATTTTACCAGGGGTATTTCCTCATCATCCCCCACTTTTCCCTTTACTGAGAGATGACAAGAAAGAGGGGTTACAGTGCATATGTTCTCTCCTCTTTCCTGTGAAACTTTTTGAACCAGAGAATGGGAGCAGTGATGCCCATCCGCGTCTTCGTCTAAGGAGTGTTGTGAAATTATAGAGATTACTTGGTATTCTTTAGAGGAAAATTCATGTAGAAATCCTGGGTATTTCTATTTTTAATTAATATCTACCTCCTGCCCTCAAGTTTTGAAATGACTCAGGACTTAATGTGGCTTAATGTGTGTAATGGGAGGCTGCTTGGGAGGAGGGAAGGAGTCTGAGGAAATGTCACACAATATTACTATGTTCTTCAGCATCTCTCATGACATAATGATACATTCGTGTGTTCTGTACTTTCCTCTCTTCCTTTCTGGTAATTTTGCCTGTTGAAAAATTTTTAAAAAGTCATCCTCAGACTGACTGGGCTAAGAGAGAAACTTTACAAATTTCCATTTGTGTACCTTTTGTTTACCATTCTTACGTCAACATTAAAAAATAAACTGCCTGGCAATACTTGAGGTAAAGCTATTTCTGTTTTTCATTCTATCCACAATAACATATTCTTTTCTTTCCTCTGATCAGGTTCCAAAATTAGAAAGATGGAAAATTCTGCTGCAATTCTTAGGTAAATCACTTTCCAGAGAGAACTCATAATAATTGCTTCAGATTGCTGGCATCAAGGAATATTTCTTCCTCTGTTAAGGAGATAATTATAATTTTTATTTTACTTTATGCCTTTTAACTTTTTAGGGACTATCTCATCCATGGCCTTAGGAAGGTTTAGATAATCTATTATGAAATGTAGTGACAATGATTGTTATTAATTATCGAGAGCTTATAGAGTTCTAAAATTATTCAGTATGCCTCATATGTGTTACTTAATTTATTATTCTTCTTGTTATTTATTATCTGGTATGTTATTTAATCATTTTATGGGGGCTGCTGGCTGGCTCAGTTGGTAGGACATGGAACTCTTGATCTCTGGATTATGAGTTTGACCCATGTTGGGTGTAGAGATTACTTTAAAATAAAATCTTAAAAACTTGAAAAAAAATCATTTTATGGATTTTCTAGCTTTCTCATATGCTCCATACCTTCTAGTCTTCTAGACTATGCTATGTAATCTGTCCCTTACTTTAATCAATTAAAAAAAATAATAATAACTACAGTTGTCATTTATGGAGCACTTACTAGTTGCCAGTTGCTGTTCAAACAATCTTGTCCCTACTTCCCTATTCCTGTCTTTCAGGAATGTACTGGGTGCCATTGTAGAAGTAAAAAATGTTATAGTAGGAGGTGGCTTTAGAAACCACACAGCCTATTGGTTGTCAATATGGATTCCATAGAGCCTTTGGGTTCTGCCAAAGTTTATCTACAGCCCTCTTTGGCATCTTTGGATATGGGGAAGAAATGGAGAGAACCAAAGGGGAGATCAAGTAATTGAATTCTGGCGCCATCCTGATGTCTTCAACCAGAGCAGCTCCCAACTTTTACTTCTTGGCCATTTTGAATTTTCTTCCTTTTACAGATGAAGAAACTTAGGGACAGTGAGTACCAGAGGTGAAAAAATGGTGGGCTAAGAAGGTGCAAAAAATAGGATCCTTCCATTTGCCAAACCAATGAGCTGCATAACATTCCTTATGCTCCTTATACTCTTTTCAGGAGTGGGTTTCACGTTTATCATATTCCTGAGATCCTCAGCCAGGCCAGTCATATTGCATTCAGATGACCATGTCATAGGCATTGACTAATGGCAAATGTGGTAACTTTGGGGCTATTAAGAAATTGCAGTCATTGAGTGCAATGCACATTGTTTTGACCTTTATTGATGTTAACTCCTTTGGGTTTGTTGTCCATGAGTCCAGCTGAAGTCCTGACTTTACAGTCACACAATTTCAAAGTTACATTCTTAGCGATAGACTAAGAATTATTGTGTCTCCTTAACAAACACTCTGAGAGAGAGAGAGGAGAAGATTTGATTCTGGGTTAGGGGAACCTACTCTATTAATTCTAGTTGTTTATGTTTTAACGCTATAATTCTGTAGTCTTTGGACATAATATTTAAAGAAAGGATATATCTCATTCTAGGTGTCTAGCAATCCGGCTTATATTGCTTTTATCCATTAAGATAATCAGAGGGATGGAAACTCAAGTACTATATATCAACTCAAAGGTAAGAATTGTTTAGCCAGTATTATGAAAATGATATTAAACTATTGGCTAGCATGACAGAAATGTCTTCCAGTTGAGCTTTAGAGCCCAAGACACAGGCTTTTCTGCTATTGGACTGGAGGGCAGAGGCAAGGAGGCAGACTTCTACTTTAAGATGGGGAGACCTTTGCTGGAGCGGAGGAGACAAGGGAAGCAACTGAATTCAATTAAGGGCTGGTAGGAGCAGATGACATCTGCAGCTGGAGGAGATCATCCAGCAGCTGTAGCTGGATCATCGTGGCGACTGTAACCCAGACAAGAAAAACAGAACGTGGGAGGCAACCTGACTGCAATTTCCTTATGCCAGCATTAAAACAATGTTAGGGTTTACTGATTTTTTTCATGAAGGAGAAAAAGTTCACCCAAAATAGATCTAGGTGTATTTTTTTTTTTTTTTTGGTAGAAACAAAAATAGTGAACATGACTTCCATTGATAAAAATCTTTATTTCTTAGACATTTAGGTAGTTTCTTTTTTTACATTTTGCTTTGAAAGACAATACCGTGACAAGAATCCTTGTTTGCTTTTTTTTCCTTTTTTTAGAGATCTTATTTATTTATTTGACAGAGAGAGAGCGCACACAAGCAGGAGGAGTGGCAGAGGAAGAGGGAGAAGCAGATTCCCTGCTGAGCAGGGGGCCTGATGTGGGGCTTGATCCCAGGATCCTGGGATTAGGACCTGAGCTGAAGGCAGACGCTTAACGGACTGAGCCACCCAGGTACCCCCTGTTTGCTCATTCTAATTTTTTCCTTAGGATAAAAACTTAGAATATAGATTTCTTTGGTGAAGGGTGTATATTTAATTAAGGTTTTTGATAGGTAATAAAATTATCTTTTCAAAAGCTGTTACATTCTTCTGTGGATTTCTTACCATTGATTGGGGAATTACAGAAATTAAGCATGCACTGTTGCTTCAGAGACTCCTGAAGTTACACGGACCTGAATGGATTATTTTTACTGGATTAAATGTTCTGAGCACTCTCCTTGCCAAGGCTATAACCTCTTCCAAGGTCAATACTTAGCCTTTTCTTCTGCCCCATCTACCTTATTGCTACCCAAGGCCGTGGCTAGGTGAACTACTGAGCCAAACTGGGACAATTTTTTTTTCTTAAGAATTTGTACCAAGAGGCATGAAATCCAGGGGCGCCTGGGTGGCACAGCGGTTAAGCGTCTGCCTTCGGCTCAGGGCGTGATCCCAGCGTTACGGGATCGAGCCCCACATCAGGCTCCTCCGCTATGAGCCTGCTTCTTCTTCTCCCACTCCCCCTGCTTGTGTTCCCTCTCTCGCTGGCTGTCTCTATCTCTGTCAAATAAATAAATAAAATCTTTAAAAAAAAAAAAGGTATGAAATCCAGAAACTCAAGAGAAACTTAGTAGAAACATCTAGTAGCTAGATGTACTAGATCCTGGAGCTCTGTGGTCACATAGAGTTAGGGAGAAGGGTGGACAGTTAGCAAACACTATGTCCTGAATAAAGCTGAAATAGAAAACATTTTCTATAGAGGGGATGTAATGAAAGAAATGGATGCCGAACATCAGAGACCACGTGGCCTGAGCGATTCAACGATGCAGTCCCTGTGAGTCCCATCAGTATATCCTGTGGTTTGTTCCATAAGACCCTCCTCTGCTTTCTGGAGTTTGATCTATTTTGATTCCCATCCAAGACACCTCTGACTCCAGGTAAAATGCAAACCATTTACTTCAGAAACATAAGCCTCCAAACATAAATAGAGAAATGTATTTTCTGAAATATAAATGAGAACATGTCTGACATGGGCACCTGGGTGGCTCAGTTGGTTAAACGTCTGGTTTGGCTCGGGTCATGATCCCAGCCAGGGTCCTGGGATTGAGCCCCACGTCGGGCTCTCTGCTCGGCAGGGGAGTCTACTTCTCCCTCTACCTCGGTCCCTGCTCATGTGCTCTCTTTCTCTCTCTATCTCTCAAATAAATAAGTAAATAAAATATTTAAAAAAGAGAGCATGTCTGACAAAAGTTGATTGAATTTCAGAGTGGTACATTTACATAAAAAAATTAACCAGACCAGACCCGCTCTTCACTGTTTGAGCACGTGGAATTTCATGCACTCAACTTCACCTTGATGGACCTAGTACAATAGTTCTCAAACTCTAGCACACATCAAAATTACGTGGGGGTTTCTGATTCAGCAGTTCTAGGGTAGGCCCCCCAAATTTGTATTTCTAACAAGTCCTCAGGTAATGTTGATACTTGTAGCCTTAGGACCACACGTTGAGAACCATTGAAGCAGTAAGAATGTGGGAAAGTCCCTCAGAGAAGAAAATGATGCAATTTCTCCTGTTTTTACTAGTCACTCGTGGGAAGATCTTCTTAATATTAACTCTCTTATCCTCTTCTTCCCTCTACTTCCCTATATTCCCCAGCCTTCACCCCCTGGAAACCCTTTGTCCCAGCTGCCATATTCTACCATGGATGGCACTTAACACACTGGCTGGTAACAGGTGTATGCCCAGTGAACTGCCACATCCTGAAGGCAGCGAGCAGTATGTGTCATCTATGTGTCTACTGATCAGCACCGTGTCTCGACATGACAGGCATGGCATATAGGTGTGCTGACTGAATGACAGAATGAATGAGAATTCCTTTCTTTTCTTACTGATTCTTTAGACCCTTGACAAAGTCCATCTCTGGTGGACTTGATCCCTCCATTTCTCTCTGGTAAAATTGAGAGACTGTTGCTTATCTCTTTATTCACTTTATTCTTAGAATGCAAATGGCTTGTCAGGATAGAATAAAGCAAGGTAAGGGAGAGCATGTGTGTGTATGCACATGCACGTGTGCTCTGTTTTCCTTTTCTTCTTTTTTTTTTTTTTTAAAGTAAGCTGTAGGCCCAACATGAGCCTGGACTCAAAACCTGAGATCGAGAGTCACGTGCCCCACTGAATGAACCAGTGAGGTGCCCCGTTTTCCTTTTATTTCCGTCTTGCTGTTCATGTGATACAATCGCTGTCTGAATTGGTGGAGTTGGGCATTTCCACCGCACCATGTACCTTCTTGAAGAATGTCCCATTCAGAGAGAGTTTTATTTTACCTTTGGTGGCTTACAACTCTTGGCTTTGCTTGAGTAGCAATGCATAACCCACAAAACTAGATGGTCATTCATTCGCATCGTCATTTGTTCGAATTGTCATTCATTCACATAATTTCTTGTGAGTCTAGGCATTTGGAGATAGCACAAAAAAGTATTGAACTAGAAATTAGCAGTCCTGAGTTCTGGTCTTAGCTTAAGCTTTAATGAGTTGCATGCCCTTAGCCAAGTCTCCTAATTTGGTTGTTCAATAATCTAAATATTCTTTCCAAATCTTACCACTCTCAGCATCTGTGAAGTTGAGAGGAATATGTTCTCAAAAGTGTGACATGCTCTAGGCATATATTTATTTTCATACTCATACTTTCATATTTTTGGCTCATATGTTTTCAGTGGTAAAGAGATCATTTGGTTAAATAAAGACATTCCAAAGGGCTGTGTTGCCGCCTTCTGTCCTGTGTCTTTAGATCCTCTAGAAGTGAATGAAAAAGAGAATTTAAAGAAGAGGAGCCAATTAGAGGAGATAATTTGCATTTATTCCCATGAAGAAGGAAGCTAGAGTTCTTGCCCAGGTCTGAGTGTTTGAGTATTTAATTTTTCAGTGAGCAGAAACCAGACCCATCAACGTATCCTCTTTGAATATTTATGGTTTGTTCTATATCTTGTCCCTGTGGAATTTCCTGAGTGAAGAGATTGTATGTTTGACTCTTGAAGAAGATAATGTGATCTCAGAAATATGTTATTTGGCATCCAAAGAAAGTCCAGATTTAAAGTATCAGCCTGGTCACTTGCTAACTTCTTCCAAATGTCCAGCTGTTATCATTACAATATGTTCATGTCTTGGTCTTGAGAAGTATAGTTTATAGCAATGTCACAATGGCAGAAGAGTTGGTAAGAATGTTTTTTCTGCATATTTGACTTGTTAAAGAAAAACAGTTTTGGGGAAGTGATGGTGAGGGTGGAGAAACATATTTTCATGGTGATGAAGCCACAGCAAATTTCCAGAGGAAGACAAGCTGCCACTTTCTTGACCTTTTGAGATTCCCCAGGAAGTTTAATTCTCCATCAGTTTGCTACTTCAGGGGAATGAGATCTGATTTTAAAAATTGCGCGGGTATATTGTAAGTACTTCATAGGAACTGTATTGAAGGTGATCCTCAAACTATTTGGTGCAGAGTGTGAACTAAGATATCAATTTACTTTCATTTCCAGTTTTCTGATGGTCTTTACCTAAAAAAAAAAAGGACAAAAATAAAAAACCTCAACTCAACTGGATTGAATTTTGGCTGAGTTGTGCCTCCTTTGAATTACATTTCCATTTGGTACTTACTGGGATACTCAGAAAACCTTAAAATCTTTAAAGGATCATGTTTCCTTTATGGAAGCAGAAAGGTACTTTTGATTTCTTGGGTTTCTTTAAAAAACCTTTATCCAAGTAAAATATATACACATCAGGAAAGTACACATAGCATCAGTGTAAAAATCATTAAATTTTCAGGTACTGAGCACAACTGTGTAACCAGCACTTAGATAAAAAAACCAAAACACGGTCAGCACCATATAAGCCCCATTGTGCTCTGTTCTAGTTCCTAGCTCTTCTCCACATCATGATGTTGACTTCTTCTTCTTCTTCTTCTTTTTTTTTTTAAAGATTTATTTATTTTAGAGAGGCTGACAGAGAGAGCACGGGCGGGAGGGGCAGAGGGAGAGTGAGAGAATCTCAAGCAGACTCCACGCTGAGCATGGAGCCCGACCTGGGGCTCAATCTCAAGACCATGAAATCACGACTTGAGCCGAAACCAAGAGTCTGACGCTTAACAGACTGGGCCACACAGTCGCCCCTATGACGTTGACTTCTAACAACATAGACTACTTTTGCCTGTTTTTATACTGTCGATCATGTTTTGGTCATATTAGACGTTATTCACTATGTACTCTTTCGGATCTGACTTCTTTGATTCAACATTATGTTAATGAGAGTCATTGTGTTACATATAGGTGCTAATCTTAATTCATTCTCATTTCTGAATAATGTGTAAATATGCAGTATTTATTAATTTTACTGTTGATGGAATTTGGGTATTTCTGTATTTCTGGCCTATGAATAGTTTGGCTATGAACATGTGAGGACATGTCTTTGGTGAATAGATGTATGTATTTGAGTCGGATGTATACTTAAGAATGGAATTGCTAGGTCATAAGATTTGTATGAGTTCAGCTTTACTAGATACTGCCAGTTTTCAAAAGTCATACCAACTTACTATCTAATCCTTGGCTTCTTTTGACTGGTATTCCCAAGGGTGCAACGCAGAAAAGGTAGTTGAACTAATGGCTCTGATATTAAAGCTGAATTGTGGTAAAAGGCAGACCCCTGCTGAATGTACCTTTCCTCCTCAAGGGTCTGACCTTTCCTTAACTCTTATTTAATGAAATCATAAATTCCTGTGCCTCTTTTGTTCAATTGAAGGTAACGCTTAAATGATATTGTTTCGAGGTTCCCTTATAAGATAAGAGGTGGTTTAAAATCATTTTTTAAACTGTTTATACTAAAGAAAAATTGAAAAATGTGAGTCTTTGAAGACTCACCCTCTCTGACTAGTGTCAAAAAAGTGTTGAATGGAACCCATTTCTAAAAAATTTTTGATGGTCTTTATTCAATTTGCTTCCAGCTCCCACTAAACTAGGATAAAGCGAAATGAGGAAATGTTGGAACAGTCCTTATTTTAAGAAACAAGTGCTTCTTAGCAGGAGAAACAACATAACATCTATGAAAACATACTGACATATCTGTCTGAAAATATTTCCAGAGAAACTAGAATGAATTTGAACACTACCACACAATAAGGACATTTACTGTAAGGAAAGACATCCATCTAATTTTCTCTGGACCCCTTTCTTAGAGAGACCAGAGCATTTCAGATTACTCAACTAAATATTTCTAAATGCTTAAGATATAAACATTACTGTTATGAATTAAACAAATATAAGTAAATGTATACGTCAAAGCAATTTAGTGTTTGTTATAGCCTGCATTTTTTTTTAATTTTTAAAAAAGATTTTATTTATTTATTTGACAGGGAGAGAGAGAGAGAGCAGAAGTAGGGGGAGCAGCAGATGGAAAGGGAGAAGCAGACTTCCTGCTGAGCAAGGAGCCCAATGCGGGACTCAGTCCCAGGACCCTGAGATCATGACCATGCTTAACCAACTGAGCCACGCAGGTGTTCCTGCATATTAATTTTAGATAAAATATTATGGAATAGAGTGCTCCTATGTGCTATATACGTATCAGCCCCTTAGGTGATCTACAATTAATAATATTTGATCATATTTCTTATTTGACCTAAAGGATAATTTTTTTTGAAGATTTTATTTATTTATTTATTTGACAGAGAGAGACAGCCAGCGAGAGAGGGAACACAAGCAGGGTGAGTGGGGAGGAAGAAGCAGGCTCCCAGCGGAGGAGCCCAATGTGGGGCTCGATCCCAGAGCACCGGGATCATGCCCTGAGCCGAAGGCAGACGCTTAACGACTGCGCCACCCAGGCACCCCTGACCTAAAGGATAATTTTATTATATCCAGGAGTCCTAGGATATATATCTTCAGCTTTATTTTCTCACTTATTACTGTAGTCATGTAATTTATTTCGTATAAGTTTCTTGGTTCAGAATATAATATGTAATTAAACATGGCTTCCTTGCAAAAATAAATCATATAGATTCCAGGTTGGTATTGTATTATGAGTGAAACTTCCCCTCCCGAGTGTGTATTGTGTGATCCGACTCTATGTAAACACACACACACACACACACACACACACACACACATCAAGCCTTATGGTGTGAGGTAGGGAAAGTTCATTTTTGTAAGATCAATGCACTGTAGTATAGCTGAAAGGACCCCTGAGCTCTGCTCAGATGTTTGGATTTTGTGCAACAAACAACAGCAAGCCAATTAAAGGTTGAATGAGATCAGAGGTGCTTTAGGAAGATGATTCTGGGAGGAATTCAAGTAGGAAGAAGATTTAGAAGCCCAAACTGGCTCATGTGACAGAACTCCTGAAAGTCATAACCATCTTCGTAGAACACTATGAACCATTATCATATTAAGCATAAAACAACTGAGAATATCATTTCATGCAATAAATACCATCTCCTACCAAATTCTAGCATAGATGAGCTACAGCTATGTCAAACTTTTAAGAAAATGTGTGGAGCAAACACATTCCACTGAGAAGAATCAATCTGTGAATTGCCCCACCTCGGGAAAGTCTTAAAACCACTCAGATTTGATTTAAAAAGATGCCTCTCGGGGCAGCTGAGTGGTGCAGTTGGTTAAGCGTCTGACTCTTGATTTAGGTTCAGGTCGTGGTCTCAGGGTCATGAGCTTGAGCCCGGGGTCGGGCTCTACACTCAGCGTGGAGTCTGCTGAGGACTCTTTCTCCCTCTCTCTCAAATAAATAAATCTTTAAAAAGATGAGTCTCCGTCCACCTCTTGGAACCTCAGTGTTCTACAGGAGTAAACCTTGAGAATGGTTCATTCTGCTGTTTCTCTAGGCAATGAGAAACATAAGAAAATAAGGGGTGTTCTGAAGGAGTTGACAAACGGTAAATGGTGAGGGGGAGAGGAATGCTAAAATGTTAATAACTATCATGTGGAAATCCTTTTTAATGAAACAAAATCTTCCATTCTGATTTGGGATTGGTGGTAGATCTTTCATGTTTGATAATCTTCCTTTTTTACATTCTTTTTTAAAAAAAGCAATTTCATGTTTATAAGCAAAAACAGAGAAAGCACCCTCAGAAATCACGTTTGTCGTATCTCAGTGTTCATGCTGGATTGCTAGTGTTCAGAAGCAATGGAAGCATATGAATTAGGCTTTTGGAAAAACTGACTTCTTCTCTTAAGACTAAATGTTCTGTAAAGTGTACGCTCCACACTTCTGCGTGACATTAATAAATAGGTCTTTAATTATGCTTATGTGCCTCTGTCCTTGTGAGGCAACCAGCGATATACAGCAGAGCTGGAAAATCCCAGGTGGTTTATGGTTAATGACAAAGGAGCATCAGCAGCACCGAGTAATGAGGTATTTAAAGAACGATACAGCCTAATTTTTGTTAAGCCACTGCACAGATAAATGACTTGCTTGGATAGGTAGTTACGCATCAACCTTAATGATAATTGTGCACAAAACAAATTTTAAAAAAATCCCAACAGAAAATTTTCAGCACAACCCTGGCCAGCTTGCTTGAGCCCAAAGCCAGCTTAAGAGAGCTGTGGAATCAACTGTCTTGTAATGTTTGCAAACTAGAAGAAAGTAGCCCATGAGCTTTGGCAAAGCACGGAAGTTGTAATTCTGCGCGCAAGGTATGCAGTTGAAAAGGACAGAGGCAGTGTGTTTTGATGAGCGAGGAATCAGACTTCGGTCCCAGTCCTACAAAACACCGATCATCACCTAAGGCAAATCCTTGGCTTTGCTTTCCTCCAAAGGTAACCATGCCATAGTTCGCAAGTTATTATAACACAGCCTTTCATATAGCTACTAAAGCTTATCTCCTGACTTTTAAGTGATTTGTATCTTAAATTCCTTCACCTGATCATGTAAGCTTTTGTGGGCATAAAGAGGATGCTAGTTATCAAAATGCATTGAAAACAAGAATATTGTATATAAGGGAAATATTATTACTGGAAATGTTAAGCCATCTCGAGACATCGAGCACACCAAGAATTGGCTTTGATCTGCCTCAAAAATCAGGAGGTTGTAACTTTCAAAGAACACTTTCATAAGAGATATTAGGGTAGAGGGGTGCCTGGGTGGCTCAGTAGTTAATTGTCTGCCTTCGGTTCAGGGCGTGGTCCCAGAGTCCTGGGATTGAGCCCCACATTGGGCTCCTCCACTGGGAGCCTGCTTCTCCCTCTCCCACTCCCCCTGCTTGTGTTCCCTCTCTCGCTGGCTGTCTCTCTCTCTGTCAAATAAATAGATAATAATAAAAAAAATTATTAAAAAAAAAAGAGAGATATTAGGGTAGAAAGGGCCAAGCTGTGTGTATAATTATTAACGGGGGCCAGTTTGTTTTATTATAAGGCTTGCTCTGCCACCCTGAGCTAGGTTTCAACATGGCCTGAAACTGCATAAATGATGGTGAAAGTAAATGAAATAAATGTTCTCCTCCTTACTTTTAGAAAAGTGAGTTTAAAATCATATACAGATGGTCCAGGAATGGAGTCAGGCTGTGCCTCATAGTCCATAACTAAGGAAATCGTATCTAGAGTTGAACATTTTTATCTTGGCCCATGAAGACTACATGAAAGCGATTGAGGAAAATAAATTTTGATATTCGTAAGACATAGAGATGAGATTTGAGGCAAAGGGCTTTGTATTATATATATGCATTGTATATATAACCATATATGTATATGTTTGTATATATAAAATATGTAACATGTTACAAAAGTTTTATACGTAAGTATGTGTGTTTATATGTGTGCATGTTTATATAGCATAATAAATACAGCATAATGACAAGAATCATATACTGGAAAACAAAATGGGAAAACTGACAAAATCCTTTAGGAGTGATTTTTAGGGACCAGTGACATTTTAAATATATTCATATAAACCTTTAAATTTTCCTTGAAAACTGGAATAATCTAAGCAAGCCTTCAACATATTTCCCCGTGTGAAATAAAGACAAGTAGTAGTGTCTTGGGAGAAAAGATTTAGTGCAATCTTAACCTCACATTAAACTTGTATTTTAGGATAATTTTTTGAAATAATACATCAAAGCATGTGAAACTGGTGCCTAATTATATTATCATTAGTATACAGTAGATAGTGTTATCATTCTTCATAAAGTACTATGAAATAAGTATGTTGAGAATATTTAATTATGTGGATGAGTGAAATAATCAAGGAAAATTGCTAGTTAATTGCTTTCCTTAGAAATGCTATTAGGGGTGGCAATTGCCTAACACTCTTATGATTCATCCTACAGAAATAGGCTGTTGGGCTGCTCTCTGCAGAATTATTCTGGAGAAACTAGGAGGGAGAACTAGGACTTGTTGGTATACATTTTGTTCTTTATTCTTTATTCTCTGTAATGTGCCACTGCCACCGGGAAGCTTCCCTGACTTCAGCTGGAAGAACTTTCTATGAGCCCCAAACACTTTGCCTGTACTTCTGTTGTGCTTCTCAACACGTGATATTTTAATTATTATTTCATGGGTTTATTTCTCCTTCCAAACTGGGAACTCATTAGAGACATGACTGTGTATTATTTTTCCCAAGCCCTAGCTTAGGGCCTGGCACGGAATAGGTGCTTGATGCAGGCTGTGGAGTTGAAAAGTCTCTTCTCAGAGAACCAAAGGCAGCAGCCCTGGGAAAGTAGGTCTGAGCCAAAGGTTCTCTCATTTTTTTCTTCTCAGGACCATCTGAAACAGTCTCATTACCTTTAAAAAGAATTACCTGAAGAGATTGAATCTGTTGACAACCTTCTTTTCTTCCTTATTTTCTCTAAATGAAAATGGAAGGAAGGAAGGAAGGAAGGAAGGAAGGAAGGAAGGAAGGGAGGAAGAAAATTTTTCTTCTCTTTACATTTCATCTCAGTGGAAAAACATCCCTTGAAGGGTGTGACTATTTAGAAAAGTAGAACCATCTATAATTCAGGATCAGTTGTCTTTTGTGGATGACTTACGTTATCTTGTAAATATAAATACTGTGTAAATATGTCTTTTGAATTTCCCCATTTACTCTCACATGTTATAGATTGGGGTCGGTGTTCTATAAAATAGTTGAACCTGATGCCTTCTCAATATAAAGTTCTAAGATCCTAAGAAAATGTATATAATTTTCTCTCAATTCTTTTTTCTTATACGCATTGCAGACTCTGGCACCCATCTATTCTCAAGGGTACATATCTAAAGTGTGCAGGCCTAATTTTAAAAAAATTTAATTGGGAGTCAACAAGGGAAGAGGTATCACCACAAGTACACCTAGTGTTTAATAATGAGAATGAGAAATGAACTTTATTAAGGAATGCATGCCTCTAATCAGGGAGAAAGCAGAAAGTTGGGGGAAAAAAGGCAAAATAGTAGAACTGTAGGTGGTTTATAATTAAAAATGGGAGAAAGTAAAAATTTTATTCTGAAGATGTCTGTTAAGGATCATTTGCAGATAATAAGTGAAATAGTAGCTTAGAGAAAACCTGTCAGTTTTGAAAGAGGAGGAAAGTCCAACCAGAGAAATAAACCAGAGACGGCGTTCAGCGATGGTGGCACTAGGAGGATAACCTATGGATATAAGGAACTAGCATCATTATCTTGGTAATTATCTTTCCTACTCTACCTGTCTATCTCTTGCAGACTAAATAAACACTTGGGGTAGCACTTAAGGAGGAAACTAGGAAAATGAGAGCATGTTGCCTACACACATACCCATACACACTAGAGGGCTTTAAAGCCAGAGAGGTAACTGTTGATGGATTACTTTGCAACTTACCTCTCTTAGTGTGATCTGGCCTCCTGGCCTTCTCTCTCTCTCTTTTTAAAAAAGTAATCTCTACACCCAATGTGGGGGTCGAACCTACAACCCCAGAATCAAGTGTCACATGCTTTACAGTCAGAGCCAGCTAGGCGTGCCTCCCTGCCCCCGGCCTACTCTCTAAATGAATGTCTGGCTCCATAGTCCAAATGTGTGTGTGTGTGTGTGTGTGTGTGTGTGTGGTTGTGTGTTGCAGAGATAAAAACTGAGGTAAAGATAATGTTAGAAAGTAACAGAAGCATAGAAAGTGGCAAGAGTGTTTGTTCATTTCTTCCTACAATGTGTCAATTATATCCCAGTTGATGTTGTACAAAAAGGACGAGAAAATGAAACAGCCAAATGGCTTAATATATAAATTCCTAAGCATTTGCTTACATTTCAGAGATTTATTTTGACTATCAGGCTTTAATGTCAAAATCTTTCTAATCACATTTGGCTTATAGACTTGCATTGGGATTTCATGTCATTTTTGTTCTTCAGTTTCTTGACATATATGAAATATCTAATTTGTAGCTCACAGGTCCTGTGGGGATACTATGACAGTCTGGATAAAAACCACTGCATTGGAAAAAAATAAATTGGCACAACAGTGTATCACATGAAGATCCTTTCCTTGGCTTTTCATTGCCCACGTATTTGTTTTCTTTAGTGTCCCGTATATTTAAGATGTTTCTAAAAAGAACTTAACCTGGGGTGCCAGTTGGTTAAGCTTCTGACGTGATTTCTGCTCAGGTCATGATCTCAGCCTGGTGAAATTAAGCCCCAGGTAGGGCTCCTTGCTGGGCGTTGCTCCTCCTTAAGATTCTCTCACTCTCCCTCTCTCTCAAAAAACTAAAAACTAAAATATAAATAAAAAGAACTTAACCTGATATATCAATATTATCATAAATGAGCATCCTTTATTTTATTTCACTTGGTTCCATTCCAACCCTGTAGCACGGACTTTTTTTTATAATTTTATAGGTAAGGAGACCAAGACCCATAAAATTGAAGCAGCTTTCCTGAAGGCTCACTGCTGGTCAACTCGGTGAACCACCTTCCACCACACAGCATTACTATCAGTCCTAAGTCATTTGAAGCTTGGAGTCACGCAGTCCGGGATTTTGCTAATTCAGCTGATGATGGGAATGGCAATCATGAACAGATAGTATTGTTTCCACTTAAGCTGATTATGGCTTTAATTTCATATTTTGTTTTCTTTCCCTTTAGTACTTTCTGATGACAAATCTAGAAAGCTCTTTCTCAATAGCCCAAATTGCCAGATTTATGCTCTAAAGCAGTTTTTGAATTACTTTGCAATATATGTATGTTTAGTAGGGGCCCTTGTTTAACCCAGAAATTTGACCCCTTACTTCTTATTTTACAAGAGACTTAATGTCACGAAGATGATTTATGGTGATGAGCGTAGATGTTGTTCCTATGCTCTTTGATCTTGGAGTTGCAGCAGTGTGCTGACCCCTACTTCAGAGCTCCTGTAGTCTTCCCAGGACAGTTAGTAGAAGAAAATGTTATCTCAGGTTATTGGTGAAACTTTTAGACCTTAGACTTCATAATTTTTTTCAGTTTCCATCTGCAAAAATGAAGATGCTCTTCACTCCTTATCTCTTTGCTTCTCTCATCGTTGCCAAATCCCAGCTGGGGATAGTGGACAGCGGCACTTGTTTCTTACTATTGACATTAGAGGGGTTGCCTCCCCATTCAGGAGAGGATCTGTTGACTTGGAGATAAATCAATGGGGACTCTCCAATGCCAAAGCCAATAAGCATCTTTTCAGCTTTGATTCTAGTGTGCAAGACTCAGAATGTCACCATTTAGTTGCATGGAAGGATCTCCATTATATGCTTGGCTTCAGAGGGGCCACACATGGGGCAGACTCCATTGGTGGCTTCCCTTCCATGTCAATGTACCCTGCCCCTGGGTGTAAGTCACATTTGGTGTAAAGCAATTATGACAGTCTTGTTGTTCCTTGCCAGTGACTTGTTTGAATGAGCATATGAACCTGTTCTGGAAAATAATCTTTAAGTAATACATTGAGAAAGTCCTACTGTTTTATGATGTCATATGAGAACAGGATGCTTTGACTGTTATCTTATACCTCAAGGAAAAATATTAAATGCATACCAAGGATGGTTGAACAGAAAATTTAAAGGAGCCTGCATCCTTGATGACATCATTGAGCCATTGATTCAACATTGGGATGGCTTTTCTCTGGTCTTTTGATTAAGTAATGTCCTCGTGGCTTAAGCCCACTAGTCAAGTTTTCTGTTACTTGCAGCTAAAACTATTCCTAATTGATAGAATATCCTAAAAGGGAATTGTATATTACATGTTGCTTTTCAAAACTTTCAATATCACACTACAGAAGATCTTATACTACAATTAAAAGTACAGTTTATTCACATAGTAAATGGCAAAATCCAATAACACAAAATCGAGAGAGCACTTGAATATTATGTTAAGGAACTAAACAAGAAATTAGCTTAGCAAATATGTAATGCATGAATGTGCCTTATTGGTTCAATGCCAATTATTTTTAATCCATAAATATAATCCATTATATTTAATCCAATCTTAATTATCATCCTCCTATATCATATTAACATCAGTATTTATAGCAAATTTTTATATACTCACGTTTGTAGGTCGATTGAAGTATCAATGCGTACATAAAACAAAACCATAAATTCAATATATTTAAAATAATATGGCACTGGTGGAAGCAGATGTGACAGTTAATTCTGGAAAAGCAGGCTCCAAACTTAGAGATTACTTATGGTACTCAAGATGTCTGTGGCCAAGGTACATGTCCTTTCTCTGCCCACCTTTGCTCTCTGGTGAAGAGCGAGGGAATAAGAAAATATTTAGAGACCCTAGGATGATGAGCAGAAGGAAAAAATGTGGGAGGTTTGAATACACTATTAACTAGAAACTGGTATCTAAGTATTTGAACCTCCGCTCTATGTATATTTTCTCAAGGTCGGCTCACATATTACTTAGGAATGCCTGGCATCGGTACAATAAATAGAACATCTAGCTCCCTGATGCTCGAGTGCTGAAACAACGGTTGTTCTTAGGCCAGCACATTCTCATCCTGAACGAAAGCAAATCCAAGTCTTTAAGGGATTATTAGAGGAAGGATATTATTTTCTCAGTGACTCAAAGCCAGCTGTGAGGGCCTTTAGTACAATTTATGCTTCTTCTGCTCCCCTCTCTTCCACCTTTGGCATGTCTACAATTGGATGAAGTGCTTTTCCTGAAATGGCAATCAGTATTAAATCCATTAGCTGGAAACCAAAATGTTTCCCTAATTGTTTAAAGTCTCGTTGCGAAAAGGAAGTTTCTATTGATTGCAATATGAGGGGAAACAATCCCAAGTTCATCATTTTTTTTCCTTTTTATAAACACAGATGAGACTGACATACTCAAAGTCATCAGATTTACTTTTTTCCAAAGATTCTCATTCATCACTAGAAGTTTGTACTCTGGGTTTCTTTGTGCCTGATCATTCTTTATTTTTTGTTATTTGCTGACCACTTTCTTCTTGGGCTTGTCTTGTATGCTATGCATCTTTGCCTTGTCTTTGAATTTTTTTTTATTAATTTGTAATTATTTTTAACAGTTCTTTGAACCATTTTTCTGTCTTTTAAAAAATTAGTTGGCTGGGCCCTACGTCCAGAATACAGCACTTCTTTTCTTTAACAGACATTTCAGCTGCTCTCAAGCACCCATTGGTAGCCATTGCCCAATATTTGGAACCCCAATAATGCCTCCCCTTCGCCATGTCCCTTAGGTATGTATCCCTATTTCTTAGAATAGTGACTGACGCTTAGTGGGTGATGTTTAATGTTTCTTGAATGAATGCAAAAATTCAGGTGTTATTTTTTTTTGTTTCATCAAAAACTCATTTTGACCAAAGAAGTTGACCCCCCCCGCCCACCGCCAAAAAAACCCCCCAAAACCAAAAAACAACCAAAAAACCAGTCAGAATGAGGGCTTCTGCTGTGGTTACACAGTATCTCATTTGGTTTAGGCCCTCAGCCTCTGATAAAGCTTTGCTTCTCTCCTCACTGAACCTGTAGAGTTGGACAATTTCTGAGCCAAGAGGAAAAACGTCTCTCAGTTAAAAATGCTTATAATCTGGGGCACCTGGGTGGCTTAGTTGGTTAGGCGTCTGACTCTTGATCTCAGGGTCATGATTTCAAGCCCTGCATTGGGCTCCATGCTGGGGGTGGAGCCTACTTAAAAATAATAATAAAAATAAAAAATAAAAAGCTTTCAGAAAAGGTACTTATAATCTGATATAACAAATCCCGAGAAATGTGACATTACCAACTAACATGCTCTATAACTTTCATATTTTTAAATGGGAGCTATAGACAAATTTACTAAACGTTTGTTTTGTAGACTCTGGCTTTATTATTCACATCAAAGGAAATTCCATCTCGCTTACAGAAAACTTTAAAGACTGCTAGTCCAGAACATTTTCATAGGGATAATGAAAATTAGAGATTGGCTGAAGACTGGATTTAATCAGATTGTAGTAGTAAGCTTAGCAGGCAGTATTTAATTTCTTCTTAGATCATTAGTTATGGAGCTTATCACATTGAGAAAAATCGCTGTATTTGATAACATAAAATTGAATTTCATTTGGCGAGCATGATGAAGTACAGAACAGCAAGTATGCCCTCCTTTTCCATGGTGTTGACATTCAGGTATCATCAGTTTTCTTAGTGCTTTAAATTATATGCTGGAGTGGCTGCCAAAGTACTTGAAAGGAGAATAAATAGAGATTTACTGATTCCAATTTGGCAGTAATTTTGTAGGAATGAGGATAGGCTGTTACAACATTCTAATAGTAAAACTCCAAAGGATTTTCAGTATAATCTTTATGTTTTAAACAGTGCTTAGTTGTTGAACTAAGATACCATGTGCTCTTGCAGTTGTCTTTGAGCTTTGTGCATTGGATAATCCTTTAGCATAATGAGTCCAGGGAGATGAATTAGCTATCTTTTTAGCTATTTCCTAGAAACAGTCCCTAGAAACTAGAGGAAAAATTTACTGAAAGACTGATGAAAGGTAGTTTGGTCCAATTGTGTGGTTACAGTTCCAAAGTAGGTACCTTGATTGATGCTGTGTTCTGTTTCCTTGGTGTTAGCAATGAGAATTGCTATACAGACCTTTTAGATTTGGGACATTGGGGGGCAAACAGAACAAAATGGAGAGCCACTCCCTTTGCTTTATTAGATTCAACTTATCTGGGGCTGTAGAAATTAACTTTTTAAATTTGTTTAATTATGTTCTATCTTTGTTTGTTCTACCTACCCATTGTGTGGCAATTTCCTTGAGGGCAAAGACTGTTTAGCTCAATCCATGTAACCCATAGCAGAAACCAGTAGGCTCACCAGGTTCTTACCTGATATTCTATCGGACAGGTTGTTATTTTAACTTTCCTTTTTAAAATCAAAAGGAAAAAGCAAAAAAACGACTAGATAGCAAGGTGGATTTTAAAACAGCATCAATATTTTCTTCTCAATGCTCCTAGGACAGAGACAGGATTTTTGCTTTGGGGCTGACCATTTCTGGGTCTCGGGAGGGATTCCTTTGTGAGCACTCTGAGCCATGCAAGGTGTGAATCAAGTCAAACTAAGTAAATGTATCGAGTACTTATTATGTGCTGGCACTGTTCTAAATGGCAGTAACTTGTTTAAGCCTTACAACAACACTATGATATAGGTATTAATACTAACTTCATTCTATGAATGAGAAAACTGAGGCACGAGTCACACGATTTAAGTGGTAGACTTGGGATTTGAAACCAGGAAGTCACGTTGCAGAGCATATATTAACAGACTATCTCAACTACTTCCTCATTTGTCTTGGAAGGGCTCCCAACAGTGCCAAAGGAATCCAAAGGCACCTGTTTCAGACAAGGATTTTAAATGTTACATTTTATAACATAAAATGCCATCCCATGGAAGAGGATCTATCTCTTCAGAAACTGTATGTATGTATGTATGTAACCTATTGACTGTGGTAGGCAGAATAGTGGCCACCCAAAGACGTCTGTGTCCTCATGTTGGAGCCTATAGGAATGTTGTTACGTGGCACAGGGGAATTAAAGTTGCAGATGGAATCAAGATTTCTAATGAGCTGACCTTAAAATTGGGAGATTATCCTGAATGATTTGGCTGGGCCCAATGTAATCATAAGGGTTCTTAAAAGTGGAATTGGGAGTCAGAAGAGTCCACATTAGAGTCACGAAATATGAGAAAGATTTGACCAACACCATTGCAGGCTTTACAGATGGAAGGGGTCACAAGCCTACAATTTTGGGTACCTTCCAGAACCCGGGAAGGACAAAGAAGTGGATTCTTCCTCTAGAACCTCAAGAAAGAATTGCAACCCTGCTACATTTTGATTTTTGCCCCATGAAACCCCTGCCAGACTTCTGACCTGTGAGATAATAAATTTGCATTGTTTTAAGACATTGTGGTATTTTTTTACATTGACAATAGGAAAGTAATATACTCAGTTATTTACTGTAAGTGAAAAGCTGGTAATTTCTCTGGTGGGCTGGAGATAGGACTTGTTACTGATAGGAGACCAAAAAAAAAAAAAAAAAAAATCTAAGAATCCCTATGTCAAGAAAGAGCTGACCTCAGAATTTTTTTATTAAAAAGTTAACTCTAAACCTGAGATTATGTCAGTGTTGTGTAACGTTTATGGTTTTTTGAAAGCTCCACACATGGCTATAGTTCAAGATCAAAAAAGTATAGAACATACAATGATAAGCATGTACTTGCTTTTCAATATTTCCTTCTTCAGACTCCAAGGACAGAAACAGGATTTTACTTTGTTTTTGTCTTATCACCTAGGATTTTACCCTATCCCTATGTTACCTACTTTCTTCCCACAGAGGCCTCACTAACACCATTCCTTCCAGAAGTATTTCATGTCTATATGAGCATATGCTTATGTGTAGTCTTTTCCTCTTACATAACAGTAATATACTGGACATATTGCACCTTTGCATTGATTTCTATCTCAAATTCAGAAAAAATCTCATGGTCATGAAACATAGGCCAAATAGAACGTTAATGGACTTGGCAGGAAGAGAACTATTCATGATGATTTCCCACATTTCATAGAGGTATTCTATAAATTGAAACACATCCAGGGGAACGCAGTAGTAAAGAGTATATGGTTCGTGCAAAACAAGTACTCAAAATGTTATTTAATGAACTAATGAGTAAATTTTAGAAGACTGAATGATCAAGCTAAGATCCCATTTCCAGGTCATGAGCTTCTTGCAGAAATTCCTGGGAAAGAGAACATAAATACCCAGGATATAAGTTCTGACTGAAACTTGAACCTTCAATCTCAAAGTTTAGGTCTGATTGGCAATGGCAGAAGGTGAGGGCAAAACCAACCTGTCATTTCAAAGTTGCAGGTGTGTCTGCTTGAGCTGGAGACTTGAATACACCTTAAGCAGAAAGAGTTCTTTTGTTAGGGAAACCACAGGACTGGGGTAGTTGGTTTTATAATTACAGAGCTTTGTCCATAATTAGAAAAGTGTATGTTTGAGAGTTATGGCTCTCAGTAACTAAACTGCTCTATGTGACAGTGTTGAAAGGTGTTTATGTTCTAGCCAGAGCTGTATCTCTGAACGTGGTGCCTTTAGATAATTTCTAAATTTACCGATACAGAAATAGTCACTTACTCTTGTGAAAATATTTTGTGTGTCTTCATTTTCTCCAAATGAACTTAGTAGCTGAGCTTTCGAAAGGTTGGAGATAGGAGGATGACACCTTGCCCCGTGTCTTGAATCAGCTTAGATGAGTGATGAATTCTCTAGGGCTCTGGATGTAGCCATATTGCTTCAAGGTCTAGCTGACAATGTATAGCATAAAACTGGGGGAGGGCTTTTCATCTCACCTTTGGCTCAGAGCCCAGCACCTTTCTGGCATCAAAGGACTGGAGACAGAATCTTTGACGTGGACATTTGGTTTCTCACAATGGGCCTCATTTGCAGTGGCAGCTGGGGATTCCTTCAGGAAGCTTTGTAAGCATGGTGACACATACACACTCACACACATCATCATACATTTATGTAGTTTCTTTATGTTTCATATAAACTGAAGTGTACTAGACATAATGTTTTGCTCACTTGTACATTGTTTTTTATCTTAAGGGATTGTCTGCAAAATAAAAAGTGTTTGAGAGTTGATAATGATAAAAAATGTCAATAACGTGTACTGAGCAATTACTGTGTGCCAGGTACTACGTGCTTTATGGGTATTTACTCATTAATCTCTACAGTTGCTCAGAGAGTTTCATAGATACCTCACAGAGTAAGGAGCTTCTTGGCTGTAGACGTTTTTAAGCAGATGTTGGCAACCATCTGCTCTAAATGGAATAGTGAAGGTTCCTACTTTGGTGGGTGAGTCAGAACAGGTGATTGCCAGATCCTTTCCAAGTGTAAGTGCTTAGGATTCCACCAGATAATGATGGAGTGCAGGGGTGGGGTTTGGAGTGTTCCGTAATGTTTGGCAAGGACCAATGAAGACTTGAACTTCTCTCTTGCTTCGGGGTAGTGACTGGTGCAAGTTAGAGGTGATGAGGGCTGTTACTAATGCTGTTCTCATTGACCTGAATCAAGCTCGGAGTGGCCTTGCTCTGTCTTTGAGATTGGGTCTGTGACCATGATTAAATCAAGTTATAGAACAAACTGGAGGTCTGTAGAGGAGAAGCTCTGTCTTATTTTTTCTAAGAACTCTGAGGCTTTTTCAAGTAACAGATATGTACCCAATCTCGTATCCTTTACTTCAGCTTCATCTCTGAGCTACAACAGTGGCTTCAAATGGCAAGTTTAGGTCATCCAAATATGTTGTCATACAGTTGGTATGGCAGCACTAAATTAATGCTTGCTAAAAAACATTTTTTAAAAAAGATTTGTTTATTTATTTTAGAGAGAAGGAGAGCACGAGAAAGCATGAGGGAGAGGGAGTGAGGCAAAAGGAGAGGGAGGGAGAGTCTCAAGTAGACTCCCTGCTGAGCTTGGAGTCCAACACGGGGCTCGATCTCATGACCTTGAGAGATCATGACCTGAGCTGAAATCAAGAGTTGGACGCTTAACCGACTGAGCCAACCAGACACCCCAAAACACAATTTTATCAAAGGAGTAGGCTATTAATTTCTTCATTAATTCATCAGTGATTTATTTGTCAGGAACCATTTTTTTTTCAAATTTTTATTTAAAATCTAGTTAGTTAGCCTATAATGCAATATTGGTTTCAAGAGTAGAATTTAGTGATTCATCACTTACATTTAACACCCAGTGCTCATCACAACAAGTGCCCTCCTTAATACCCATCACTCATGTAGCCCATCGCCCACCCACCCCCCTCAATCGACTGTCAGTTTGTTTTCTTTCCTGAAGAGTCTCTTATGGTTTGTTTCCCTCTCCCCTTTTCTTTTTTCCCCCATTTCCATATGTTCCTCTGTCTTGTTTCTTAAATTCCACACATGAGTGAAATCATATGGCAATTGGCTTTCTCTGACTGACTTGTTTCACTTAGCGTAATACAGTGTAGCTCCCGCCACTTCATTGCAAATGGCAAGATTTCCTTCTTTTTGATGGCACAGTATTATTCCATTGTGTTCTTTATCCATTCATCAGTCGATGGACATTTGGGCTTGTCAGGAACCGTTCTAAATGCTTGAAAAATAATGATTACTCTTTGGAGGGATAAGTGCATGAAGAAACAACATAACTGAATGCTTTATCAGTGCTGCAGTGGAGATAAGCAAATGTGGTGACTGAGGAGGAATGACTTCTAGTGATAGAGGCGTCACAGTGGCAGTCATGGCTCAACTGGGTTTTGAAGGATGAATTGGATTTCACCAAGCAAAGAAGAGAAAGAAGATACTCAGTTCAGGGAGGTGATAGCTCTGTGGCTTGGAACTCTGAAAGATCAGCAAACTGCAGATGGAGGGATGTTCACAGCTTTAGCAACGTGGGGGTGGGGGTGGTGGGGTGTGTTTATGCTGGAGCAGTACGTAATTGTGTGTGAAGTAGAGTAATGGAACCCCCTGACATCTGAAATAGCAAGTCATTTCTGCAGCTATAAACCAAATGTCAGTCTTCACGTACAGGCAATGAAGAGGGGGTTGTTTATTTATTTATTCTTTTGTCAGCCACATCTGCACACACAAGATAGCGATCTCCATCTGCGGTGTTATCTTTAAATAGAAATGGAACTTCCTGCTGAGGGCTCAGAGGCGTGCTTTTGGTGAGCCCCATTTACATGCTCTATGACATCTCCCTCACACAGTCTCACCACAGCTCTGTCAGTGTCTGTGGTGGTCGGAACGTTTCATTCCCACCCCAGATGGTGAGCACCTTCAGGGGAAGGATCACGCCTTAGGATTCTCTGAAGCTGGAATGGATTTGCCTTAAATGTTGACTGAATGACTGAATGAATTCCAGTCACAGGCCATCCTGGAGAACCTGTGAATAGTCTGACCTTACCTTTTGCCACTGTACTTATCCTCCTTGTCCAGGCTGCCAATGACAGCCCCTAACTCCGCCACTGTCACGTGTTAGAAAAAAACATTCATCTGGAGGCTAATGTTCTAAGTTTCCTTGTTTCAAGCTGTGGAGCAGCAGTCATTTGATTAAAAAGCCAGTGGTTAATTAAAGTGCTGAAGACTTTCTTTGGGAGGGCTTACCTCTTTTGCAGACCTTTGTAGGGTCTTCCTATCCCTGCTCTTCTCTGAGGAGCACCCCTCCCCTCACACTTCTCCAGCAGAATCTGCAGGCTTTGCATAACATCTAATTTTACCCACCTCTTTGTCCATTCCCTTAGGGCCTTGTTCTCTGAAGTTGGCTAATAGCTTAAGTCATCTGTGCCAAGGTGCTAGAGTCTGGAAATTCAAGTTGAATTTTAATAGGGACTTGGTGGAAACAGGGAATTGACCTAAAAGAGAGAGAGCATTCTGGGACTTTTGACCTTTCTCATATCAAGTACCCATCTGGACCTGGATTCAGAATTCCATTATCAGAGGCAGCTCAGAGTAACTCAAGCTCTGTTTAGGCTCTTCAAGCACAAAATAGCGAGATGATGAGCAATTCTCTGAAAGCAGATGAAGTTGAGGGTAGTAAAATGATTCCCTCTCCTCCCATCACTGCTGGGAATTTATTTAAAACAAACAAACAAACAAACAAACAAACATATAGCAGGAGACTAATTGTGACTGAAATAAAGGACATCAAAAGAATCTTCCTAATTAACTTAAATACTGATCGTTACCATTAGAAAATGAGTCAGCCTAAAAACACACATAATTGCAATCTTCCTGTGTTGTGGGAAGCCTAGAGATTGAAGAACGACATTATTAGCAGGAAACGACAGGCCATGGTGACATCCAACATAAGGAAGAGACGGGTTTGCCATCACTTACGGTGGTATGTGACATTTGCTTGACTGACTGCAAAGCATTTGATGCCCAGGAGGCTGGTATTGTTCACCACACAGCCGGTGGATGAGTGGCAAGCACATATTATGATTCCTGTTTGGCAAATGGGACACTGAGGAACTAGAAATTGTAACTAAAACTAAGTGAATCATTAAAGTTTAGGGCAAACTTGTGAGAGAGACATTGGTGCCTTATTCCTCTTGCTGTGCTCTTTTCCCTCCCTTCTTGATGCTTCTTGCTGATTGCGTAGTTCTCCTATTAAAACTTTCCTTGGGGAAACAGTGTATTTTTTATGCCTTTGTGTGAATGTTTATTATCCTCCTAATTTGGGCAGTTGACTATGAACTCTGACCTCTAATAATATACAAACATTTTTTGAAGGGGCTCTCCTAACCCTAAATTCCTAAAGAGATTACAGGCATCCATAATTAGCATAAATCTGGTGGATGGGGAAGGGAGGAGGGAGCACAATCTATCCCGGTGTCCCTGACATCCCATTGCAGACCTGCCTTGTGTAAGGTAAGGTATCTAGGAACAGGTGGAGTAGCAGAGAGCAATTGAGTTTTTTCTGACGATGCAGGTGTGAAAGGCTGATTTGCTAAGTTAACCAAAAGAGATCCTTTCATGGAGTATATATTATGAGAAATTATGCGAGAAATATGTGATGCCCAGTTTGGGGATTATTGATTAGTAGAATTGATGTCTCAGTTCAGTCAAAATACAATAAACAAAACCAATTTGTATGTCATTACTTATTCAGATATTTCTAGTTATACGGCTTTGATAGGTGTTCTTAATCTTATTAGTGCCTTGAACTTTGGGGCAGTCTTGTGAAGTCTTTGGGTTGGTCCCTTGACAAAATAGTATTTTTATTTTTTTTTTAAGATTTATTTATTTGAGAAGGAGAGAGGGAGCACAAATGAGCAGGAGGGGCAGAGGGGGAGGAGGAGAGAATCTCAAGCAGACTCCTCGCTGAGCACAGAGCCCATCATGGGGGTCCATCTCACGACTCTGAGATCGTGACCTGAGCCAAAACTAAGAGTCAGATGCCCCTGGCATGGTATTTTTAATGCATAAAATCAAACACTTATAATTTCGAAGAAAATCAATACTACTGAAAGACATTCATCAAAATTTTTTAAAATTTGTAATATATGCTTTATTAATGAATTAAAAACAAGAACTAGTGCACAGACTTGATGATTTCATAACTTCATAGTAGTGATGAGCACAAATAATATTTTAAGGTATCTGCAACAACTATATTGTGGTATTAAAATATCTGAGATTTCTATGGAGGTGAAGTTACAATTAGCTGAATACCTGAGGCTACTAGTGACTACTGGTCCATGTTTATAGTGGAATGAAATGCTATGTTTAATTCAAAGTTGGTGAAAGGTTTGCAGCAGGCTTCTTGGCTTAACAGTCTGTCTACCTCCTTGAACTGTGTGATGCTGGAGGGAAAACACAGCAATTGAAGTACAGCTCTGAGTTCGAGTCTCCATGAAGACGTTACTTCCAGGGTGACTCAGCTATTTTAGTTAACCTTTTGGAATTTAATTTGCTTTTTTTTTTTTTTAATTTGCTTCTTTTTAAATGGGAAAATATTGACTTTTGCATGAAGTTATTGAGCAGACTAAATGGTATAATGTATATTCAACATCTAGCACAATGCCTGTCACGAAGAGGGAGCTCAGCAAATAACTCGAGCACTTTTTCCCCCATGGTCGAAGGAAAAATGAAGCACGTAAGATGCTTTGTAAAGGTTAAGTCTTGCATTAAGATCCTGGTTCTGAGCAGGTTGCTGCCTGAGACAATGTACATACAGTCTCTTAGTTTCAAAAGAATTTGAGAAGGAAGATACTTTGGAAAATGTATTCCATTTTATGTATCTTTAAACCAAGCCATAAATCTAGCTGTCTAAAATTTCAAGTCTCTAAAATTCAAGCAAGTTTTCAGGAATTAGTTGTTAAAAGGTAATTAAAATTCCAGTGAAATAAGATACCATTTTAGGATTTGGAATGCTGGCTTTACTGTTTTATGGTAATATTAAGATTTTAATTGAGTTCTCATCTTCTCCCATGCAGAACCGAGAAGGGGTGACATGCCAAGCAGCCATGTAGGAGCCCGTGTGGAAGAGGACAAAACCCCAATCTGCTCATGAGTCTGAGCCACTCCCTCAAGACGAAGGTCAGAAACAAAGCAGGTACTGGACACAGTGGCCAGTTTCAGGTGCTTTGTGGACATATCTAAAACGAGTTAATTGAGAAGAAACTTCACATGATATTTTCCCGAGTGAGAACATCCTGAATTTTAGCTTCTTAAGCTGTTAAGAAGTTAATGGATTTTGGGAATTTTTATTGTTAAATATTCCAGATAGCTAATCTCTAATCATCAGATGTCATAGAATCTGGTAAAATTTATTTGAATTTTACAACTTAAAATGCTAACTTTTAAAAAATAGAACATATTGTGTGATATATAAGGCATAAGTATTCAATGTGGTGAAACTTGTTTAAATTTCTATTTTCAGATTTGGGAGGCTACAATCAAGGTCATTTGAGAAGTAGGACCCAGTGCGGTGCGGGTGTCCACAAAGAAATTTACAGACGTGGGAAAGGCTAGATAATGAGAATGCTCCATAAGGAGGCACTGAATTTCACCAGGGAGAAATGCATCTAAGTTGCTTCACAAACGTTAAGAAATATACCTACGTAATTGTATGTTGCATTTTCCATGGTCTTTGCTTTGTTCATTTCATGTGCAGTGATTAAAAAGAGATATTGTACATTTTATTATCTCTTATGTTGTCCAATAAATACAAACCTGGAGTGCTTTTTTTTTTTCTTTTTCATTCTTCTCAGAGGTGTGGTGAACACTGAATAAGATAATAATTTTGAAATACTAATGTCTTGTCCGTTTGGGCAGCTGTAACAAAATACCACAGACTGAGTGGCTTATGGATAATAGAAATTTATTTCTCAGAGTTCTAGAGGCCAGAAGTCTGAAATCAGGGCTGGCATGTCAGGTGAGGGCTCTCTTTCGGGTTACAGATTTCTTGTATCCTCAGGAGCCCTTTTTATAAGGCACTAATCACCTTCCAAAGGCCCCACCTCCTAATACCATCACTTTTAGGGGTAAGAATTTGACGTATGAATTTTGGGAGGACACACTCTGTGAGACTGTGATTTATAAGAAATATATGTTGGGTCATTTCGATGACCAAAATATACAGGAGTCCCCCTTTTCTGCAGTTTTGCCTCCTGCAGTTTGTTACCTGAGGTCAGCCGTGGTCCAGAAGCGAATGATGCTCCTTCTGACGTGTTATCAGAAGTTCGCTGGGAGCCTAATGCTACGTCACAGCGCCTACCTCATTCCCCTCACTTCACCTCATCACGTAGGCATTTTATCATCTCGCATTATCCCAAGAAGGAAGGTGAGTACAGTACAATAAGAAATTTTGAGAGAGAGAAGCCACAATCATGTAACTTTCATTATGGTCTATTTTTATAATTGTTCTATTCTATTATTATTGTTGTTAATCTCTTTGTGTGCCTATTGTATAAGTTAAACTTTATCATAGGTATGTATGTGTAGGAAAAAATACAGTGTGTATGGGATTCTCTGCTATCTGCAGTTTCAGGTATCCACTAGGGGGCTTGGGATGTATCCCCTCGAATAAAGGAGGACTACTGTATTTCTCATATATATTTGGTTTCTGTCAACAGTTCCTGGCTCACAGTTCCCCAAACCCTAGGCATTTCCTAAGTGTTTTGAGTGACAAAGGTGTCTTATGTTAATGAGATGACTTCTGGAAAGCACCTAAGGTTGGGGGGTACTTTCCAGGAGAACCAACCATATGATCAGGTTGGAACTCCCAGTTCCACTCCCCAGCCTTTGGGGAGGGGAGAGGCCCTCGAGGTTGAACTCATTATCGAAGGCCAGTGATTTAATCGATCCGGCCTATATAATGAATGAGGTCTTCATAAAAACCAAGAGGACAGGGTGTGGAGAGCTTCTGGGTTGGTGAACACTTGGAAGCACTGGAAAAGTGGTACCCTGGGGAGAGTATGGAAGTTTCTCCGCCTTTCCCCAAGCCTTGCCCTGGTCTGCTCTTCCATCTGTTGTTCCTGAGTTGTATCTTTTTATACTAAACCGGCAACCTAGTAAGTAAAAGTTTTCTCTAAGTTCTGTGAGCTGTTCTAGCAAATTCATTGAATCCAAGGAGTGAGACTTGGGAACCTCTGATTTACAGCCGGTCGGTCAGAAGTACAGATAACAACATGGGCTCGCAACTGGCCTCTGAAATAGCGGGGGCCATCTTGTAGGATTGAACCTTTAACCTGTGGAACCTGATGTTATCTCTGGCCAGATGGTGTCAGAATTGAGAGAATTGAGTTGAATTCTCAGAAACCTGCTGGGGGGCCAAGAATTGTTTCTTGGTGCGGCGGGGCGGGGGGGGGGGCACCCTTCACACACATTGGAATTGAGTCCAAGAACCAAAAAGACACTCAGATACAGCAACTTGATAAACAGGATTATCAGTGATTGTTGCTGCCATTGTGTTATAAATAGGTGTTCTCTCTTAAGAAGATGGCTTATTTTATTACATCGTAATCCAGCTGGTACATTCCAGTTGGTATTGCCTTGAATGATTCTATAAGATACTCTCTTTGCTTTCTTAAAAATAGACTTTATATTTTAGAATAATTTTAGTTTTCTAAGGAAATCGGGAAGATAGTACAGGGTACGTACCCATATGCCCTGTGCCCAGTTTCCCATCTTAACATCCTACGTTATTATAGTGTATCTGTTACAATTGATGAACTAATATGGATGCATTATTATTAAAGTCCAGAGTTTATTTAAATTGCCTTAGTTGTTATCTTATGTCCTCTTCCTGGATGTCCCAGAATCTCACCCAGGATGCCACACTGCATTTAGTTGTCGTGTTTCCTTAGCCAGTTCTTGGCTATACCAGCCTCAGCTTTCCTTGTTTTTGAACACCTTGCTAGTTTTTAGGAATACTGGTCAGGCATTTTATAGAATGTTGGATTTGTGTGTTGGTTCCTGTAATTAGATTGGAGCTGTGGTTTGGGGGAGGAAGGTCACAGGGATAAAGTGCCATTTTTTAAATCATATTACATCAAAGGTCCATCCTATCAACATGATTTATCACTGTTGATTTTGACCTTGATCAAAATCAATGTAAGGTAATGTAAGTTAGATTTCTTCACTGTAATTTTGATGTTAGATGTGCTTTTCATTACTGGTGTATTGTTTCTTTTAGGTCTTCTCTGCAGTGGAGTAAGGAAATGCATGTGTGTGTATACTTATACATTGTATATTGTTCATATTTATAACATCTGTAACTATTTCTGTGTGTAACCGTATGTGTCTATATTAAGCTAACCATGAGTTCATCAATTACCAAATGGGTCATACTAGCCTCTTCCCCTTGCTCTTCCATGACCTCTCACACCAACACTGAGAAATCTGGTTTCCCCTGTCTATCCATTTCTTTACTATTCAATTATAGTACACATGTCTAGCAGTGTCAGAAGGATCATCCTTTACTCCTGTGCTCCTCTGGGAAATAACTTCATCAGTTATAGTGCTTATAAGCAGTTTGTTTTGCCTTTAGTCTTACAGACTCCACTTGTTTCTAAATTTACTTAAGTCAGCACCTTTTCTTCCTCAACTCCCTTCCATTGAGGTTGTTTCATACATTTGTAGTGCAATGAGATTTTTTTGTTATGGTCTGACTCTTTCCTGACACCTCCAAACCTAAATGATTTTTAAAAAATTTATATGCACTAAGGTTCATTCTTTGTTTTATAAAGTTCTGTGGGTTTTGACAAATGCATAATGTCCTGTATCTGCCATTACAGTATTATACAGAACAGTTCCACTGCCTGGCAAATCTCCACGTACATCACCTATTCAGTTCTCTTCTCCTTCTGAACACCTTGGCAACCATTATCTTTTTACTGTTTACTATCCAGAATGCCATACCATTGAAATCATATAGTATTGACTCTCTCTATTTTTTGAAAATTAGTAAATAAAGGTCCCACACCCACACTTGTTTTAAACAGGAGAAAAGCACACACATTTATTTAATATGTTTTATATGATTCGGGAGTCTTCATAAGGCAATGAAGACTTGAAGAAAGGCTTGATTGTTGTTACGTTGGTTTTATGAAGAGTGGACAGTTGTGGAGGAATAGGATAGGTTAAAGAGGATGAGGGAAGGGTAGTACACTGGGGGAAACTTGGCAGGCCTGTTTGTTAGGGTTCTTTACAGTGTCCCTTTGTCTTCAGAGATAAGTACGCTCCTTTCTTCCAGGTATAGGGAGGGCACCTTTCACATGAGGGTTTTATGACCTGAGTGACCTTCCTGCTTCTGCCATTTTCACAGAATGTCTTCACCTTAAAATATTTCGTATGCCAAGCTACCATATTTGTAGTAGCATGTCCTGAACCCCATCAGCTGCCATCACAAAATATCACAGACTCGGTGGTTTAAACAACATAAATTGATTTCCTCACAGTTCTGGAGGCTAGAAGTCTGAGATCGAGGTGTTGGCACGGTTGGTTTCTTCTAAAGCCTCTGTTCTTGGCTTGTAGATGGCCACGTTCTTGCTGTGTCCTCATATGACCTTTTCTCCATGCATATGCATTGCTGGTGTCCTTTTGTGTGTCTTCATCTCCTCTTTTTGTAAGTACACCAGTCATATTGGATTAGGGCTCAGCCTAACGACCTCATTTAACTTAATCACCTCTTTAAAGATCCTATCTCCAAATATAGTCCTGTTCTGAGGTATGGAAGATTTGGGCTTCGACATGTGGTTTGGGGGGGCGGGGAAAGTACAATTCAGCCTATAACATATGCCTTACTACCTGGTCAGAATTTCTTCTTCAGAAATGTATATTTCTTTTACTTTACTTTGAGCCTTGTCTCACCTTCTGTGGAGATGTAGTATAGAACCCTATTCCCCCCAAAATAACCTTTCATTGGTCTGATGTGAGATGATTCAATCTCTTTCTTAGCAAACTGTTTTATTCCTCTCACTTTTTTTTTTTTATTGGAGTGTAGTTGATACACAATGTTATGTTAGTTTCAGGTGTATAACATAGTGATTCAACAAGTTTAAATATGGTATGCTCACCACAAGTATAGCTACCATGTAACTGGAAACCTGTATCTTCCAGTCCCCTTCACCCATTTTGACCATCCTCCTACCCCACCCCCAACTCTGGCAACCATCAGTTTGCTCTCTGTGCCAAACCCATGCTTTTAAAAATATACCTTCAACCACAATTTTCTAAAGAGCACCCTGTCATTTACAGACATTTGGTGTAAAGGAATTTTAAAAATTTAAAGCACATACTATACATTTTTATGAGTCAAGACAAATAACTAGAATTATATTGCTGGTTAATTTTTCAAAGCTGGCACGATAAATTTTTAGGTTAAATATGTATTATCTCTTTTCTAGTTTAGCTTTTCTAACTCTGTTCTCCTCCCCCCCCCCACCCCCAAAGAACTGAGGTTTAAAAGGAACTTAAACCTTTGGGTTGTAAAATTGATCTAAGTCAGGATTCCCAGCTTATTTGACCATCAAACACAATAGGAGGTATAATTTCCTGGCAGAGTACGAGTGAGGTGTACCTGTGCCCTTGGAATAAAGTGGACAGGAGCAAGCACCACTGGTCACTGGTGAAATCCATACTGCCAAATGCAATGGGCCGTTTTCTGTCTTATCCTCCCTGGTTTCTCAGCAACAATTGATCAGATGAACACTCGTCACTTCTGGAAACCTTTTCCTCTGTAAGCTTCGGGTCCCTGCATTCTCCTATTTTCCTTCTACTTTCCTGCCATTCCTAAAGAGTCTCTTGAGTTTCTTAAAGTTCCATCCTAGACAGCTTTCTCTTTTGTGGCTGTTGTCTCTCTAAAGTGACAGTTTCAGTCTCAATCCTTAAATAGCTCTGCATGCTTCTTAGACTCCAACTTGATCTCTCTCTTGATCTTATTCTCTGTGTGTCTGAAAGCTTTAGATACTGAATTATTCTGAAAAGTCAAGAGGCCTTATTGCCAAGGGAAGGGGCAAGTTTTAAGCTCTGTTTGTTTTCTTTCAGTGGCCTTTCAAAGTGAATTCTTGGGCCTCAATTAACTTAGATATTTCCTGCAGGAAATATCTATGCAATTCTAAGTTTTTGTCAGGAAGTTATATCCACTTATCATTGTTTTTCAACTTCCTTTTGGGCTATGAATTAGCTATAAACATGCTGAAAGGAGTCATCGGCAGTTCTGCTTCTGGCCCAAAATATTTGTTTCGGCCACTTACAGGAACTCAGTCGATGGGTCTTGGAAATATTGGTCACTTTGTGTCCTGGACAGGTGGCCTTGTCACTGCCTATTAATTCACAGCGGTTAGGTAGCCTTCCTACTAGCACAGTGTTTTCAACCTTGGCTACACATTGTGATTACACAGGAAGCTTTTTAAAAGTACTCGTATTTGGCTCCCTTAGAGACTCATGCTTGACTGACCCTGAGTGGTGCCCAAGCAGAGGTACTTTTCCAAAGATCCTTTGGAGATAGTAGCATGAGGCTAAGTCTGAGGACCGCTGACATCTGTCCTGGGATGAGCAATCGTCACCTCAGTTGAACGTGGCTTTCATTCTGCCTCGTAACTCTCGCCTGAGTGGGCATATTGCTTACACATTCAGAGCCCAATTCCTCCTCCGTAATGTAGGACAAATTGTGTCATCACCACAAAAGCTCGTTCTGAAGAGTCTATAATTTAACCTGATGTATCTAGCACTTTATAGGATCTAATAGGGGTTTAACTCCAAGTACAACCCTCTAATAAGACCATCTCATTTTTCTTCCCTGGTGACATTTTTTTTCTTTTAACCAATAGTGTCATTTTCTTTTGTCCTCTTTAAGTGTCAATGTATTCCCATACCAACACTTTATATCCTGTTGTTGATGATAATAGCCAGGAAAAAGCAGCAGTTCGAAAGTCAAGAAATGGGATCTCGTGTCCGTTGGGCTTTTCTCACTTAGGTCTTAATATCTTTATGTTGGGTATCCTGATAACCGTCCTCGGCTTTGATCCCCTTGCCAGTTCCTTCCTTGGTATTTTGGAACTATATTTGATATTTACATCCTCTTTCTTTAGAATTAACCCCTTGAAAATCCCTAGTTTCAATCTTGTTAAGCCTACCTTGTGGCTAGTCACACACGTGTGGGTGGTGCTGGTGATGAGGACGTGATGAGGACGGTAACAAATGCTGTTTCCAGGACCCTTTACTGCAATTACAATATGAAAAAGAGTTCATTGGCTGAAATAAGTTTTATGGATGTTTCCTCTTTTTGGTTGAATCAAGAGCTAATGCTCAGAGCCAGCCTAAAATCTGTTTTCTTAGCTATTTGTGGCAGCTCACAAGATTGATGCTTTTCCAATGAGATTATTCTGAGTTCGTGAAAAAGTCAATAACAGGCTATGACATCAAATTATTTTGAAAATGTTATGTTAGCTTTCGTTTTCAGACCAGTTTTACCTGAAACAAAGGATACTTTTTATGTTGAAATTTTAAGTGGAAACATTTCTCAGCTGTCATCAGTGTGGACATAATGCTATCTCACTACATAAAAACTGAAATACTAGATGTAAAAGTTCAAGTTAATGGGGGAAAGAAAGATATAATCGATATTGTATTCACATACTGGTGATTTACTTTGTTGTTACAAATAATGTGCTTGTCAGAAGTGTTTTAATCCATAAAGGACCATCTTGAATCCATTTGTGAAGTGTTCGATTCAAAAAGACATAGCAATTTAACAGTAATTTATGCCTCCAAATCAAATATCATTAAAGAAAAATCAATAGCTCATCTTCAGCATAGAGAATGCCATACTTTACTCAGCAAAACACGATTCTTTTCTGTGAAAAGCTGCAGATTAAACAATTCAGTGACTTCGTAGGCTTTAGAACAACTAAATAATAACAGGGAAATGCAGGGAAAAGTGTTGTTGTTTTTTTTTTTTAAAGATAGCCAACTCATTAAACTGGGCTGTCATTTATTACTTGAAGGAAGGATGCAGATGAATTAGGGAAACACCAACAAATTGATTCTTAACATAAAGGAAACGTGAACGTATGAACATATAAATAATGCTGAAGTCTTATTTGGGAAAAAGTTTCAACTTCCTTTTCCTATACTTATTATTCTGGAAATTTGGGGGGAAGCAAAATGGTTTGTATTTTAGGGCATTTGGATAAGCTAAATCAATCTTGGTAATGAAATAATTTAAGACAGGTAGATACAGGAGGCTGATAAACTAAAAAGTGGCTGTCATGTACACGTACATTTTCTGATGACTCCTGGCAAGTCTGATGTCAAAAAACTTGTTCACACCCCGTGGGGATCTATGAGGTGCTTTTTGGCAGGAACCACTCCCCTAAATCGTCTGGTACAGAGTTCTGATTTGTTGAGTCCGGTCAGAGAGTGTTATTACCTATGAATTTACTCCCAGAACTTTTTCTGCGTTGTATTACAAATGTAACTCACTTTAAGCAAGCTCCATATAATAAAATATGGATTTATACAAAAGTTTAATAATTTGGGGATGTTCTGTCTGGGTTCTGAGAGGAAGGGTGAGAATGGCCAGGTGAAGTTCAAGATTATCAGTCCAGGCAAGCTGACATGAAATGGGCCTGAAGGGAGGTTCAGAACTGGACGCCAGGCCCACAGGCAGGAAGGACGGAGAGCACACATGTACCTTTGGTCCAACCCAAGCTCAAGATCTGGAGCAGGTGACTCAGGGATTCAGAGGTCAGGCAGTTAACCCAGGTACAGTTGGAAGGCAGCCAGGAGGGAGCGGAGACCTAGTCTCCAAAAGACGAGGATAAAGGGAGGAAGACCTAGACTTTGCAAGAACTAGAATATCAAGCAGAGACATGAAAAAGAAGGCAGTAACTAAGACTGAACACCAGGGACACGGAAAACAGGAACCAGTAGGTTGGGACCTCTGGTGCCATGGACCGTCAGTGAGAACTGTTCCACACTGACTCAGAGAGCAGTGGGTAACCAGGACACCTTAGAGTACCAGGCCTCACGCCAGGACAATGCCTGCGTCAGAGCAGTTTAATCTCTCAGTAACAGGTGTTTGAGTAGCAGAAGGGTAGGAAGTCAGACACATGATTACAGGGGTGATCTGTCTACCTTAACAAAGAAATTCAAATAATGTGGGATTTGGTTTTGTCAGAAGCAGTTCTGTCTAAGTTTCTAGGAAGAGATTTGTTGAATAAAGTGTCATAATCCTTTCCCCTTTAATTTACTTGCTCAAAAATTTATTTTATTTCCTATTATGACTCATGTAACAAGCCATGCACTGGGGATATATGGATGCATATGACATGATACCTGCCTTTAGAAGCAAACAGATGCTGAATTGTTACTTAAAATATCCAGTAGTTAGTACAAAAAGGAAGATGTGCACAGGGTACTATGGGGTACAGCTTGGGAAGAGGAATCTAGGTGAGGCTTCCTGCGGTTGGGGCGGCTACAGTCTAAAGTGTAATGGGAGAGTAACATTTATTCAGGTAGAGAGGCAGGGGGGAAGGGCAGTGTAAAATGGGCCAGAACTGCCCGGGAGTGGCAGAAAATGAAGTTAGAAAGGCCGGCAGGGGTTGGATCCCAGAGGGCTTTGTGTATGAGGATAAGGAACCTCAGTGGCATCTCTTAGGTACCAGGAGCCACTGAAGAATTTTAAGCAGGAGAGTGACAAGATCAGATTCACCATTGAGACAGCTTACTCCAGGGGCAGCGAGGGACTGAGGTAAGAAGTTAACACTGGAGGAGGCCTGTTGTGGTGAGAGATGCTGAGTCCTGATCTGTGGTATTTATTTATAGAAAGAAGAGAATAGATCCACATGTAATGAAGCACCTGTTGGAGATAGGAGCTTAATTATTTTGGGATGAGAGAATGTAAGGTTTGCTGGCAAGAAGGATGCAAAGAAATAAAATTGCCAGAAGCCTTGTTTCTAGCAGAGGAGAGGCTAATTATGCTTCGGAGCAAATTTGTTTTTTTCTAGGAAACTACTGGTACAGTACCTCTCCTACTCAGATTTCTCCAGAAAGTGGAGTCCGACTGGATAAAGAAGATGTGGTCCATATATACAATGGAATATTACTCAGCCATCAGAAGGAACGATTACCCAACCTTTGCAGCAACATGGACAGGACTGGAGGAGATTATGCTAAGTGAAATAAGTCAAGTAGAGAAAGACAATTATCATATGGTTTCACTCATTTATGGAACATAAGAAATAGCAGGAAGATTGGTAGGAGAAGGAAGGGAAGAATGAAGGGGGTGGTAAACAGAAGGGGGAATGAACCACAGAGACTATGGACTCTGGGAAACAAACTGGGGGCTTCAGAGGGGAGGGGAGTGGGGGATTGGGATAGGCCAGTGCTGGGTATTAAGGAGGGCACATATTGCATGGAGCGCTGGGTATTTTACACAAACAATGAATCATGGGACACTACATCAAAAACTAAGGATGTACTGTATGGTGACTAACATAACATAATAAAAAATTATTATTAAAAAAAAAAGAAGAAGAAGAAAATGGAGTCCGAGTCCTTCCGGGCAGTACCTTACTGGGAAGTGTTATTGCAAGGTACAAGAATGAGGGAAAGGACAAGTGAAACAAAGAAGGAAGGAAAGCCAAACCAAGGAAGTGTTACCAAGTTGGAACCACTATGGAAAAACCAGTTGTTCAACCCCAAGGAAGCTTACTCGGAGCAATATGAAATTCATTTTAGGAGAAATGTTTTTTCATTAGCTCCCATCCCTGTTGGCCAGCGGTTTGCCCCACAAGGAATAACCCTGCTGCACTTCTGAGTTAGGTTCCCATGGTGTCTCTTGCTTTGTCATCAAAAGAGAAGCCCCCGTATGGGAGGCAAGAGGCAAAATTCCGGAAATGGAGCCCTGGGGGTGATTGTGAGAAGAGCCAATCTGATTTCTACTCCTCGGTCCTGAGACCGATGTATTACAGCTGTTGAGGAGACAGCATAATTTTTCAGCTGTTAGTTCAACACATACATTACATCATGGAGGTCAGTATCCCAATCCCGTACTGTGTTTGCCTTGAGCTGGTGCCTTCGCTGAGTTGTTGACAAGCCTCCCCCTGTTTTATTGGGTCAGCTACTTCTAATTCAGTGCATGGTAAGGCCAAGGGATTCTGTGGTCTTGTGTCCACTGTCACACCTTCTTTGCAATGAAATGGACCCCTTGATCTAAGACAAGTATGCATGTGATACCAAATGATAGATCAGGCATTCTCTTAGTCTCAGATGGTACTTAGGAAAGACAAACTCTTCTGAAAGTAGATGTCAATTCTGGAAAGGACAAACTGCAGCACTTTAAGGTGAGGGAGTCCAAAGCAATCCACCTGCCACCAAGGGGCCGGCTGTTCTCCTGAAGCATTTTTCCACATTTGATTACTCCCTACTGAATACTCAACAGTGATTTTGGCGGCTGGCAGTTTGGATGCTCTGCAGCAACAGTAGCTAGATCAGATTTTGTGAGCGTTAATCACAGTATGGTCTTCATTCTCACCATCATGGATACTATGGTCATGTGGCTGTTACGTCAGTACTGGATTGACCAAGGAGAGAGGCTTGCTGTTGTTTACTGAGCAAGTCATCCTGAGTACCTAGTTTTCAATTGCAGTGGGTAGAGGTGGGTATCATGAAACCAAAAAATCTGCATGTCTTGGCCATCTCTGTGGGTCATCTGCATACCTCTTTACCAGTTTTGTTGTTGTTGTTGTTGTTGTTCCCAATCTTCTAGTATAATTACTTTCTGACATCTAACAACCATCCAAGCCATTCATCTGCTCAGAAATCCATGTATATTTGTATGTTGGATCACTTCTCTCCATACGAGGCAAATAACCAAACAGATTGCTTGCAGAAGTACCTACTGAGAAGATTTATCATTGCCTATTAGAAACACTCCTGAGTGTGTTACAGCAGAAGTCCATTGAACTGACTCATCTGTACCCCAGGACTGTTTTTCCTCCTCTATCATTTGTTTAGAAGGGACCAACACTTCCCCATGCGACAGTATATGTAAGCTGAGGGATTGGTGTTAGTACAACAAAGGTGTGTGACATGGGAGTCTGGGCTTTTTATATAATTTACTGGTGCCTTCTGGATCTGGTCCTGAATGTATTATTTCTATTACTCTGTCAGTAAATCAACAAATTACTATGACTTGCTTTTAACAATTAAATGTCAATAACTGATTCCTGTTAAGCTGGTGTATTCATCCCTTTGACACTAGGGAGCAGGGCTTTATGGTGCCATCTTCTACTGCCAATACTATATTTCCGAGGACATCCCTCACTGAGTTTCTTAACGATATTTCTTAAAGATCTCCCTCATGCCCTACCCATGCATTCTGTGGCTCTGGTGAAGGGCTATCCTCTGTGCCCTCCTAGGAAACATAGACATGAGTTGGATTCTTACACAATAAATCCACTTGAACATTCCAGCCTGCCTGAGTCTTCTGATCCCTTTCTTAGTATTATGCTAGGAAAGTTCTACATATCTACTTCATCTACTATGGACCTATCATATCTAAGCTTCAAGAAAACATCTCAGCAGTATATTAGGACTGGCCCCCTTTGCAATAAGTTTTCTCTTGTCTGATTTTGTATCCTTGGACCAAATATGCAAATACCCTACTGGGGAGTATTTTTCCATACAGCAGAGTTTCGGGGCAACAAAGAGAGAAAGAGGGAGAACTGATACAAGAAAGTGTTATCAAGTTGGTCACCACTTCATGGGATTATCCTAGAAACCTTTTGAAATGCATCTCAGGACCATCTCTCCTGAGGAAAAGAGAGGGAAACACTTATCCATCAGTTTCACCCCCTATTTGTCAAAAGTTCACCTCCTGGAATGAATTGTCTGCACTTCTGAGTTGTAAGTGGTTTAGCATGAACAGGTTCCTGTGGTGTCTCACTTTGTGCTGTCAACAGAGAAGCTCGAGGGTGGAGGGCAAGGCGTGCATGGCATAGGACTGACACAAAGCACCGTCAGGTTGCACCTGCAAGAACTGGGTCTGAATCTGTGCAGAACTGGTTGTGATGGCAGTGGCTGGCATGAGAGACCAGTGAAGCTGAGGAGATCTGAAATGGTGCCTGAGTGATATCTGATAGAATCCCCCCAATACTATCATTCTACATGGAGCCATTCATTGCTTTTAGGATAAAACCATAAAACTGCTTAAATCTGGGGCGCCTGGGTGGCTCAGTCAGTTGAGCGTCTGCCTTTGGCTCAGGTCATGATCCTGAGGTCCCAGGATCGAGTTCCGCGTCAGGTTCCCTGCTTAGTGGAGAGTCTACTTTTCCCTCTCCTTCTGCCCTGTTCACACTCTCTCCCTCACTCTCTCTCAAATAAATAAATTTTAAAAAATTTTAAAAAACTGCTTAAATCTGAATTCTGAAGTTGAAAATTAGAACATTGAGTATTGTGTTTAATAATATAAATTGAATGTACTGTTAGGAAAACCATATCATGATGGAATTAGAGAAATAGAGAATTAGACTGAACTGGCTCTGTGTGTGTCTGTGTGTCTTTTTTTTTTTTTTTAATCAATATATTATTTTCAATAGACCTTAAAATTGGAAATCTGCAGGAGGAGCCTACAGGTCTGTCATTTGCTCCTCTTATGTTAAGGGGATGACCATGAAAGGAATTAGCCTGGGTGCTGGGCCATCTGGACTAGATTTCTGGGAAATGTAATGTGGGCTACCCAGGTACTCCAACTGCTGAATTTACAGATGAGACAGAGCCTCAGAGCAAAAGCGTGGCAGCTGACTTGGTACCAGTGAGTGCTAGCTAGAGTACATACACGGTACCAGTGAGTGCTAGCTAGAGTACATACATGTTAGTCTTCCATGGTCTATCAGAGGGGACCTCAAACTTTTTGCTTGCACGTCAATTAAAATAATACTGAAAAATCTATGTATTTCTCTCACATTTACAGCTAAAATATTTTACTCTAAGTTGTTCAAGATAATGTAATTTCTACCCAATTGTAAATATTAACATTAAAACAAACTATCAAATCACTGTAAGCATTTTCCAGGGGAATCAACACAACAGCAATTCAATAGCCATAACGTCTCATTTAAAAATATGGGAAAAAGGTCATTTTAATGGTCAGAAATTTTATACAATTTCTTCTGTTTTTGAATTCATTTCCAGCCAACCTCCCCTGACATATTTTTAATCCAATGTAATTTTTTAATGGTTGAATGTCTTATAGTGATCACGTATACTTTGCAAAAAATATATGAATAAACTGAAATGTGAAATTAGCATTTTTCTGTGAGAGGTCTCTAAGTAATAATTTTATTCTGAATAAATGTAACTATTATCACTAGGACACAAAGTGCCTTATTTTATGGTTATATAATTATATTTATAAACATAAAAGCAGACGTTATAGGAAAAAAGCTCATGCAAACATACACAGTCCTATGGGACCACTAGCACAAGCCTGGCTGGCCACTTGTCCAGATCTGGAGACGCCGCTGGGCGCAGTCGCAAAACCCGGGATTGGTGCCGTAAAAGCTCCCTTCTAGCGAAAGTACAGCTGCCCTGGAGCTGGCAGCGGGAGAGCGTGAAGATGGCGCCCGCCAGTCTCCCTCCGGAGAGCTCCTGCACAGGCCCCTAAATGAGTGTAAATCAGATGCCTGTCCCTCAGGCCAAAGCTCCAAGACCAGCAGATGAGCCTCTCCTGCACAAAGTCCGGGCTCCCCTCCATGGGCGGCTTCTGCGCTGGAACCCTGGGGCCGGTGAGTCCTAGCGCGCCAGCCCCCGTTAGGTTCCTAAGCTAGATGTTTTGGGGGCCCCTTTCTCAGGGGGCAGGTCTGAAAAGTCAGGGATGCCCCATGTGGGATTGAAACTTTTCATTCCTCAGGGAGAAGCTCCAGGTTTTGAGTTCCCTCCCCCCTGGGTTGCCCCCAAGCCGGATGGAATTTATGGCAAGATTGTGCCCCAGGCTTTCCTACCCACTTTGATGTGGGCCTTCTCTCTTTGGCTCAGTGCATAGGAGTCAGTTTTTAGGTTTGAGTTTTTCATTTCGTTTCGTTTCGTTTTGTTTTTCAGAGGCAGTTGTTCCATGTGTAGCTATAGATTCGGTGTATTTATGGGAGGAGGGCCATTCAGGATCCTCTTACATAACAGTCTTGAACTAAACCCCCCCAAAGCCTCATAATGAGGTACATTAACTCATTATCTGCATCTGAATATTACTGATTATTGGGATGGGATAGGATTCAGTGGACTTCAACAGCCAAAAATGTGGAGGATACGAAATATATAGAAGGTATATTAATCATAGTGTATTCTCATTAATGTAAATCTACCAGGTATATGATAAGAATGAATAAGAAGTCAGATAAGTGGGGAGCACCTGGGTAGCTCAGTTGCTTACGTGTGGGACTCTCGATTTTGGCTCAGGTCATGATCTCAGGGTCCTGGGATGGAGACGGGCTCTGCTGCTCAGCAGAGAGTCTGCTTGTCTCCCTCTCCCTCTCCCCTACCTCTATTCCTCTCTCTCTAAAATAAGTAAATTAATCAAAACACCTGAAATCAGAGAAGTGGTTGATGAATGACAGTTGTCAGATGACTTGGTGCCCAAGTAAAATATGCATATGGATTTTCATTGTATACTTGTGGAAGGAAAGTTCCAGCAAGATATTTGTCTCTGCTATAGCTATATTTTAAGAATGCAACTAAGGATCTGGTAATTCATTGCTTGGAAATTACCCATGCTTGCCTACTCTTGGGACCTTGTTAATGAAACTCAGGGTTACTTGCAGTCCAATTCAGAGACCCCTGATTATTTGCTGTATTTTGTGAATATTATTAATTACATCATTATCCAATAGAGCAAAAGCAGTTAGAAAAAATAGAGTGCTTATAAGCTGGGATGTGGGTTTACACTAGAAATGGAAGTAAACCAAGGTAAAACTGATTTTCTTTAAAAACGGAGAAAATGAATAAAGTTCATGCCTTTATGCAATATTAAGAATGATTTTGGAAGAAGAAAGGGCAAATCAAACAAATGTGGGAAGTGCTGATTGGGTTCTATCAGCAATATCAGAAAAAGAGACAATGAAAACACTAAAAAAAACAAAATGAAACAACCCAGAAAACAACACAACCTTTTAAGCATGTCACTAGAGGTTCCCATTATCACAGCAGGTCAATAATGGTATCATGAATTCAGAAAAAGACACTTATGTGTTGGGCAATTTAAAGCCTAAGCTTGGTGACAGGACTCTGATGAACCCTTTCTCAGATTCCAGGCCTGGTATCCTCTGTACAAATAGCAAAGTGAGGAGTGAGGCAGCCTGTGCAGGCAGGCACCTGCACACTCACGGGGATCATCAGAAAAGGTGTTGCCGGCCACTTTGGACTTTCAAAGTGACTGTGAGTGGCCATCCCTACTAACACTGTAGATTCCCCTGGATTTACTCATGCTATCCAAATTCACTAAAGCTTTATTTCACTTCACAGGGTTTTCTATGTTGTGGGGGAATTAAGGATAGGACTGTATTCCCACTTTCAGCAAACTGGTAGAGGGAAAGCATAGCAGCAGGGCATGATTGGTGGGGCTGTGGAGCTGCAGTCTTAGGTTCTCTCCCCCCTACCCCCCATGTATCTTTATTTATTAACATATGTATTATTTGTTTTAGGGGTACAGGTCTGTGATTCATCAGTCTTATATAATACCCAGTCCTCGTTACAACACAAACCCTCCCCAGTGTCCTTCACCCAGTTACCCTATCCCCCCCACCTCCTTCCCCTCCAGCAACCCTCAGTTTGTTTCCTAAGATTAAGTGTCTCTTGTGGTCTGTCTCTCTGTTTTTGTCTTGTTTCATTTTTTCCCGTCTTCCCCTATGATCTTCTGCCTTGTTTCTTAAATTACACATATCAGCGAGATCATATGATAATTGTCTTTCTCTGATTAACTTATTTCGCTTAGCATAATACCCTCTGGTTCCATCCACGTCATTGCAAACGGCAAGATTTCATTTTTTTGATGGCTGCATAATATTCCATTGTATCTATATACCATATTTTCTTTATCCATTCATCTGTCAATGGACATCTGGACTCTTTCCATAGTTTGGCTATTGTGGACATTGCTGCTAGAGACATTGGGGTGCAGGTGCCCCTTCAGATCACTACATTTGTATCTTTGGAGTAAATACCCAGTAGTGCAAATTGCTGGGTCATAGCGTAGCTCTTTTTTCAAATTTTTGAGGAACTGCTGTATTGTTTTTCAGGGTGGCTGTACCAGCTTGCATTCCCACCAACAGTGTAGGAGGGTTCCCCTTTCTCTGCATCCTAGCCAACATCTGTCATTTCCTGACTTGTTAGTTTTAGCCATTCTGACTAGCGCGAGGTGGTATCTCATTGTGATTTTGATTTGTATTTCCCTGATGCTGAGTGATGTAGTGTTAGATTCTAATTAACAAATCAAATAGACACTTTGAGCTTCTCTATTTGTCTTAATCTTTATAGATGATATTAAAGATAGTAATTAGCTTTCCCCCCACTACTCAGATCCTTAGAGCTCTTTGTGCTTAATTACTCTAAACACATTTCAGGTAATACTCATTTTTGAAAAATGATTTTCTGGGGGGAGGGGCAGAAAGAGAACGCACACATGCATGCGGTAGGGGAGAAGAGTGGGGGTGGAGAAGGAGAGAGAGAGAATCTTAAGCATGCTCCATGACCGGTGTGGAGGATTTAGGGCTTGATCTCACGACCCTAAGATCATGACCTGAGCCAAAATCAGGAGTTGGATATTTAACTGACTGAGTCACCCAGGTGCCCCTTAAAAAATGTTTTTTTAACATGTCAATTATCTATTTATTTGTCTATTCAAGACAAATTTACTTTGCAGGTACTATGCACTTGGCATTGGAAGTAAGTAGTGGTCCAGGTGGGGATTGTCCTTGAGCTTGTGGAATTTAGAGTATCAGGGAAATAGAGGTTAAAAAATTAGTCTAATAAGTACTTACAATTGTTTAAGAGTTTTGAAGAATCTTTAGGATAGTATGGGAGTATATGACTTAAAAACTAGACTGCAATTGCTTTGAAATCAGGGACCATATCTTAAAGGTCTTATGAGTTTCTCTGTAACTCCTAACATAGATCATATGCAGAGTAGTAGATGCACAATAAATACTTGATTGATTACCATCCCTGTATTTGACACAGAAATGATTGATGTCAAATCAAATATTTTTTTCTTCCTTACTGAGCAAACATGAAGGCTGCAGTGTAATTTTAAATCTGTAATTTGTTCCTGAAGCCATTATTTGCAAAACTCATTGAAGTTGTGACCTTTCGCTTAGACTCGTGCTCTAGCCAGAACCTATGTTTAAATAAGGGCGGCTTTCTCGATCTCTGAATCCTGATTTATTGGCTACTGGGTCTCAGTTCATAGCTCTGTTGTTGTTTGTTGGGCCTCCAGAGTCTGAAAGTAGTTCTTCGACTTGTCCTTGGTCTAGTTGCTCACTCTACCTGCCAGATGATTGCTGCTCTGGCCTCCTGCCTCGGTCTAACAGAATGCTCAAGGTGGGCCTCAGTAGCCTCACTATGTTTCAGGATTTACAGTCAAGGTCAAACGAGCTGGTAGGTAATGCTGCTGGAACCCAGGGAGTTTCATGTTGGTATTATGTCCCAGCAGTATGCTTGCTGACTGGGCAGGCTTCAGTCCAGTTGGCCATTGTACTTCAAGACAACAAAATAGCAAATCAAATCAAAGCCAGAATGTTTTTTAAAGGATAATCTAACAGACAAGCAGTGTTTGTTTGTTTGTTTGTTTTAGCAAGTAGCTGTCCATATACTATAATTTGGTGATAGTTTCAAACACTAAGATATCATGGAGTAGCTGATACATTAACGCAATCATTTTAAAAACTATACTTAGTTCACTGTAGCGGGTCTGTGGTTATGTGTGGGGACTCTTGAAGGTGTATTTCAAAGGATCCTAGGAGTTAAGGCTCTGCCTTCTTTGTGGTCTCACAGCACATGCTTTTATTATTGTGAGTTATGCCCTACTTGAATTTTCATCCCTGTTTTTTTCTGCAGCTGTGTAACAGCGGGGTGAGGTCAAGTTCATCTGTATATAAACATTTAGCGCATATCACCACGCTCTAGGACTTAGAACATATTCTGTTGAGCGAATAAACAACTGAATATATGATGCCATTTAAGATGGGATTTTTCTCAGGTGACTCAACAAAAACTTTGGCAGTGGATTCTGAGTTCCTCCATTGAATATCAAAATGAAGAAAATTAAAAGAAAAATTAGAACTTAGTCTTATCAAAGTGCACCTTCATCCAATGGGTAGAGAAAAATAGGTCATATGTTCTATTTACCGCTTTGGTATAGAAAACCTTAACCTTAGGAAGTGGAATGTACAGTTTTAGAGAACTCTTCTGGGTAGCCGAGAGCTGAAAATATGTTTTAACCTATGGATTTTCAAATAATTAGGTCATCTAAAAATTTTAAATTGATTCTCTTGGGTTTTAGAGGCAAAAAAACCACACTACATGTAAATAATAATAACGGTTCTGTCTCTGCCTCTTTTAAATTTATAGTTTTTATTTTATGTTATTAGTTTTGGTCAGACTACTAGAACAGTGGTAAATATGCTTTCAGGCATACTTGTCAATGGAAATTTTTCTTGTGTTTTGACAGTAAGCATGAAATTGACTGTTGGTTCTTGGATTGGGAACATTTTTCTCTATTTTATTAATATTTTTTCAAATGATCAAGAATGAATGTTTAATTATTTACAGATGTTGTTCCAGCATCCATCGAGATGGCTGCTTTATCTCCCTTGGTTTCCTGATCTGGTAAATTACATTAAAGATTTTTCTTTTATGTATTAAAGAAGCATCCTCCTAGCACTCTTGGAATGTTTACTAACTGGCCCTGGCTCTGGGGCCTTTTTTTTCTTTTTTAAATGTTTATGTTGCATTAAAAGGTTTGTATTTGCTAATATTTTATTTATAAATGGTATATTAACATCTGTTAAGTTAGATGAGTTTGGGGTTCTTTCATCTGCTATGTCAGATTTCTGCATAGGGGTTATTTTAGATTGACTAAATTAATTACGAGGCATCTCACCTTTTTTCTCTACTTTTTAACAACTTATCTAGCAAGGGAATCGTTTGAAAGAACAGAAACATTTACCCATTAATTTGCATGGATGTAGGCCTTACATTATTTTTTGAAGGAATTTGACAATGTTCTCCAATTTATCCCATGGTTATTAATCTTTTACTTTTTTCCCAAATTGAAATATTTTCATTTTTTGTTGTTTGATCTTTTTTTTCTAACTTCAGGTAATGGGTTTGTGTTTTTTTTCTCATCTCTCTGTTTTTAAATTATATATGACCAAATTGGTTTATTCTATTGTTCTTTTAAAATAACTAGCTTTTTAATTTATTTATAAATTCTGATTTATCTGTTTTACTATTTAATTTATTTATTTGTATTTTATTAATAATTTCTGCTTGTTTTCCTGAAGTTTGTTCTGTTTTACTCTTTCTAACTTGAGTTACTTTGCCCAAACTTATTATTATTTAATTATTTATTTTTTAGAAATCAATAATAAAACATATAAAGTAACTTTCTTTGACTATACAGCAATGTTTTCCAAGTTTTTATATGCAGTATTCTCATGTTTGTTATTTTCCAAATGGTCTGTAGTTGTAATGGTTTCTTGTTCTAACCAAGAGTTATTTACAAGTAATTTTTTCCTCTTTTAATTTCCAAGTGGTACTTAAATTTAAAAAAATTAAATTGTGGTGAGAAAGTGTAACTTGTACAGTTCTTGCTCTTTGAGTTAAATGAATTTTATTTTGGTTTTTGGGTTTTATTTTATTTCTTGTAGCTGAGTAGTATATCATATAGGAGGATAAATGGGTATAATAACTACCTTTTTAACAGAATAGAATAGAGAAAGTAGAAAGAAACACCAACCTTTGTCTTCAATTGTAGTATCTTGGATCTTTGAGTCTGGAAATATATGGAGAGAAATAAGAAAAAAATCTTCCTACCTTCTTGTTTCTAGTGGTTTCTGTTTCATGATGTCAAGTTGAAATGTGCTATGAGTAGAATCCTATGTAGGTTTCTTTTAATCTAATTTCTTCCGTTTTGTGATAACCTGTCAGTCTTAACCTATCACATTGACCTTTTTTTAAGAAATTATTTTATTGTTTTTTTTTTAAATTGCATTTTAGTGTGATGTTCATCAAATGTGTTGGGGATTACTATCCAGATGACAATATGAACTCAAACTTGTGTTTGTAATAACGTTGGCTTTCTTAAAATTAGTGTTAATATGCTATTTTATTAATCTTGAAACACACAGAAAAGCAAAAATAAATAGGTTACTATGACTCATAATCTAAGGATCCTTAGATAACCAAACTTAATATTTCGCTGGATAGATTTCCAATTTTTTTCCTGCTATTAAAAAAATATATAATTGAGCATACATTAAGCTTTTTACTTCTTTGAACCCTTGAAGGAAATTCGCATGAAGGAAAAATACACTCTAGGATGGGTAGATCTAAATATTCACCTGTTTTCAACAGGAAGGGAAACCAATTTCTTCTTGACAGATGTCCGCAGCAAATTCTGAATCACCACAGATATCAGTGGACACGTAGGGGGAAGAGGGATCAGAAACAGGGAACACGTGAAGGCACAAAACCAAATTAAAACTCTGTAATAAGACTAAAGGATAGGAGGTATCTGTATAGATAATATTGTATGGAAGATGAAGTCAGGGATTATGCCTGTTAGGTCTTCACTGCTGATTACATAGTAAAGATTAATAAAATGCCTAATATTAAAAAGAAAATCCTAGTCATCCTCAACAACTCATGTTAGTAAAGAAGAGATTTTGGGGAAAAATGATTTTTGAGCAATTTGAAAAAAAATAAAATAGCTTGCTGAAAGAATAATTTGAATATGTTTTGCATGATTATCTTGGAAAACTTCGAAATAGGAGGAAAAGCAGTCAAGTGTAGGTGTCTGTTTTTACAGAGTCAAAGGTGTATTAGTGTGGAGTTGGCAGGCAGAAAATGCGGTTTGGCTGGACTGATTGAAAGACAGATATTTGTGAAATGGGACTCCTGTATATGTGGGGGAGAATATAATACAATTTAGAGAAGCTCAAAGCATCGTTACCCTTTTAAAAAAATGTCCTGGTAATATGGATAGAGTGGCAAGGATTAATGTTGGATGGAAAGCAGGATTGTTAGGAAAGGCTAGCTACACTGTTGCCCAAAGTTTACCATATTACACAACACCAATTTTCATCAGTGCTCTGGCAAAATGCCAGGAAAACACCCATGAGAAAATCTATGGAGCCAGTAAACAACTGGTTTCTGAAGAAACACATTATGAAGATATTTTGTATTCATAGGCACTAGAAGTAGCCTCTGTGGTCGGTAGAGCACTTTAAACAGTAATGTGAAACCACTTGCATCTGCTAATTGCTTACTTATTCAATTGTCTTTTTTGACCTATGCAGTCAGTAGCAGGCAATAAGGAGAAGCCAGTAATAATCGTATGATTGCAGATCTAACTATGAGGCCCGAGTTGGAGTCCTTGCTAAGCCCCTAATTTACTGGCTGACCTTGGTCAAATTACTTCATCTCTCTCTCAGCATCAATTTCCATGGAAATAAAATAAGATATTTGAATCGCTAGCTTTTCATGTTCCCTTTTAATGTTGAAGTGCTAGAATTCTGTGATTCAAATTCCCATCAATGCTAAGTAGTAGGTGATAATTTCAGCTCTTTTGTGTTTTTTTGTTTTGTTTTGTTTTTAGTGCAATCTATATCTATCTGCCTAGCTAAGCTAGTTATATTCTTTTACCTCCAAGTAGAACTATGTATAAACCACCCTGAAAATATTATAATGATAACCAATATTTATAACTTAGTGTATGCTAGGCACTTTAGGTGCATTCTCCAATGCAAAGAAGTGGTGCAGTACAGTGGTTATAGAGTAAGACTTGTAAAGTTCAAACCCCCCTCCACCACTTATAATCAGGTTGTTTTACTCATGTGCTTCTGAAAGTTTAATGTGGGTGGAAATCAGCTGTTGATCTTATTAAAAAGCAGATCTTGATTTGGTAATCTGAGGTGGGACTTGAGATTCTGCATTTTTTAACAAGTTTCCAAGTGAGGCTGATGATTTTGTCTCTGGAGCTTATTTCTGTGCCTCAGTTTCCTCTTCCGCAAAATAAGGATAATAACCATATCTATCTACCTCTTATTTACTCTAGGGATTATGTGAATTTATACTACTAAAGTACTTTAATAGTGCCTGGCACATAGTGAGCACTTAATAAGTGTTGGCTATTATTCTTATCGACATTCAAATCAGCCCCTTGGGGCAGGTGCTATTATTATGCATTTTCCTAGGAAGAAAACTGAAGGTGGAGAAGTTAAATAGCTTGTTCAAGGTCACGTAATTAGTCACATACTGCAGGGCTTTGACTTTAAGTGGTAGTTCTTCATGATTTCTACAGGAAGGAGCTGTACAAATTCCTTTGTTCGTTAAATTCTTTGTCATAAATAACTCCAAGAACCCAAGTTCTCAACACTGTGTTCCACCGTCCACAAGTTTCACTTAATAGCTTTCTTCAGTGTCTGTTTATTGTCAGGAATTTCTTCCTGAAGTTAGAAAGTGTGCTTCCTGTACCATGTTGAGCCTTGTGTTCAGTACACACAGACGATGCTCTACAATTTCCATCCTCTTGAATTGAAAGTTTCTGCTTCTCTTCATTTGCTTCTTTACTCTTTCAGCATAATTTCTGTAGCTTTTCACTTGCATTAGCTTTGTCATACTGTAGATGGAAAAACTAAGAAATGACTAGCTTCATTACCTAAGTGAGAGGGTTTTCAAAATAATATATAAACTTTCTGTCAAGGGTGTATGTGTGGTGTGCCTGGGTGACTTAGAAGCCTCCAACTCTTGCTTTTGGCTCAGCCGTGATCTCAGGGTCCTGAGATTGAGCCCTGCATTGTGGGGAGTCTGCTGGCAGTTCTCTCTCTCCCTCTGCCCCTCCCCTGCTTGTGTGCACGCTCTCTCTCTCTCTCTCCCCATCTCCAGCCCCACTAGAATAAATGGGTGAATATTAAAAAAAGAAAAAAAAGAGCATATGTGTTATGAAATGATGTTCCAGGAGTGGTACATAGACTGTGCTTTCTACTTTCCAATTGTCCTTGTGACCACTTAGTACTTCTTTCAGATGCCTTATCAAGATTAATTGTCTCCTGACTGACTTGTCAGTGTGGGGAATGAATTCACAACCTGGGCCTTATACAACATTTTATTAAAGAGTATTATTTGTATACTTATCATCTGGTAAGTTCTCTCTGAATTCAAAGGAACTTAAAAGGAATGTGGATGATGGTCAGTACACCTAAGATGCTCAAGGATATGTGAGTCAACCCTGGCTTGATATTTTTGCTCCTTTATTGAAAAAGCAATGACCTAAGCCATTTTTATAGGCAATCATGTACTTTGTGTATAGAAGAAAAGTGAATTAATGTTTCTCATTCCCAAAAACATTGTTTATATTTTAAATTAAATTTGGGTTTGAAAAGCAGAAAGGAAGTATTGGATTAAAATATTAAGTTCAAGAAAACACCTTATTTATTGCACCCTTGGAGGTAGTTCCCAGAGATAATTTGATATGGCTCATTATCTTCCTGCTCTGGTACACCAAAGCTATTGCTCCTTTCATCTAGAAGGTTAGTTTAATTAGTTTTGTTCCCCAGGTTTTCACCTGAGCAGTTACAAAGTCAATGGCTGGCAATCAATATTTTACAGAAGTTTAGGGATTTATTATATTTGGAGAGCAAAGATTTAAAAATGCAGCATGTCAGAAATCATTTAAACTGGTTAACAGAAATTAGACCTTCCAATATAGCAGTACTGGGCACATTATACCAGTAATTTAAGGGGAAGTGAGGACTCTTGCTATAAATCTCAGCATCTTTATTACAGGTTTCATTTCCTCATAAGTTTTTAAAAAGGCACGTTAAGAATGTATGCTGTTGCTTGCATCTTTGAACTGTAATGGGTAGTTTTTATCATTTTTACTCCTGGTACAAAGCAGTTCCACATATTTGCTTTTTATTTTTCCATTCATTCATTTCATACATATATATAGAATCATATTGTGAATCAGCCTTACTGATGGATTGAATGTGGGGAATTTGAGAAAGGGAAAAAGATCAAAGAGAACTCAGGTTTTGGCTGGGTATGTGGGATTAGTAATGGAATAGTCTCTCATTTATTGAGAGACTGGGGAGGGAGACATTTTAGAGGCTGAAGAGTAGGAATCAGAAGTTGGGTTTGGGGGGCACCAGGAGATATCTATCCGGTGTTTGAGTGGTTGCGGTAGTCATCATCACATAGACAGAACATTTGGCTATTGGACTAGAATAGAGCACCTGGGGTATAAGTGTCGTCTTAGATGAGAAGGTCTAGACCTGAGCCCTGGTCACCCTTCTGCATTGGGATTGAGAAGAGAAGGAGGATTCTGTGAAGCAGATGGAAAAGAAGCAGCCTGTGAGGCAGGAGGTAAAACAATAAAGCGTGTTGTCCTGGAAGCCCAGAAAAGAAAGTGTCTCAAGAAAGAGCTGTGTTAGCTATGTTCAGCACTGCTGAGAGTTGGTGTGGGCTGGGGACCCGAGCACTATTGGTTGGGTTTGGTGATGTGAGTGAGCTTAGAGGAATGCTGAATTAACATTCTGATTAGAAAGATTGAGAACATGAAGACAGCTATCACAAGATCTTTTTTGAGGAATTTTTCTATAAATGAAAATTAAAAAATGGTTCAGGTGCTGGAGGAAGATTGTGGGATCAAGGAGGGTATTTTTAAGACAGGAGATAGTAAAGCATAGTTGTATACTGATGAGAAAACTGGTGTTGCAGTTAGGAGAGAGGATAATTTAGGAACAAAGTCTTTGAGTAGGGGTAAAGGGTGGAATTCAGATAATTAAAGGAGAGGTTAGCTTTAGATAGAAGTAGGAACAATTTCATCCATGTGACAGGAGGGAAGGTAGAGGGTATGGATACAGATGGAGGTAGGCTGGTAACCTTGGTGTAAGAAAGATATAGGAGTTATTTCCCAAGTGATTCTGTTTTATTAGGAAAATAAGAGGCAAGTCTTTTAGTTAAGAATAAGTATAGAGCTAGTGTGGAGGTTTGGGGATAGGAAAGATAAGAGGGATGCCTGGGTAACTCAGTCAGTTAAGCATCTGCCTTCAGCTCAGGTCATGATCCCAGAGTCCTGGGATCAAATCCCACATTGGGCTCCCTGCTCAGTGGCGAGCCTGCTTCTTCCTGTGCCTCCCACTCCCCTGCTTGTGTGCTCTCTTTCTCTTTCTATATCGGACAAATAAATAAAATCTTAAAAAAAAAAAAAAGATATGAAAAGAGGTGTCTGCAGAGTGAAAAAATGAGAGAAATGTAGAAGATTGCTGGGCAGTATTAGCCTTTTTGAGAGTTGAGGTCATCTCTGAAAGACCCGTCAGCATTGGTTCAAGTTTTTCTTTAGCCACATTCAGCTGCTCAGTTGTAGATGTGTAGTAGGCATAGAGTTAGGTCTCAACAGGTTGGAATTTTGTCAGACAAATACAGAAGATGTGAAATAGATGAGGATGTAAGCAAAGAGTGATTGAAATCATGGGTTTTGGATCTAAATTTGGTAGATGGAGGGACTTGAGAAAGGATGGTGGTAGGACCAATGGTTTGGATGCCCAAGTAGGCCCAATAGAGTTTTAGAAAAGTATGGGAGAGAAAGTGAGCTGGAAGGATAAAAGTTAGAGTTTATAGAATGATATCCTTGAAATTGAGATTAGGGGTCTCCGTCAGTAATAACAAGATCTAAGGTATAACCAATGAAGTGTGTGCTTGAGGTCAGATTGAGAGCAAGATCAATTGTAATGAATAGGTCAGGAAACTGATATGCCACAATATTCCATAGTATTAAATGAGTCAGTTATTTGAATATTATAATCACCAGTAAATCATAGAAGAGTGATGAAAAGAAAAACAATTCAAGGTTAAACTTTTCAAGGAATTAGAGGTTATAACTCGGAGGACAGCAGATAACCAGTGGGGAGGGATGGCAGCTGGTAGATACATTTTTGTAGTCATAACTTTAAAGGGAGATCATACAGCATGGTTGTATATTTTACTCTGGTAAATTCAACTTCTCAGACAGACCTACAATAGGCAGATTGTTGGGTTTTACCAGAGTTGGAATTTTTGCCATACAGTGTGCCAGAGTGAAAAGGGAGAAAGAGTGAAGGGTGTTAGCAAGGCAATCATTCTAAATATGGACTAATGGAATTCTGACTAGGTAAGAAGAGCAGGGAAGACATGAGAAGAGTGATCAAGAGGATGGCAGTGGATTGGAAGTCTTGCTAACAAGAGATGAAGAACTGCTGGAGAGAGTGTACAGGGTAAATGAGCCGAAAGCTTGGGACATGGTGTTCAGAGAGTGGAAAGCTTAAGGCTGGGATTTTAAAGGTGATGACAAGATGAAGTGGATGACTAGCCTTGAACTGAGGAAGCAATCTTTGGACATGTGGAGGTGGCAGAACTGAGACACCAAAGTGTTGATGTCATTAATTCTTCTTCTTCAATTTTTTTTTTTTTTGATAGGAGTAGGGATAGAGAGGAACTTGTGGAATAGGTGATAAAGTCATCGATGAGTGATGAGGGGTGACAGGATTTGTAGATGACAGTAACAAACAGGGAGAGTATGCTGGCTTGATCAAAAGATCTGAGCTTTTGAGCACAGAGTAGAAACGGATTAGACAGAGCAATAGGAGCAAGGTGGACACCTCTTCCACTGCCACACTTTGAGATACAGAGGGATAGGATAAGAAGAGAGCCTTCCTTCAGGAGGGCTGCAAAGAGACTGTGTTACCAGAAGGCAGTCAGGGAAGGGAGTTTTCAGAGAAGAATTATATTAGCTTGTTGGAGCTGCGTAACAAAATACCATAAACTGGGTGGTTTAAAACAACAGAAATTTATTGTCTCACAGTTTTGAAGGCTAGAAATCTGAAATCAAGTTATTGACAAGGTCATGTTCCCTCTGAAGGCACTAGGGATGGTCTGTCCCAGGCCTTTCCTAGTTTCTGGACCTATGGCAGCAGAACTCCAACATGATATCCTCTCTATGTGCCTGCTTGTCTCTAAATATCCCCTTTCTGTGAGGACACTAGTCCTTTTGGATTAGGATGCCACCCTACTCCAATATGACCTTATTCTTTTTTTTTTTAAAACCTTATTCTAACTTGAGTAATTACATCTGCAATGACCCTGTTTCCAAATAAGGTCACAATCTGAGGTACTTGGAGTTAAGACTTCAACATATGAACTTAGGTAAGTGGGGGGGAGGACACAATTCAACCTATAACAAGAGTGTTTGTTGATGACAGACAAAAAGACACAGTGGAAAGGTTTTGGAGGTAGAGGATGCTTGGGAAAGTGGGTTAGAGTACTAGATGTACACAATGCTTGGGAGGATGGATGACATGGGAGCTCAGGTTGGTGATTAACAGGTAACAGAGATGTTAGCATGATGGTATTAGACCTGATGGCCAACCAGGGTGACACAGGGCCACTGGACAGGTGTTCTCTCCTGCACCTCTCAGTGGGGTGATGGCCGAGGGAGAAGTGAAAGAGCCCTCAGTATGCTGACCTCAGGAACAGAAGAACTCTGGGAACTTCTTTTCTCTAGTTCTGAGGTGGTATGGTGGCCTTGGGGCAGGCCAGTCTCACTTGGAACTTGAGGCTGGGAACGCCTCTCATTTGCATGGATTGTGTTATGGTGGCTGAAACATGAGTTGTGGAGACGTGTCTTTACCATCTGATCCCATGACCTTGAGATCATGACCTGAGCTGAAGGCAGATGCAGACACTTCACCCACTGAGCCACCCAGGTGCCCTGGGGCATGGTATGTTTGTTCTTAAAGGAAGAAACCTTTGGGGTATGAGTACATGGAATTATTTAATGTATTCATTATGATATGCTGCTAAGTGAGTTTTCTGTGCTCAACAAGACAGGTATGGTGGGATCTCTATCAGAAAGAGCTTCACAAATTTGTCAAATAGAAGAACTTTGGTTTGGGTCTTCATCTGTTTTTCTCTTCTATATTTATAGTCCACCTGCTGATACTTGCTTTTCTTTCAACAATCGGGGGACTCTTTACTTGCCTGCTTTACTTTTCTTGATTCTCCATTCTCTTCATGAGCTGTCTCAGTGATATTTTAGAAAAATATATTTATAGAAGTAATTGATATCCAAAAACAGAAAAGAAAGAACAAAAGCTAAAGTTTACTAATTGTTAGCTAAGATGGTAGATGCTTTCACATTGTTATCTCTTAATTTCAATTACTCCTCACAAGGAAGGATAGATGGCATTCTGTTTTATAGAGGCAGAACCTGAGCCACAGAGAGATTAAGAGACTTTGCTCAAGTTATACATCTAGTTAGAGGGACACATTTTGTTTTCAGATTTTATTTTTAAGTAATCTCTGCCAACAACCCAACATGGAGCTTGAACTTAACAACCCCAAGACCAAGAGTTGCATGCTCTATCATCTAAGCCAGCCGGGCACCCCTAGAAGGACACACTTTTTTTTTTTTTTTAAAGATTTTATTTATTTATTTGACAGAGAGAAAGAGACCGCCAGCGAGAGAGGGAACACAGCAGGGAGTGGGAGAGGAAGAAGCAGGCGCATAGCAGAGGAGCCTGATGTGGGACTCGATCTCATAACGCCGGGATCACGCCCTGAGCTGAAGGCAGACACTTAACCACTGTGCCACCCAAGCGTCCCTAGAAGGACACACTTTATTTATTTATTTTTTTAATGATTTTTTATTATATTATGTTAGTCACCATACAGTACATCCCCGGTTTCCGATGTAAGGCTCGGTGATTCATTAGTTGTGTATAACACCCAGTGCACCATGCAATACGTGCCCTCCTTACTACCCACCACCGGTCTATCCCATTCCCCCACCCCCCTCCCCTCTGAGGTCCTCAGTTTGTTTCTCATAGTCCATAGTCTCTCATGCTTCATTCCCCCTTCTGATTACCCCCCCTTTCTTTATCCCTTTCTTCCTCTACCGATCATCCTAGTTCTTATGTTCCATAGATGAGAGAAATCATATGATAGTTATCTTTCTCTGCTTGACTTATTTCACTTAGCATTATCTCCTCCAGTGCCGTCCATGTTGTAGCAAATGTTGAGAACTCGTTCTTTCTGATAGCTGAGTAATATTCCATCGTATATATGGACCACAACTTCTTAATCCAGTCATCTGTTGAAGGGCATCTCGGCTCCTTCCACGATTTAGCTATTGTGGACAATGCTGCTATGAACATTGGGGTGCATATGGCCCTTCTCTTCACTACGTCTGTATCTTTGGGGTAAATACCCAGTAGTGCAATGGCTGGATCATAGGGTAGCTCAATTTTTAACTTTTTAAGGGACCTCCACACTGTTTTCCAGAGTGGCTGTACCAACTTGCATTCCCACCAACAATGTAGGAGGGATCCCCTTTCTCCACATCCCCTCCAACAATTGTTGTTTCTTGCCTTGTCTATTTTTGCCATTCTAACTGGCGTAAGGTGGTATCTCAGTGTGGTTTTGATTTGAATTTCCTTGATGGCTAATGATTTTGAACATTTTTTCATGTGTCTGTTAGCCATTTGTATGTCTTCATTGGAAAAGTGTCTGTTCATATGTTCTGCCCATTTTCTGATTTGTTTATTTGTTTCTCGTGTATTGAGTTTGAGAAGTTCTTTGTAGATCTTGGATACCAGTCCTTTATCTGTAGTGTCATTTGCAAATATATTCTCCCATTCCGTGGGCTGCCTCTTAGTTTTTCTGACTGTTTCCTTGGCTGTGCTGAAACTTTTAATCTTGATGAAGTCCCATAAATTCATTTTATCTTTTGTTTCTCTTGCCTTTGGGAATGTGTCATGAAAAAGGTTGCTTTGGCCGATGTCGTAGAGGTTGCTGCCTATGTTCTCCTCTAGAATTTTGATGGATTCCTGTCTCACATCAAGGTCTTTCGTCCATTTGGAGTTTATTTTTGTGTATAGTGTGAGATAGTGGTCAAGTTTCATTCTTTTGCATGTAGCTGTCCAGTTTTCCCAGCACCATTTATTGAAGAGACTGTCTTTTTCCCACCGGATGTTTTTTCCTGCTTTATCAAATATTAGTTGCCCAAAGAGCCGAGGGTCCATTTCTGGGCTCTCTATTCCATTCCATTGGTCTATGTGTCTGTTTTTGTGCCAGTACCATGCTGTCTTTGTGATCACAGCTTTGTAGTACAGCTTGAAATCCGGCATTGTGATGCCCCCAGCTTTGTTTTTCCTTTTCAGCAGTTCCTTGGAGATTCGGGGCCTTTTCTGTTTCCATACAAATTTAAGGACTGTTTGTTCCGGTTCTTTGAAAAATGTCATTGGTATTTTGATCGGGATAGCATTGAAAGTGTAGATTGCTCTGGGTAGCATGGACATTTTAACTATGTTAATTCTTCTGATCCATGAGCATGGAATATCTTTCCATCTTTTTATGTCTTCCTCAGTGTCTTTCGAAGGACACACTTTAAATTCAAACTCAGTCTGATGAACTTGAAAGTACTTTTTTCCCCCATTACATCATTTATTCCCTAGTGTAACAAGCACGTGGCCTCCTTCAAGTGTATTGGCTTTGCAAGAAGATGCAGCCTGATGTAATAAAGGCAGCTCCTTGATCTGGTGGGCAGACACCTGGGATCATAGCTGGCTTTATCATCTAGTAGCTACGTGATCCCCTACCCTCAACTGTAAGGTAGGGCTGGTAGTATCTACCCCCAAGGTTAGGATGGTGATGAATAAATGGTATAAGAAAGGACTGAGGAAATCACCACGTTGGATGTGTGCTTTTTTGTGTGTTTTAATAACAGTTATTTCCTTCTCTTTGTTATTAGTTATTTGAATGCAGAACCAGAATGCTTGTTAAACCCAAAGGAAAAAAAAATCCCAAACAATTGGTAAAGATGGAGCAGGGGGCTGGGGCGCCTGGGTAGTGCAGTCGTTAGGCGTCTGCCTTCGGCTCAGGGCGTGATCCCGGAGTTATGGGGTCGAGTCCCACATTGGGCTCCTTCGCTGGGAGCCTACTTCTTCCTGTCCCACTCCCCTGCTGTGTTCCCTCTCTCACTGGCTGTCTCTCTGTCACATAAATAAATAAAATCTTAAAGACAAAAAAACAAAAAAAACAAAACTTATTTAAAAAAAAAAAAGATGGAGCAGGGGAGAGGTGAGGTGATTGGGAGATTTTACAGTACACCTCAACCCACGTCAAAGCCAAAAGCCCACATCTAAAATTTGGCCTTAATTTGTGTTTAGAATACATTATTATGGCCCAGGGGAAAGCAATCTCTATTTAAAAGTTCCACTGATTCTGACCCCTCCCAAATTAATGCAATCTCTCTTTTAACGGGTCCAAATTAATCAAGCATTACTATATTCAGCCCTTTAAGTATGGCTGAGCTATTATTAAGGGTAATTCAGGAACATTCACCAATTTCCTCTTAAACATGAAAGCCAAAGGAATTCTTTTAGAATGTGGGCTTGAGTATTAGAGGAAAATGGGAGGATGAGACGCTTAGGAAAATTTAACCCTGTGTAGTTGAGTCATTCTTTCATCTAGTCCTGTGCTGGAATCTCCTGAAAGATATAGATGAAATGGTTCCTACGGCAGCAGTCTCAAACTTTAGTCTACTTAAGAATCTCTAGGGAGCCTTGCAAAAAAGCCTTTTGCTCAGAGATTTTAAACTACTAGGTATTAGGTGATACCCAGGCCTCTGCATTTCTGCAGAGTTCTTATGGTCATTCTGATGCAGAGGATCAATAGGCAACACTTTGAGAAATACTAACCAATTGATATAAGCTTATCATTTGAAAAATGTAGTCATTTTAAGTCAGTGACCAATTTCTTTCTGTTGTCCTTTGTTCTTGACTTGCTGTACTTGGTACTTTGTGTGCACATGAATGGAGCTTAATATATCTTAGTGGGTGAAATAATCTTGGGAAATTTTACCTGCAAAATATCATCACTTAAAGGAAAGAGTCAACATAATTTCTTATATTGACCGTTAGCAGAGTACGTTGGCCACATTTTTGTCCTATTTTCCCCAGCTTCTTGAATCACAGTTTTCCATTTTATTTGCAATAGAATGCTCAGTAAAAGGAAGGTAAGTGCATCACTCCTATGGCTGTATTATTTACAAAATTCAATAATGAGGATCCCTTTAATTTCAGATCTCTTGGGGCAAAGAGTCAAGAATCAGATTTATAAGGTTAGAAAAACTCATCAAATGCTATCTAGTATGTTCCTTGCCTTTGGCAGGGTCACATCTAACTCAGTCAATTCCATTTGTACTTCCAAAGGGGACAAGGAGTACCTGCACTGTGAGGGGATGCCCCCCACCCCGCACACATGTTCCTCCACCTCTGCGTCCTAGATTACAAAAACAATTTCTCTGTGCATTGGCTATTTATTTGTAGAGGATTGTTAAAGCAACAAGAGGCACCAGGATTTCTGACTAATATCTGAAGACTTTGATGTGGTCCACAGACATGGTCCTCATGAAAATGAAAGGCTTATTGGGAGGAAGAAGCATCAGACCTGTTCTTTAAGTAGAAGCGCAGAGACCCACATTAGAAACCTGCAGCAGAAAGGGGGGATAGAGAGGGAGGGAATGATCCACGAGAGACTATTGACTCTGGGAAACAAACCGAGGGCTTCAGAGGGGAGGGGGTCGGGGAATGGGATAGGCTGGTGATGGGTAGTAAGGAGGGCACGTATTGCATGGTGCACTGGGTGTTATACGCAAGTAATGAATCATGGAACTTTACATCAAAAACTGGGGATGTACTGTATGGTGACTAACATAATATAATAAAAAATATTATTATAAAAAAAAAAAAAAAGAGGGGCGCCTGGGTGGCACAGCGGTTAAGCGTCTGCCTTCGGCTCAGGGCGTGATCCCGGCGTTCTGGGATCGAGCCCCACATCAGGCTCCTCCGCTATGAGCCTGCTTCTTCCTCTCCCACTCTCCCTGCTTGTGTTCCCTCTCTCGCTGGCTGTCTCTATCTCTGTCAAATAAATAAATAAAAATCTTTAAAAAAAAAAAAAAAAAAGAAACCTGCAGCAGGAGTGTAGCCTTTACTTGGAAAGTGCTGTTGCACGGCCCTAGGGGATGCTCTGTGACTGTGCTCCCTCCCCAACGCCTCAAAACCCAAACAATGGGAGTAATAAGGGATTCAAATAGCAAGAGTTAATGATATCCAGGTATAGTCTTCCACCAGAAATTAGCATATTAGGATTCTTCTGAATTGCTTTACTTAGTCTAAAATTTTCCGTATTACCTTCTTAGAGAGGTGTTAGTAAGAACAGTGGGCAAAGTAATCCAGGAATGGGGACAAAAAAAAAGGCCACCTGTTAGTTGAATGAGCAACTTCTACAAAATTGGAATTAGAACAGTTTTATATTAGGATGTAATTGCCATTCACTGTCTCACAGCCATGCCTGTGCAGCCCCTAATAGGGTGCTGCCCTGTGCATAGTCGGTATTCATTTTTTTTAAAGATTTTATTTATTTATTTGACACAGAGAGACAGCCAGCGAGAGAGGGAACACAAGCAGGGGGAGTGGGAGAGGAAGAAGCAGGCTCCCAGCAGAGGAGCCTGATGCGGGGCTCGATCCCAGAACGGCGGGATCACGCCCTGGGCCAAAGGCAAATGCTTAAGGACTGAGCTACCCAGGTGCCCCCATTGTCGGTATTCAATAAGTGCTTATAACCTGTTTATTCAGTTTAGTGTATTTGTGAGACAAGAATAATTTGATTTAGATTCTTTCAGTTGTGAGATCAGAATCATTCAATTTTTCAGTTTGTCTATAAGGGGTAGACAGGGTTTGGACTAAAGATGATATATGGTCCATCACCTCCTTGGGGAGTGGAATGAGATCCTGGGCTATGACTGAGTGGTGCTGAGCGGCTTGTAACACCTCCCAGAAATGACCTGCATTGTAAGGTAGAAACTTCCTCTATGGGCCCTCCAGGGTCAGGACCAGGCTCTTCTGAGACAAGAATGAATGGGTCTTGGGACTTCTGTTTGATGTTGAATTACATCTGCCACTAGGTGAGTGTGTGTGTGGCAAGGAGCCTATGCCTGGCATTTGCTTGAGTGGGACAAGTTCTGCAGCACCATGTCTCTGTGGTCCCATTCCTTGTGGGCAATGGGACTTAGAGGGTGGCCAGAGTGGTGTTCAGGGTCAGTCATCCAGCCTCACTCTGTGTGTCCACCCTGGGCTGATAGTCTCGGACTTGGAGAAAATGTTGCATTGACAGAAAGTCAAATCACCCCAAGGCTTTCTTTAGTGTCCTGTTAGTCTTACGATAAATATTTATTATTTTGGTGAAAAAAATTTTCCTTGCATGTCATATTCCATCTTCTGGGAAGAAAATATTAAGACAAGAGGGCATTTATCATTCTAGAGTTTATTGGCTTGTACTGTTTATTTATTTTTGAAAGGAAAACAATCTCCATATCAGGAAGTGGTAACAAGACAGAGCCAAGCCTGCAGATGCATGGTGGAGAATGGGGTGGCAAAGTCTCAGGCTGTTGTAGCAGAAAATGATTCTACCCTTATGTCGATGGTACTGACACTTCACTCCTTCCCTGATCTAGTTCATGGCCACCCTTCCCAGCTGGAGGTCCTTACCTCAGTGTCAAGCCTCAGTTTCTCCATTTGCACATGAGAGATTGCAGATGTTCCTTTAGAAGTGTTTTTCATTTTTAATGGCTATGGTTATTATCTTTTATTAAACATTTTAAGGCTGTTTTTTTGACATGTTGTATTTAGGGAGTGAAAATCCCACAAAATGCAGAAATCCTGAAAGTATAAACTGAGATTTGTCAGCATTTCTTGTATGCTGGGTGACCAGAGGAGAGGAAGATTAAGTGTTGGGATGAATCCTTTTTCCCCTGTAGGCGTGGGAAGGGCAGGGATTGCTTCTGGGAGGGCTGGTTCTCACTAACATGAACCTCTGGAATGAAGTGCCCAGGAAATCAGGGTTCTGCTCTTGGGTGGGTGTGGAGGGAAACAAAATTACATCTCATCTGTACTTCACTAGAATCCCCATCTCCCTCCACTCACTCCCCATCCTCCAGCTCACTGCTTTCCTTCTCTCCCTCTTTTGTTTCTCTGTCCAAATTTGTGTGCCTCTGATTGCCTTTTCTTCTCTATTTCACTTCTTTCCTCCATGTTTCCCTCTGTTTGTTTGTCCCTTACTCTTTGGACCAAACATATTATGGCTCTTGACTCTGACTCTTAACTGTAGAGAACAAACTGAGGATTGAAGGGGAGGTAGGTGGGGGATAGGCTAAATAGGTGATGGGCATTAAGGAGGGCACTTGTGATGAGCACTGGATGTTGAATGTAAGTGATGAATCACTAAATTCTACTCCCGAAACCAATATTGTACTGTATGTCAACTAATTAGAATTTAAATAAAAACTTGAAGCATGAAAAAAAAAAGAAAAATACTTCTTCTATTTTTTCAAACCTTCTAATTCTTAATGAACAGAGGCTTGTATTACACTAAATGAAAATGGAGTTAAATTGATTTTCATGTATATGGCCCCTGATTCTCATTTTTCCTGCATGAAAGTGATTTGCAAAGCCAAAAACAAAGCAATGAAAACAAAAAAACAAGCAGAGAAAAAAACCCCACAAAACTTCTCCACCTTACCATTATGTTAACAAGATATGAGTGAACAGTGAGGAGTTGGTATAATACCCAAGATGGGGAAATGTAAATTATTTTACTACCTGCAGCTTTTTTAGAGGCAAGTAACAATCAAGTTAGAAAGATTTTCATTTTCCAGAAAACCATGAGGTTGGGTTTGGGCTTTCAGAGCAAGGATCCTAAGCCTTAGTAGAAATATCTGAGAAGCCTGAAGGTGGGAATTGTGGTTAGGGGATGCTCAAGCAGGCAGACATCCAGCTCCTTCCATCCTATTCAAACCCTTACTTTTAACTATTTTTTTTTTAATTTAAAAATTTAAAAAATTTTATTGAGATATAATTGACATATAGCATTATATTAGTTTCAGGTGTCAACATAGTGATTGGGTATTTGTATATATTGCATAATGATTACCACAGTAAGTCTAGTTAACATCCATCACCACATATAGTTACAAAGTTATTTACCTTGTGATAAGAATTTTTAAAGTTTACTCTTTTAGCAACTTTCAAATATAAAATACAATATTATTTACTGTAGTTACCATGTTGTAATTACATCCCCATGACTTATTTACTTTATAACTGGAAGTTTGTACCTTTTGACCCCTTTCACCCATTTTGCCCCACCCACCCACTCCCACCTCTCAAGCACTAGTCCTCTGTGCCTATGAGCTCTGTTTTATTTTTGTTTTTAGATTCTACATATAGTGAGGTCATGCTATATTCATCTCCCTCTACCTGACTTATTTCACTTAGCATAATGCCCTCAAGCTTCATCCATGTAGTCACAACTGGCAAGATTTTCTCTTTCTTCCTTTCTTCCTTCCAAGTAAGCTCTACACCCAGCATGGGGCTTGAACTCACAACCTTGGGATCAAGAGTCACATGCTCTCTGGATTGAGCCAGCCAGGTGCCCAAAGATTTTTTTTAATGGCTGTATAATATTTGTGTGTGTGTGTGTGTGTATGTATCACATTTTTTAAATCTCTTCTTCCATTGATGGACACTTAGGTTATTTCTATGTCTTGGCTATTATAAATAATGCTTCAGTGAACATGGGGGGGGTACCTGTATTTTTTCAAGTTAATGTTTTCATTTTCTTCAGATGAATACCCAGAAATAGAATAACTGGATCATATGGTAGTATTTTTAAATTAAAAAAAAAATCGAGGGCCCTCCATACTGTTTTCCATAGTGGTTACACCGATTTGCATTCCCACCACTAGTGCACAGAGGTTCCCTTTTCTCTACATCCTTGCCAACACTTGTTATTTCTTGTCTTTTTGATGACAGTCATTCTGACAGGTGTGAGGTGATATCTCATTGTGACTTTGATTTGCATTTCCCTGATAATTACTGATGCTGAGTGTCTTTTTAGGTATCTGTTGGCCATATGTTGGCTATAGCTTGCCACTTAAGTTTTCTTCTGGGAGTTTCATGGGTTAAAGTCTATGTTCAGTCTTTAATCCATTTTGTGTTAGTTTTTGTGTATGGTATTAGATAGTGGCTCAGATTTATCTTTTTACGTGTGGCAATCCAGTTTTCCTAGCACCATTTATTGAAGAGAATATCCTTTCTCCATTGTATATTCTTGACTCCTTTGTTGTAAATTAATTGACCATATATGCATGGGTTTATTTCTGGGCTCTATTCTGTTCCGTTGAGCTATGTGTTTGTTTGAATGCCAGTACATACTGTTTTGATTACTATAGCTTCGTAATATAGTTTGAAATCTGGATGCATCCAGTTTTGTTCTTTCTTGAGATTGTTTTGGCTGTGTGGGGTCTTTTGTGGTTCCAAACAAATTTTAGGATTATTTGTTTTATTTCTGTGAAAAATGCCATTGAAATTTTCATAGAGATTGCATTGAATCTCCAGATTGCATTGCATACCCTTGTTTTTTCCAAGGAAACTCCCTACCTTAGCATATTTGTCTTCACGTGAAATTTTAGTTGATGAAACATATCCCCTATTGATTTCATGTAACCTCTTCATTTTACCAATGAGGAAATTTCCTCTTTGAAAGAAAGCTCACTTTAAGGAATGTATCTCTGTCATGGTAAATAATAGTAGCATCAATATCACAATAATAGTCTCTGGGTAGGGACTCCAGGCCAATGGAGTATACTGTAGTCATTATGTTCTGCTTTATACACTATTTGAAAGTCACTAGTGATTTCAAGGAGGGTAGCCAGGATAAAAAGAGGCTAAAATTTTAGTCTCATGCGGACTAGTTCAAGGGGAAGATGATGTTTAATATGAAAAAGAGAAAACCAAGGCAGGGACATGATTGCAGTTTTTATAGACATAGGGAAGCTGCGTAGAAGGAAGAAAAGATGTTTTGTGTCCTTCAGGGCAGAAACAGTTCTAGGGGATGGAAGTCTCTGGAAACAGATCCAGGCTCAGTCACTGGAAGGAGTGGCTAGGGATTGGAGCTGTTTTACGATGATGGTGCAGCTTTGTTCTTGCGACACAGGTTGTTAGGAGTAGGTTGTTTGCTGGGACAAGTGTTCCAGCAAAGGGGATACAGCAGAGTTTCAGCATCAGCTTGGATGTTCTATCTGATGACCACTAAGATCCTTGGGCTCGAAAATTCCAAGAGGGAATGGATTTGGGAATCCTATTTTGCTTAGTTCAAAACTCACTTTACATTTTCAAATTATAACTTTAAATCTAAGCGGCTTTAAGAAGGAATGGATTCCAAGATTCATTTCTGCCATACAATTCAAATTGCCTTTTATTAGATAAAAGGGTTGCAGGTAAATTTAGTATACCCATAAACTCAATACAGTTTTTAGCACAGAAGAGGTTCTTATGAAACTACAATTTTGTGATATAAGAGAACATAAGTAAGGAGCATGTGAGTTGACTTTTTTTATACTCAAAAACTTTTCAATGGTGAGTATCAAGAGTCAGAACACTACATATAAAATTTAATATTCTTTCTATTCAAAGTTTTGTGTTATTTGATTTACAATTTGGAGCAAATCTATGACACTAAAGATTTTTTAAATTACACCAAAATTTAAAGGCGATGCTTTTTCCACAGTTCCCTTTAATCTTCTTTGAAATCCCTCCCTATTGCCGCAAGATACTGATTTGTTAGGGCATTTCCCTTTAATATCCTTTAGGGATTCCTAAGTCCTGTATAGAGTGACCTTTATGTTTTCCTTCTGTTTTGCAGGAATTTCTCAGTTACAAATGGAGACAAAAATTTTAAGGGACATTCCAATATAGCTGAAATAGCAGTGTTTTCTTTTCTGGAATTTCAGTATGAAGCTATGAGCAGCTTGATTGCTTTCAGATTGAATACACATCCACTTGAATAACTTTAGATTTCTTTATGGCATAAATCAAGTCCTTCTTCCTTCTCCATCTTATCTCTAACATAGGGCAGCAAAACCAAAATGCTAACTCTTCATTACAGGCAGAGAGAGTCATGATTTTCTTTCTCTTGTCCTTTAGTTTGTCTGTCTTGTTTTGAGCAAGAAGGGAAGAAGGGATTAAAATTTTTTAAAAAAAGATTTTATTTATTTGAGAGACAGTACACACACACACAAGTGGGGAGGGGAGGAGCAGAAGGGGAAGCAGGGTCCCTGCTGAGCAGGAATCCTGCCTTGGAATTCAATCCCAGAACCCTGGGATCATGATCTGAGCCAAAGGCAGACGCTTAACCTAGTGAGCCACCCAGGCGCTCTGGGATTTAAAATTTTACGAGACTTTAGCTAAGGAGTTCTTTGTGTGACCAAATGCCTAAGAAAGCTTACTGAGTTTGAAGTAGTTCTTCTTCTTCTTCTTCTTCTTCTTCTTCTTCTTTTTTTCTGGTGGGGAAAGACTTCTGCCCTTTACTTCTTCTTTCGAGAGCATTTTAAATTAGGAAGTACCCTCATTTAATGTCTGTCCATTCCAACTCCCACCATTAGCTAATTTTAGTCTTTGCTAGAGTTTAAGACAAACAATTTGGGAAATTCCATATGATGCAAGATCCAAGCCTCAGAATTTTAGAGGTGTGTCATACATTTTAGAGACTTAGTTCAGGCTCTGTTATTGATTAGAACACTGAAGCCTGCAGTGATTTACTAAAGCGCATGTATCAGGATATAAAATCAATGCACAGGAGTCAGTTACATTTCTATACACAAACAATGAGACAAAAGAAAGAGAAATTAAGGAGTCGATCCCATTTACAATTGCACCTAAAACCATAAGATACCTAGGAATAAGCCTAAACAAAGAGGCAAAGGATCTGTACTCAGAAAACTATATAACACTCATGAAAGAAATTGAGGAAAACACAAAGAAATGGAAAAATGTTCCATGTTCATGGATTGGAAGAACAAATATTGTTAAAATGTCTATGCTACGTAGAGCAATTTACACATTCAGTGCAATCCTTATCAAAATACCATCAACTTTTTTCACAGAACTGGAGCAAGTAATCCTAAAATTTGTATGGAACGAGAAAAGATCCTGGATAGCCAAATGTATGTTGAAAAAGAAAACCAAAACTGGTGGCATCACAATTCTGGACTTCAAACTCTATTACAAAAATGTAATCTTCAAGACGGTATGGTACTGGCACAAAAATAGACACACAGATCAGTGGAACAGAACAGAGAACCCAGAAATGGACCCTCAACTCTATGGTCAACTAATCTTCAACAAAACAGGAAAGAATATCTATTGGAAAAAAGACAGTCTCTTCAACAAATGGTTTTGGGGAAAATTGGATAGCCACATGCAGAAGAATGGAACTGGAGCATTTCCTTACACCATACACAAAAATACTCTCAAAATGGATGAAAGATCCAAATGTGAGACAGGAGTCCATCAAAATCCTGGAAGAGAACATAGGTAGCAACCATTGTGAACTTGGCCACAGCAACTTGCTAGACATGTCTCCAAGGGCAAGGGGAACAAAAGCAAAATGACCTATTGGGACTTCATCAAGATATAAAGCTTCTGCACAGCAAAGGAAACAGTCAACAAATCTAAAGGCAGCCTATGGAATGGAGGAAGATATTTGCAAATTACATATCAGATAAAGGGCTGGTATTCAAGATCTAGAAAGAACTTATGAAGCTCAACACCCAAAAAACAAATAATCTGGTCAAGAAACGGGCAGAAGACATGAACAGACATTTCTCCAAAGAAGACATCCAAATGGCCAACAGACACGTGAAAAAATACTCAATAGCACTGGGCATCAGGGAAATACAAATCAAAACCACAATGAGATACCACCTCACACCAGTCAGAATGGCTAAAATTAACAAGTCAGAAAACGACAGATGTTGGCAAGGATGTGGAGAAAGGGGAACCCTCTTACACTGTTGGTGGGAATGCAAGCTGGTACAGCCACCCTGAAAGACATTCTGGAGGTTCCTCAAAAAGTTGAAAAAAGAGCTACCCTATGACCCAGGAATTGCACTACTGGGTATTTACCCTGAAGATATGAATGTAGTGTTCTGAAAGGGCACTTGCACCCTAATGTTTATAGCAGCAATGTCTGCAATAGCCAAACTACGGAAAGAGCCCAGATGTCCATCGACAGATGAATGGATAAAAAAGATGTGGTATATATGTACACACACACACACACACACACACACACACACACAGAACTATTATGCAGCCATCAAAAAAGTGAAATCTTGCCATTTGCAATGATGTGGATGGAACTAGAGGGTATTATGCTAAGTGAAATAAGTCAATCAGAGAAAGACAATTATCATATGATCTCACTGATATGTGGAATTTAAGAAACAAAACAGAGGATCATACGGTAAGAGAGGGAGACAAACCATAAGAGACTCTTAATCATAGGAAACAAACTGAGAGTTGCTGGAGGGGAGGGTGTGGAGGGATGGGGTAACTGGGTGATAGACATTAAGGAGGGCATGTGATGTAAAGAACACTGGGTATTATATAAGACTGATGAATCACAGACCTGCACCTCTGAAACCAATAATACATTATATGTTAATTGCTTGAAAAAGAAATAAAGTGCATGATTCAAGTTAAAAGGGACTGGATCAGGAGCTCATATTTCCTAACTTCTTGTGCAGTTAAGTATTTTATGTCTTATGCCATAGATGGATGTGTGGATAAACATTTTCTTTTCATGAGCATTCTTCATGAATGAACTTATTTTATTTAAAAAATTATCACACAGTAAAAGTAACTTTTTTCTTAGGTGCAACATTCTATGAATTTTAGTGCACATATAGATTTGTATAATTACCACCAGAAATGAGAATATATAACCTTGAAAAACTTTCTCATGTCATCATTTAATATTCATGTACTCTCCTACTTCCTATCCCTTGAGAACCACTGACCTGTTGTCTATCACTATTTTTTTTTTTAAAGATTTTTATTTATTTGAGAGAGAGAGAGAACCCAGAGGGAAGGTGAGAGGGAAAAGCAGACTGTCTGCTGGGCAGAGAGCCCGATGCGGGGTTCGATCCCAGGACCCTGAGATCATGACCTGAGCTGAAGGCAGACCCTTAAGTGACTGAGCCACCCAGGCACCCTATCACTATTTTTTTTTTAAGGATGTCCTTTAAATGGGCTTATGCAGCATGTAGTCTTTTGAAACTGGCTTCTTTCACTCAGCATAATGCCTTTGAGATTCATTTGACTTGTTGCATGCATCAATAATCTGTTCCTTTTTATTGCTGGTGGTATTCTGTTTTATGGATGTTCCATAGTTTGTTTATCCATTAACCCATTAGGGACAGTTAGATTGGTTTCAGAATATTAATAACTGAGGAGTTTTCCTGAGCATTAGATAGATGGGCAAACTTGAATCCGTGATAGAATGACTAACCTTATGATTGGTTCCAATCATACGATGATCCTAATTTGCAGTGGCTAATTTTAGCTCTGAAAATCTTGTGTCCTGGTAGCTCTTCAGGCCTATTAGTCTCCCATGAACAGGGCTGATCTTAGCTTGAATTGTAAAGCAGTCCAAGTTTGTCTGCCTCCTTGTTTTCTCCACATAGAAATACTATTTTCCTCCTTTTCTCCTTTATCAAATATAGCTTTCATGAAAGGATCTGATAGATTCATTCACATCAAGTGACACATTTCAGATAGATATTGCTGAGTTATCTGGTAAGAGACAGTTACATTTTAAGCTGGGGAATGAGAACCCTTAAGATAGAGGGGATATAGCAGTTTACAGCATACAGATTGGGAAGTTTTTGTGACCTTCTCGTCACCCATGGAGAGCTTATTCCCTTCAGAAGAATCAGAAGGTGAGTAATCTGGTATCTTGTTGGATCCTTGTTGCAGAGGAGCAACTGGGGGCAGCTTCTCTTCTACCCATGAGTTCCCACGAATCTAGCCATCCCGTTGTACCCTAGTTCAAGTGCTAATAGAAACTTATAGGCATGCAAAATACTCAGGGTGAAGGCAAAGCCTATAGTAGCCCTTCCAGGAATTCCGTTTTAGCTCCTGCTTTCATCCGTGCAGGTGGATAGTCAGAAGAACATTTAGCTCTGTGTCTGAAGTTTGGGCACCACATGGCTAGGAGTTCAAGACCAAGGGATTGTTTCCTATTATGAAAATACCCACCTCTGAATTGCCCTCTGAAGCAGCCCGAGTAGAGATAATAGCAGAAATGTTTACACATGTATGGGTTGCTTCATGGCATAGTGGTTTAGATTCCTGACTCCAGAGCCAAACTACTTAGGTTTAAATCTAAGTTGTAGACTTTCTAGCGGTGTGTCCTTGACAAGTTGCTTAACATTCTAGGTTCCAGTTTTTTCATTGGTCAAATGAGACTATTGGTAGTACATTCCTCATAGGATTTTTATGAGATTTAGATGGAATAAGGCATAGGAAATATTAATAAATGTTAGCTATTTTATAATGAAAGTAAGGGGAAGCTTGTAGTAGTATATTAGCAGATGCCTTCTCTGTTACTTGAAAGCCTTTCTTAGTTTAGGTAGGAACACAGACACATTATGCCCTATGGCTGATTTCTTCATGAGTGAAGGAGAGTTATAGAAGTTATATTCAGTGTTTACCTGCAAGGTAACCCCAGGTAGTCACAATAGCCAAAGTTCATCATTTTGATAGCAGACTTCTCTTGTCTTTCCCTTGGAGAGATATTAGCACCTACTGAAATTCTGGACCTGTCCTTTTGCAGCCGTTTTCTCTTTGCTTACAGATATGGAAAAAATATCTTTCTTTTCTATGTATCTGAGCCTGCGTTATCTAGAAACTCATATATAAAGACAATTTCTATATGCTGGATTTCAACAACCACAGTAGGAATGACAGCATGGTAGAGTTGATAGTTTTAACGAACTTCGTTAATCAGTACCTATGACTAATGCTGTTGGTGAAGAGGTGTACAAGTTAGTTATGGTATGTAATATTTGCTCATTGCCCTTAAAATATTATTGTAATTGCAGGTCTTTGAAGTGTATGCATCAGATTAAACTCAGGACCATCCAATTCAAGTAGCTTGGAATACTCTTCATAGAAAGAAACAAATATTACCTCATATTGAATTTAATTAAAGTAAATTGAAATCCAATGTTCCCTCCAAAATGAGAAATGATCCAGTCTCTTCATAAAGATATAGATGGCACATGCCTTTTTATTTAATTTTTTTCACAAGCAAGATAAAAAATGAGTGCTAGATGTTTGAAATGCACAAAATAGGAGTAAAACCAGCAAGGTTGAGAGAGGCTGGGCTTGAAGTTGTGTTAGACCATTGGATGCAGTTGGTATCAAGAGATTAAGTCAAGGTTGCTTTAACTTTGGTGTTGGGTTTCATGAGATTTCCCCAACTTGTTAGGAATGGTTTCAGCAGCAAGAAAAAGAAAAAACCTGAAGTTATGGAGGCTTATTTAATTAAGAATTTACTTTGCCTTCAAAACAGGTAGTCTGGAGGTAGTTGGCTGGGAGCATAGATTCAGGGGCTCAGTGACGACAGAGGGGCATCTCTGTGGTTCTCTTTCCCGTACAGTAACCCCTCATAATTACATGATGGATGCTGTAGCTCCAAACATTTTGTCCTTGTTCAAGGAGGAAGGGATGGCACCAACTTTATCTGCCCTATTTATCACGAGAGGAAAACTTTCCCAGAAGCTTCCCTAGCAGACTTCCTCTTATATCTGACTGGGTAAAGTTGGATCACATGGTTATCACATGGCCACAGCTAGCAGAAAAGGAAGTTGAGAAAGTGGGGAAAAGTATGTCTTGGCCAAGGCAATCATTATTTATTACCTAATGCTGGAGGAAGAGATGGGTGATTGGGTAGGTGAGGAGCAGTCTCCCTCACATATTACACCCCCCCCCTTTGTCTGTTGCATTAGCTAGGTTCAGTGAGTTTCTGTTTCTGTTTCTTGCAGTCATGAAGGCACTAATATGGAATTCTTTTTTAATGATTTAGGATTGTGCTGAATGACTTCTAAAAGATGGAGGTGAATATTTTTGCACATAATCTGTGAAATTTAGTCTGTCAGTCTGTTGCTTAATGAATGATTACATCGAGAGATGGTCCCTTTTTCTTTATAGCTGGTAATTTTGTAGTCCTTAAAACACGTGATGTTCTTCAGATACTATGATACTATCAGTTGCTTGGACCCTGGGACTCTTTCCTGGCCCATGAATTGGGCTGAGAGGCCTTTTCTGCCCCCGCCTCCTGGGGAAGAATGGAACTGAAACGTCTTTGAGGCAAAACTAAATCCTCTCATTTAGTATCATTGCATCCCAGGAACTTAGCCCAGAACAGGCAGAGCAAGTGCCCAAAGCCCAAGGTACTTCATACTAAGGCCTTCAGAAAAACTGCAAGCTCAGGGTGTGTGCAGCATATTCCAAACCCTGTTTCTGCTTCTTTCCATATTAGATAGTTGTCTTACTACCCATGTAGTACTTCTGTGGCCCAGAGCCATGTATCCCCCTAAAAAGACCCATTTGAGTTCTCTGATGTCCAAACTTTAAGTTTTTGTGACTAGATCCATCATCAAAAGACTCACTTGGTGTTAAGAAGAAATGTCTTAATTGTTTGCTTAAATTGATTCATAATAAGCATGAAGGATTTCAGATTTAACCTCTTTTTTTTAAAGATTATTTTATTCATTTGAGAGAGAGAGAGGGAGGGGGAGGGGAGGGACAGAGGGAGAGGGAGAAGCAGACTCCCCACTGAGCAGGGAGCCTAATGTGGGGTTCGACCCCAGGACCCTGGGATCACGCCCTGAGCCGAAGGCAGATGCCTCAGAACCAACTGAGCCACCCAGGTGCCCCCAGATTTAACCTCTTATCACTATTTACATCAATATTTATAGGCATCCCTTGAGCTTTTACATTCCAATAGGTAAAATGGTGGAAGAAAAGGGAAGGTGAGTAGGTCTGAACGGACCAGAGCCAAAACCTCTTGGCTTATAACGAAGGTGACCACTAAATTTGAAGGAATACTTACTATTTCCTCTGTTCCTCTAACCTACCCTGCCTAATTCTCAGACTCTTTCCTTAGCCTCCCAGTTTCCCTTTACATCATCCCTCACACTGAGTGTTTAGAACATGGAATAGAATTTAGTCTTAGAAGGGAAATTAGAAATCATGTAGTCCAAATACCTCATTTCTCCCCCCTTTTTTTAAACTGAGATTTAATTGACATATAACATTATATTAGTTTCAGTTGTACAACATGATGATTTGATATCAATATATATTATAAAGTGATCAGCACAGTAGGTCTAGTTAATATTCATCACCACACAGTTACAAATTTTTTTCTTGTGATAAGAATTTTTGAGATCTACTCCCTTAGCGACTTTCAAATATCCAATATGGTATTGTTAATCATAGTCACCATTGCTATACATGACATTCCTAGACTTACTTATTTTTTAACTGGAAGTTGTGTGTTTTTGATCACCTTCACCATGTCAAATACTTCATTTTACAGATGAGAAAATGAAGGCCCAGACTGGTTTAGTAACATTCCCAGGACATATAACTTAGTGGCAGAAGAAAGAGATCAACATCTTTTGAATTTAGTTCCTTTAAATGTGACCTGAGTTTTCTGAAAGCTCTGAATCACTGTCCATGTGACCATGTGTTCATTTATACTTACACAAATCTTTTTATAATTACAGGCAAGTAAAAATAGTAGTGTAGTTTGATCACTTCTCTATTTCTCTGGAGGTCAAGTCATCATTTTTATCCTCCCTTTGGCAGCGATGCTGTGATTTTATAATAACAATTTAATTAGACCTCAGTTTTTAATGTAGTTAAGACTTGGGGCTACTTAAGAGAAGGCTACAATGCAAACATACATAAAATGAAGTCATGTTGAGTCCAGGGAAGGGAGAAGAGATTCAGGGAATCCCCTGGAACTTTGTGGAGGCATCAGAGCAGAAGTGAGAGTTGGAAGGGTTGCCATAGACTTAGTGACACCACGTCAAAGCCCTGAGTTAGAAGTCAGGAGATCTGGGTTTACCTTTGGTGAGTAATTTCACCTTTCTGAACCTTAATAGATCTTTTTGCATCATGAGAGGGTAAGACTGGGTGACTTCATCTGTTAACTGGGTTTTATGACCAGAAGGGGCTTGGTTAGCATAGGAGGCTACCTTTGAAGTGGTCTCTGCCACCTGGAGCTGGGGCAAAGATGACGCAATATGTCTCAGTTCCAGGTACACTGATCATTCACCCCTATTTGAGAAGCTGCCCTATGATTTTTGAACTTGACCTCGTGCTCTCAGCAGAATGTGGCACTCTCAGGCACTGGGGGTGAGGAGAGGACCTTCTAGATGTGAATGAGAAGGTGCTAGGAGCTCCCACAGGTAGGATGGAAAAATTCTTTACTCAATCCGACCTACAATAGTGATGGTGATTCAAAAAAGCAGCACCTTAAAACAATTTGAAAAAATGATATGCTCAGTTAGAATTCAGTCATAATGAGCATGATTTTCTGTTAGCCATCAGAGTGATATTATGAGACACTCAGCAGGTATTTAGTGATGGCACAGAAAAGACAGTCACTTACAGTGAATGTAAAGAAAATGGGGATCCAATGTAGTAGCCAGAGCAAAAGGAATGAAGCCAACCCCAAAATGATATTTTTCAGAAATCTCTCTCAGATGGGGGGGAGGGCAGTCAAAAAAAGGTGGAATGGCAGAAATGGTTAGTAGGTGAAATGTTGTGACCTGGATTTTCAAGAATATGTATGCATTTTAAATATTTCATCTCATTGTCAGTACAAATTTCCAGATTTTTTTGTTGTTGTTTAGAAAATATAATCGCTGAAAGAATAGGATTGTTTGCCCGTGAAATTGATTATACTCTGAATGAGTAGGCCTAAAAGATATCAAGATGCACCTGAAACAGTTGACTTCTTTGTTTTCCTTTGCTTCACAATGTGGCGAACTACATCCAGGAGGTCACACACATTTTCTCAAACTTGGTTTTTCCTTGGCCAGACTCCATGTTGCCATGTTCCTTCCATTTACTGGAGTAGTGCTCAGGAAAAGTCTTCCCATTTTAATTATGTTAGCCTCACAAGTTATTTGCTGGGAAGATAAAACACAAGAAGCTCTGATAAAGTAGAAATAGTGTCAGACCAGTGCCCAGAAGCTGAAGTTCAGATTTGAGTTCCCTTATACTGGCTTTGTGACTTCGGACAAGTCCCTGAGTCTCTCTGGGCCTCAAATCCTCATCTAGGAAATGACAATTGATATGAGTGAACTTTAGTCCTTTCAGCCTCCAACATTTTATGTGTCTATGCATTCCAAAGTCCCTTGTTAGTGACACTTAAAATAACCCTTGGTACAGATTAGTCACACTGACGTTGCCTCCATTACTGTTACTAATACAGCTAACACTGATTTCTTCCTTGCTGCCAGCTTCTTTCTGAAATCCATATGCTTATCTCACTTCTTTCTGTAACAGCCATATGTGACAGGTGTTACTGTCTCTACTTCATAGATGATGAAATTGAGGCTAAGGTTCAGATAGTAAGTAGTGAAGCTGATATTCAAATCCAGGCAGTCCCAAAGCTCATGCCTTAACGTAGATATTCTATACAATGCAAAGTTGACACCTCTATGAATTTTGAGGAATATCTTCCAGGGACATAATTTTAAGATCCAGAATATAACTACAATATAACTACACTAAACTTATTTCAGTCTGATATTTTTTTGTTTACTTAGATTGTTTCTGTTTAAGAGAGCAGGTGGCTTATATAGCTGTTTGTTTTTAAGAAGTCTGCATGGGTAAAACCATTTGTATCAGATCTGGTAGTTTGTTAAAGCCCAGAAAGTCTCAGTTTGGGTATCAGAGCTCACTTTCCCAGTAAATTGCCACCTCTCCTGCTCCAAAGTGAGAAGCCTGAGTTCACAGGAGGTCTCTAGTACTTAGTCGGAGAGATTCACGTAGCTTTGATGAGAGTTGGGAGATAAAAACCGTGTAAGCAACCATCCTCATCCATATATGTGTGTCTAATTGTTTGTGAAAGGATGGATGAGGTCTGGTTGGCATTAAGGTTTATGATGTCAGTTCTCTGGGCTAGGATAGAGGTTACTATTTTACTTTTGAGGAATTGAGTGAATTATTCTTTTTTTCCCAGCTTTATTGGAGTATTCTGATAAATAGAAATGGCATGTTTTTAAGGTATATGCCTGGGTGTTTTGATATACATATACTTTGGGAAGTGATCATCACAATCAAGCTAGTTAACATATACATCACTTTACATAGTTACCATTTTTCTGTTGATTGTTTCTGTGGTAAGATCTACCCTCTTGGCAGATTTCAAGTATACAATACAGCATTGTTAATTATCATCATGCTATTAATAGTAGCTCTTCTGAACCTATTCATCTGGTACAACTGTAAATTTGTACCCTTTGACTGATGTCTCCCCATTTCCTCCACTTTCAATCCCTGGTACACACCATTCTGCTCTTTGCTTCTGTGAGTTTGACACTTTGAGATTCTACATATAAGTGAGATCATGTATTTTTCTGTGTCTGGCTTATTTCACTTAGTACATCGTCTTCCAGTTTTTCCACGTTTTTGCAAAAGGGAGAATTTCCTTATTTTTTAAGGCCGAATAATATTCATATATATATATATGATATATTGTATATATATATTTGTATATATGTATATAAATATATATATTGTATTGTATTGTATATGTATTGTATATACATATACGTATATACATATATAGATATATATATATTGTATATATATATTTGTATATATATATATATATATACAAATACCACATTTTCTATCCATCTGTCAGTGGGCAGTTAGGTTGTTTCCATATCTTGGCTGTTGTGAATAATGCCACAATTAACATTCATTTTTGGATATCTCTTTAAGATACTGATTTAATTTCCTTCAGATATATACCCTGAAGTAGGATTGCTGCATCATATCGTAGTTTTATTTTTATATTTTTGAAGACACTCCATACTGTTTTCCATAATGGCTGCACCAATTTACATTTCCACTGGGTATGAGGGTTCCCTTTTTTCCACATTCTCACCAATACTTGTTGTTTTTTGTGTTTTTGAGAGTAGCCATTCTAACAGGTATGAGGTGATATCTCATAGTTTTGGTTGGTATTTCCCTGATGATTAGTGATGTTGAACACCTTTTCATGTACCTGTTGGCCATTTGTATGTTTTCTTTTGAGAAATGTATGTTCAGGTCCTTAGCCTCTTTGTAATTCTTTATTTTATGTATGTATGTATGTATGTATGTATTTATTTATTTATTTGCTATTGAGTTGTATAAATTTCTATATATTTTGGATTTTAACGCCTTTTAAGATAATCAGATATATGGTTTGCAAATATTCCATTCCATAGGTTGCCTTTTCACTCTTGTTTCCTTTGCTGTGCAGAAGCTTTCTAGCTTGATGCAATTCCACTTTTCTATTCGTGCTTTTGTTTCCTGTGATTTTCATATTATATGCAAAATATCATTGCCTAGACCAATGTTAACAACTTTTCCTCTATGTTTTCTTCTAGGAATTTTACAGATTCAAGTCTTACATTTAAGTCTTTAATCCATTCTGAGTTGATTTTTGTATAGGGTGTGAGATGAGGGTCCAGTTTCATTTTTCTGCAAATAGATATCCAATTTTCTCAGCATTGTTTATTGAAGAGACTGTCCTTTCTCTGTTTTGTGTTCTTGGCCGTCTTGTAGAAGATCGGTTGAACATAAATGCATGGATTTATTTCTGGACTCTGTATTCTATTCCATTGGTCTGTATGTCTGTTTTTATGCCAGAACTGTACTATTTTGATCACTTTAACTTGATAATATATTTTGAAATCAGGCAATTTGATGCCTCAAGCTTTGTTCTTGTTGCTCAAGATTGCATAGCTCTTTGGGGTCTCTTTGAGATTCAATATCAATTTTTGGATTGCTTTTTCTATTTCTGTGAAGACTGCCATTGTGATTTTGATAGAAATTACATTGAATCTGTAGATCACTTTGGGTATTGTGGACATTTTAACAATAGTAATTCTTCTAATTTGTGAACATTGGTTGTCTTTCCATTTACCTGTTTCTTCTTTAATTTTCTTCATTAGTGTATTATAATGTTCAATTATAGTTATAATGCTAGTCTTTCACTTTTGGTGAAAGTTTATTCCTAAGTATTTTATTATTTTTGTTCCTATTGTAAATGGGATTGTTTTCATAATTTCCTTCTCAGTTCATTATCAGTGTATAGAAACACCATTGATTTTTGTATGTTGATTTTCTATCCTGAAACTTTACTGAATTCATTTATAAGTTCTAATACTTTTTTTTTGTTGAGTTAGAGTTTTCCACACATGTGACCATGTCATCTGCAAACAAAGATCAGTTTACTTCTTTCTTTCCACTTTGGATGCTTTTCATTTTTCCTTTTCTTGTCTGCTTGCTTTGTCTAGGACTTCCAGTACTATGTTGAATAGGAGTGGTGGGAGTGAGCATTCTTGCCCTGTAATGGGTATTAGAGGAAAGGCTTTCAGTTTTCCCCATTGATTATGATGTTAACTGTGGGCTTTCTATATATGCTCTTTATTGTGTCGAAGTAAGGTCCTTCTGTACCTATTTTCTTGAGAGTTTTTAACATGATTGGATGTTGAATTTTTTTTTTTAAGATTTTATTTATTTGTCAGAGAGAGAGAGAGAGCACAAGCAGGGGGAGCGGCAGGCAGAGGGAGAAGCAGGCTTCCTGGTGTGCAAGAAGCCTGATGAGAGGGGCGCCTGGGTGGCTCAGTTGTTAAGTGTCTGCCTTCGGCTCAGGTCATGGTCCCAGGGTCCTGGGATTGAGCCCCGAATTGGGCTCCCTGCTCAGCGGGAAGCCTGCTTCTCCCTTTCCCACTCCCCCTGCTGATGTTCCCTCTCTTGCTGTGTCTCTCTCTGTCAAATAAATAAATTTAAAAAAACAAACCACAAACAAACAAACAAACACAAAAAACAAACAAACAAAAAGCCTGATGAGAGACTTGATCCCAGAACCCTGGGATCATGACCTGAGCTGAATGCAGATGCCCAACTGACTGAGCCACCTGGGCATCTCTGGGTGTTGAGTCTTGTCAAAATCTTTCCCTGCATCTATTAAGATGATCATCTTACATTCTATTAATATTGTATATCACATTGATTGATTTGCATATGTTGAACCATCCCTGCATCTCAGGGATAAATCCCACTTGGTCATGGTGTATGATCCTTTTAATAAACTAGTGAATTTGGTTTGTTAGTGTTTTAATGAGGATTTTTGCATCTATGTTCTGGGATATTGACCTATAGTTTTTTTTTCCTGTGGTGTCTTTTTCTGATTTTGGTATCAGGGTGATCCTGGCCTAATAAAATGAGTTTGGAAGTATTCCCCCTTCTTCTGCTTTTTGGAAGAGTTTGAAAAGTATTGCTATTAATTCTTTTTTGAATGTTTGATAGCATTTACCTATAGGGGAAAAAAAGAATTTGCCAATGAAGTCATCTGGTTTTGGAATTTGTTGGTTGGGAGGTTTTTGATTACTAATTTAATCTTCTTATTTGTTATTGGTCTTTTCAGGCTTTTATTTCTTCTTGATTCTGTTTTGGTAAGTTGTATGTTTCTAAGAATTTATCCATTCATCTAGATTATCCGATTTGTTGGAGTATGATTATTCATAATAGTACTTTATGATCCTTTTTATTTCTGAGGCCTTTGTTGTAAGGATTTGTCAATTTTGTTTATTTTTCAAAAGCCTACTCTTTGTTTTATAGATTTTTTTCCTATTGTTTCTATATTCTCTGTTCAATTTTTTTTTCCTGTTCTAATTTTTATTATTTCCTTCCTTCTACTAACTTTGGCTTGGGGCTCTTTCTGGGTCTACTGTTGGGTCTGTAGATTGCAGGCCTATTACCAGGGGTGCAGGACTGCAACTGGACCATTGCAGAGTGGGGCTGGAACCAAGTTCACTGAGGAACGGGGCCACCTCTGGTCCACAATTGGGACTGTAGTTAGCAAGCCTGACATTGAGGCACATGCCTGCCTTCTCCAAGCAGCCCTCCTCAGCCTTGGCTCCACCAAGATTTCAAAATCTCCCACATAGATTCCAAAGCTTTCACAAAGGCAATTTTGTCTGTGGATAGCTGCCAAATCATTACTTCTGTGGGGGATAGGAGCTGGGAACCTCTGTTTTGCCATCTTGCTGATGTCCTGAACTATTCTTTTCTTTCCTTTCCATCAACTGTCCTCTTTACCTACTTTGGTCAGCATATCCGTGTGGGGTGCTTTTGTCTGTAGCATTTCCTCATTGCATCCGACAGGACATTTTATTAAGCAAAGGTCCTATGCACTATTGCCAAAGAAAAGTAGACCTTAGATACTCCTCCCTCACAATACAGAGATGTTAGAAAACTTGAACACCAATTGCCAATCATAGCCTGGTTTATGTTATATTGTCCAGTATTTTAGTACTAAATCTTGGTTTTTACCACCCTTACCTCATTACTATTACTATTTTTTACAGCTTGCATTAAAATTTTGTCATATATTTACCATTTTCTTTGCTCATCATTTCTTCTTATATTTCAGATTTTCTTTCTGGATCCTTTCCCATTTTCTTGAAATACACCCTTTAATCAGCAACTGTTAGAGGACAATACTCAGCATTATGTTTGCTTGAAAGTATCTTTATTCCATCCTCATTCTGTCATGTGAGCATACCCTGAGAAGTATGCAGTCTGCAACCTAGAAGAGGACCTTCACCAGCTCGTAATCATGTTGGCACCCTGATCTTGGACTTCCGATCTCCAGAAGTGTGGGAAATAAATTTCTGTTATTTATAAGCCACGCCATCTATGGTAGTTTGTTATAGCAGCCTGAACAGACTAAGTCGACACTTGATCCATTTGTCAACAAAATGAATGATGAAAATTCTGGATGGATGAATAGGGACTTTCATATTTTATCACTTGTTCCTTCTGAGAGCTCTCATTCTGGCACAGAAGGCAGACATATATTGGCCTGATTTGCAATGAAACTTCTTCCTCGATGATGGCACTACTTTGGTGTTCCAGTGCCTTTCTGCTGCGATCTGCCCTTAGGCTGACACACAGCTCCCTCTTTACCTATTAACCAGTGGCAGAGGTGAGCAAGAAAAGTATGTAGTATCAGCAGCACTGACTTCCGCGCCAAGGTGCCCATTAACCTTAAACCTCTGGTGACCTCTGGGTAGTGCCTGGATGACACAGTTGAGTCATTCACAGGATCACACTGACTATGGTCACAGCATCTATTTGGTAGCTCATCGGTTCTCAAACACTGCAGAATTTCCTCTTTAGTTTTTTAGGATTATCGTCATGCCCACAGAAGTTCAAGGTAAGGGGGGTAGCTCAGGGAAATTTCATGGAGTTCTGGTCTCTTTTCCTCCTTTATGTGGTCAGCCCTCCTCCTAACATCATGGCATAATAGATGTATTAGCAGGTCTCTTCTATTTCACAAGTTCAATCCAGTAAAACCAAGCTGTGATTGGAAGCTTGCAATCTAAAAGATGTTTACATTTATCAAACATCTTTATGTTTGGTAGGCTTACTGACATACATAGTCTCATGAAAGGCTCCTGTTAGTGGCTTGTCTAATCACTAGTGTCATTACCTAGGTAGGAAGTGGTATAGCTAGAGTTCATATTCGGGTCCTCCAACTCCAATGCTAGTCATCTTTCCACTTCAACACAGGTTGGGCTTTTCCCCTGATTTTTGGTAATGCTGCAGCTACTGGAGGAGATAGTCGTGGATCTTGACCTCACAGATAATGTAGGGTAGACACAGCTGTTGAGACATAGCCTTCCTTTCTGTTTGGTGTCACTGTGAATGTCACATTTCAAATGCTGCTGCCCTGATTTCTTCCACTGATCTTTAGTTTTCTGATGGCTACTTGGCTAATCTATATTAATTTTATATTCATTTTAGTGGGTTTAAGTCCATCAGGTTGATAAGTCCATTTTGACTCTAAGAAAGGAGTCTAGAAACCTGGGACTTAAGATGCAGTTGGTAAGGATCTATTTTGTGATTCTGGAGAAGTTTCTTAATTATTTGGAGTTACTTTTCTTATTTACATGAAAAACGTGGCCTAGATCAAAGATTTTTAATACCCCATTTTTAATCACAAGAATCCTTTTTTGGGGCACCAAATGAAATCTGACATGGACCTCAGTGTATCACACAGACAAAATCAGTTTACTCTGGTTGAAGCAGGGATGAAGCCCAGAGCATTGTTTTCTTGGCCTTCCTGTTTCATCCATAGTGGCTCTTGAGACACTGATCCAGATCAAGTAAATGATTGCTAAATTACTATTATTAGTTGCTGCAGGGTTTTTTGGTTTTGTTTTTCTTTTTCTTTTTTCTTTTTCAGTTTACCAAGTGCCTTATGCTGGGGGATTCTGAACTATTTCACATCTGCAGGACTTAAGCTGAAGCTAGATGCCTGGGCTTGAAACCAGCCCTATTACCTTATTATTCAAGTTGCCTTTAGCAAATCATTTAATCTTCATGCCTGTTTTTGTATCTTTAAAATAAGGGTAATAATAGTACCCGCTGCATAGGTTTATTGTGAAGATTAAAATAGTTCATACATGCAAAGCATTTAGAATAGTGGGTGGCACAATATAAATAGTAGCTATTACTCTTTTTTTTTTTTTTTAAGATTTTATTTATTTGACAGAGAGAGAGAGAGCACAAGCAGGGGGAGTGGCAGGTAGAGGCAGAGGCAGAAGCAGGCTCCCTGCCGAGCAAGGAGCCTGATGTGAGACTCAATCCCAGGACCCTGGGATCATGACCTGAGCTGATGGCAGGTGCTTAACCGACTGAGCCACGCAGGCGTCCCAGTAGTTATTACTCTTATCATCTTGAGGATCCAGCAGGACTATGTAGGGAGTGGAAGCTTAATAGTGACCAGCTGGCTTCTGGAGAATGCAGACCTGGAAGAGCTTGCAGATGTCGTGTGTTCCAGTGTCTCCAAAATTGGCCTTTATGGAAGTTTTCCTGGGTCATCTGTTAAAATGCAGATCCTTGGACCTCACTGCTTGACTTACTCAGCCAGCATCTCCAAGGAAGCAGTGTGGAAATCTGTATTTATAGCAAGTGTTCCACAAGATATTTATGAACAGGCAAGTCAGGAAATACTGTGGTATCCAATTGTTGCATTTCACAGATGAGAAAGCTGAGTGCATGGAAAGAGAACGGGCTCAGTCAAGGCCAGAGTTAGTGGTGGCAACAGTTTCCTGTCCCTGGTTCCATGTTATTTTCACTCGTCTCTTCTCTGTGATGGCTCTGCCACTTCTGTCCGGTGACTGAGGTTGGCTGTGTAGAAGGAGCAGTTTCAGGACGACTTTACTAGAGCAGCATTAGGCTGCAGGCACAACTTACCTGCCAAAAAGGTATGTGAGTTTTCTTCTTCAGATTTGAGCTCCCATGTTTATTCTTGACTTTGTGCTTTTAGGATAGTGATCTCTGGGAACCCACATGTCCTGAATGATCTCAAAGTCTGTAATAATTCTTGCTGTCCAGTTTGCATAGGAACAAGCTATACATTTCACAGTGTAAGGCAGTGCCAAGAGGGTCCAGGAGTGGGCAGATAGATAACGTGAAAATGCCAAAATGCTGAGCACACTTACAACCAATTTGCACCATGTGAACCACTTTGGAGCCTGAGGACAGAAACCAAAAATATGCTTCTGTTCAGAGGCACCCAAGAGCATCAATTACTAGTGTTATTATAGTTATTGTCCTCATCACTGCCATCATTCTTCTTATAAATTTAAAGGTAGGCTAACTGGGTGCCGTCCTTGGAGCAGTCCTACAGGAAGTAAAAGCTATGATGAATGCAGACGAGTAAGTGTGGGAGCACACTGGCCCCATAACAGCTTCCTCAGCTCAAACCACAGCTCTCAGCAGTCCTGCCCACAAGCCTTGTTATCACTGTGAGGTCAATTTTCCACACCCAGGGCTTGTTCTAACAATAAAGAGCATAGAGAAATGTGTAAAGTAAACTGATCCTGCTGGGGAATTGGCACCCTCTCCAGGATAAGACAAGAGGACAAAGACTGGGGGAAGGTGGACAGGGGAAGAGCAGCCCTTATTCCTGGAGAGTAGGTGGAAGCCTTGAACTTGAAGAGATTTAGACATTGGAAGATAAGATGTAATTGGAGTCCAGGTCCTCAGTGAAAGTGCCAATTTAAACTCTGCGGGTGGGATTGGACGTTACAGGTAGAAGAAGAAACTCAACTGAGTGCCTTAAAAAAAAAAAAAGAACAAAACTTTGTGTGTCCACTCTTACTCACTCAGCCTAGTGCTACTGCTCCAGATAACAAATCCCACTTCCCTCTGTACAGCACATGGTGCTGGAGTCCGGGTGGGAATTCATGATTTTTTTTTTTTTTTTGAAGGCAAAGTTCTTATCTCTAATCTGATTTTTATAGGTAGAGCTTGAAACTTCTTTACTGAGTGTAGGGGAGATTCCCAGGGTGTAAAATAGAGGGAGATTCCATTTGTTCTCCTCCCTAGTCCCTTGTTCTCCAGCCAAAAACTCATTTTAAGCTTCCGTAACAATTCACTTTATTTCTTCAATTGAGTAAATATTTGGCATGGCCTAAGTTATAAGAGGAATGAAATATAGAGCATACAATTACATGGTTTTTCCTAAACAATCCTAGACTAAGCAACATTTTCCCATATCTACAGTGCAGTTAATAGTAATGTTCATGGTGGTGACAGTAAGGCACTAAAAGAGTCTAGCATGTTTTCTTATTCCTTAAGCAATATTAAATTATATTCATTCTAATTTTATTGCAGATTAACAGATATTTAAAAATAAGTTGAAAATTAGAGATTCCATGGTAGTCACCTCATTTTTTAGATAAAGAAATAAATAGCAAAGTAATTAAGTGACTTGCCCAAAGTCACACAAACTGGGGAGTAGCAGAGTTGAGATTACAGTTTAGGTTTTTTGATTCACTTATGTATTCTAATCATTTAAAATTCAGTCAGTTCATAGGGTGTTTCCTCTCTGGCAGATTTAATGTGTGTTTTAGTATGTGTTCAGTACTAGGCTGTTTAATATGTTCATGTGTGTGTGTGTGTGTGTGTGTGTGTCTAAGAGCAAAAGAAATATAAGAAATACTCTTTAATTGTCCAAGTGCTTATAACCTAGTCAGGGATACTACACAGGTCTACCTACAGCAATGAATGGTAAAATTCCATGGTGTTCCCCAAACTTTTATGTGCATGAAAATCACTGAGAATTTTGCTAAAATGCAGATTCTGATTCAGTAGGTCTGGGGTGAGGCCTGAAAGTCTGTATTTCTAACAAATTCTCAGGTGAAACATTTGCTCAGAAGAGACATACTTCAAATAATGAGGCAAGGTGGGAGATAATTAAGGGCAAATTATATAGTGTAATTATAAGATATGAGGGAGTTGAGAATAATGAAGGGTAATCAGGGAAAGTTTCATGGAACACATGGAATTTGAGGTCATCTTGAATAATGGTTTGACTTTGAATTAGTGAAGGTGTTAGGTGAAGGGATAATGTGAGTGAAGTGCAAAGGTACTGGACAGGAGTACTTGAACCATGCTTATAAGATGGGAGCAAACTTACCCACTGGGATCAGATGGCATTAGATGCTGTGGCAGGCAGCCTCTGAGATGGCCCCATCTGATTCCTCCCGGGATTCATGCCCTTGTGCATGCCCTGTGGCTAGTGACTCCCTTGTGAGGAACAGAATACAGCAAAAGTGATGGGATGCCATTTCCAAGATTCGGTTACAAAGAGACTGTGACTTTCATCCTGCTCCCTCTGTTGCACCATCGCATTCTCTAAAGGAGGCTAGCTCACATGTGATGAGCTGCCCGGTAGAGACGCCTGTGTGGCAAGAACGGATGAGATGTCTCGGGTCAACGGTCACTGAGGATCTGAGGCACTTGCAAGAGCCAAGTGAGAGGGAAGTCATCCTTCCTGAGTCAGACCTTGAGATAAGGATAGCCCTGGCCCAGCTAAGCCACACCCAAATTCCTGACCTGCAGAAACTATGAAATAATTAATGTTTGTTGTTTTAAGTTGCTAAATTTGGGGGTAGTTTGTTACAGAGCCATAGATAACTAATACAGTTGGAAATAATTTTGGAGGGAGAATGAGGTCGTATGACACTTGATTTGGAGCCGGGAGGGGCTCGAGAGACTGGTACAACAATTTGGACATGATCTGGAAGCCATTGTTAAGTTCTCTCTCACACACACAGCTTTGTGGAGAGATTATTCATATATCAAATAATTCACAAATTTAAACTGTACTACTCATTGGTTTCTAGTATATTCAGAGAGTTGTGAAACTCACTATAATCCATTTTTGGAAATTTTCATAATCCTTCAAACAACCCTGTACCCATCAGCCATCATACCCCATTTCCTCCCAAATTTCCCAGCCCAAGGTAAACACTAAGCTATTTTCTGTCTGTATGGATTTTCCTATTCGGGACATTTCAGATGAATAGAATAATATATAACTTTTTTGTATCTGGCTTCTTGTACTTAGCATAATATTTCTAAGGTTTATCTGTGTTGTAGCTTGTATCCGTATATTGTGACTTTTTAAGGCCAAATAATACGACATTGTATGGATATATACCCCATTTTGTTTATTCTTTGATCAGTTTATGGATGTTTGGGTTATTTCCACCTTTTGGTTGTTACAAATAATGTTACTATGACATTCTTCTGTAAGATTTTGCATGGACTGTGTTTTCATCTCTCTAGTGTATATGCCGATGAGTAGAATTCATAGGTCGTGTCATAACTCTATGTATAATATTTTGGGAGCCTGTTGAACTGTTTCCCAGAGTGACTGCTCCATTTTACATTTTTACTAGTAATTTTTCACATCCTTACCAACGAACACTGGTTATCTGTCTTTTTAACTATACCTTATCCTAGTGGGTGTAAAGTGGTATGTCTTCGTGATTTTGATTTCTCTGACTAATGATGTCAAGCATCTTTTCATGTGCATATTTACCATTTCTATATCTTCCTTGGAGAAAATATCTACTCAGATTCTTTTTCCATTTTAAAATTGTGTTGTCTTTTTATTATTAGTAGAAAGTTCTTTATATATTCTAGGTACAAGTCTTTTGTCAGATCTATGATATGCAAAAATATTCTGCCATACTGTGGATTGTCTCTTGAAGATGTCCTTCAAAGCACAAGTTCGTTTTAATTTTGATGAAGTCTGATTTATCTGTTTTTTACTTCAGTCATTTATGCTTTTGGTGTTGTATCTAAGAAAACTTTGCCTTGCCCATGGTCACTAAGATTTAATACTGTGGTTTCTTTTAGGACCTCTGTAGTTTTAGCTCTTGTATTTAGGTCTACTATCCATTTGGAGTCAGTTTTTGGGTATAGTATAAGGAAGAGGTTCAACTTCATTCTTTGACATGTGGATTTATAGTTGCCCTAGCACTATTTCTTGAAAAGGATATTTTCCCCCATTGAATTGTTTTGGCACCCTTGGTGAAAATCAACTGGCCGTAAATGTGAAGACTGATTTTTAATAATTTTATTAAAAGTATTAAATTTAATGATTCATTTTATTCTTAATTATTTTTATTTTATTTTATTAATTTTATTCCATTGATGTATCTATCTGTTCTTATACTAGTACCACATTGTCTTGATTACTGTAACCTTGTAGTAAGGTTTGAAATTGGGAAGTGTGAGTCCTCCTATATTGTTCTTCTTCAAGATTGTCTTGACCAGAATGTTTTGCATTTTCATATGAATTTGAGGATACACTCATCAAATTGTACAAAGAGACAGATGGGATTTTGACAGAGATTGTGCTGATTCTGTTGATGAATTTGGAGACTGTTGCCATATTAAAGATACTAAATCTTTCCATCTATGAACATGGATATCTTTGAATTTATTTAGATCTTTTTAAATTTCTTCAATTGTGTTTTGTATTTTTCTGAGTACAGGTTTTATACTTCTTTTGTTACATTTATTCCTAAGTATTTTATTCTTTTTATTGCTATTGTAAATGGAATTGTTCTCTTAACTTCATTTTCAATTGCTCATTGTTATTGTATTTTTTGTATATTGATCTTATATCATGTAACATTATAAGCTCATTTATTATCTTTAATGGTTTTTTAGCTTTCCTAGGATTTTTTTCTATGTAAGATAATTTTATCTGCAGATAGAGATTGTTTTACTTCTTTCCCTCTGATCTCTATGCCTTTAATTTCTTTTGCTTGCCTAATTGCCCTGGCTAGAACCTCCAGTACCAAACCGAATAGAAGCAGTAAGAGCAGATACTCTTTTCTTATTTCTGATCTTAGGGGGAAAATAATCAGTCTTTTACCTTTAAGTATAATGTTAGCCATTTTTTTTTTCTTTTCATAGATGCTTTTAATCAAGCTAAGGAAATTCCTTCTATGCTGTTTGTTGAATTTTTTTTTTCATCATGGAAAGTGTGTTGCATTTTGTCAAATGCATTTTCTGCATCTATTGAGATGACCATGTGGCTTTTGTCTTTTTTTTTAATTGTTATGAAGTATTAACTTATTTTTGAATGTTAAACCAATCTTGCATTCCTGGGATAAATCGTTCTTGGTCATGGTATATAATAGTTTTATATATTGCTGAATTTAGTTTGATACTCTTTTGTTGAGGGTTTTTGGGACAATATAAATAGGATATACTGGTCTGTAGTTTGCTTTTTCTTGTCTGGTTCTGTTATCAGGAGGATATTGGCCTTGTAGAATTAGTTGGGAAGTCTGTCTTTCTTTCTTTCTTTCTTTCTTTCTTTCTTTCTTGGAAGAGTTTGTGAAGAATTGCTATTAGTTTTTTTAAAAAAAAGTCTTTAGTGGAATTCACCAGTGAAACCAGCTGTGTCTGGGTTTTTCTTTGTGGGAAGTTTTAGAATCATTAATGCTATTTCTTTACTTTCTATAGGTCTATTTAGAATGTGTTTTTCTTTTTCTTTTTCTTTTTTGAGTCAGCTTTAGTAGTTTATGTCTTTCTAAGAATTTGTCCATTTCATGTAAGTTATCTAATTTGTTGGTATGGGTTCACAGTATTCTCTTATAATCCTTTTGAATTTTGTGAGGTCAGTAGTGATGTCTTCTCTATCATTTCGATTTTAGTTATTTGAGTCTTCTGTCATTTTTTCTTAGTATAGCTAAAAGTTTATCAACATTGTTTATCTTTTCAGAGGACCAGCTTCTGGTTTCATTAATTTTTTCTTTTCTTATTATTCCCTATTTCATTAATTTCCAGTCTATGCTTACCATTTTCATTTCCTTCCTTATGCATGCTTTGGCTTAACTTAATCTCCTTTTTCAGTGTTTTAAGGTGATAGATAAGTTACTGATTTGAGATCTTCCTTTTTTTTTTCTTTTTAGATTTTTATTTATTTGAGAGAGAGAGAGATCATGAGCAGGGGGGAGGGGTGTAGAGGGAGAAGCAGACTCCCTGCTGAGCAGGGAGCCCGTGTGGGACTCGATCCCAGGACCCTGGCCGGGATCATGACCCGAGGCTAATGCAGATGCTTAACCGACTGAGCCACCCAGGCATTTCCCTGCTCCCTTTTTTTTTTTTAATATTGGCATTTTCAACTATAACTTTCCCTCCAAGCATTTGCATATCTTAAGTTTTAATATGTTGTGCTTTTATTTTCATTCATCTTAAGGATTTTTAAATTTCTCTCATGATTTCTTCTTTGACCCACTGGTTATTTAAGAAGGTGTTATTTAATTTGTACATATGTGCAAACATTTTAAATTTCTTTTTGTTACTGATTTCTAATTTCATTCCATTATGGTTGGCAGACACACTTGGTATGATTTCTGCCTTTTTAAATTTATCGAGCTTCTTTTATCATTTAGCATATGGCGGAACCTGGAGAAATTTTCATGTGTACTTGGGAAGAATATGTATCCTACAGTTGTTGCTTAAAGCATTCTATAGATGTCTGTTAAGTCTAGTTTTACAGTGTTGTTCAGTTCTTCTGTTTCCTTTTTGGTCTTCTCTCTAGTTTTTCTATCCTTTTAGAAAGAAATAGCAGTTATTGTTGAGTCATCTATTCCCCCCTTCACTTCTGTCACTTTTTGCTTTATGTATTTTGGGAGCTTTGTTGTTAAATGCATGTGTTTATAATCGGTATATGTTTCTGATGGATTGACCATTTTATCATTATAAAATGTCTCTCTCTCTCTAGTAACTTTTGTCTTGCTGTTTTAAAATCTGTTTTGCATCGGAAACCGGGGATGTACTGTATGGTGACTAACATAATATAATAAAAAATCATTAAAAAAAATAAAAAAATAAAAATCTGTTTTGGCTGGTACTAGTCTATCTACTCAAGCTTTCTTGTGGTTGTTGTTTGCATCACATATTTTTTCCCCATCCTTTTACTTTCCGTCTTTTGTATCTTTGAATCTGCAGTGTGTCTCTGGCAGGGCAAATAGATGGATCTTGTTTTTTATCCAATCTGACAATCTCTGACTTTCATTGTGCTGTTTAATTCATTTACATTTAATGCTATTGTTGATATAGATTTATGTTTGCCATTTTACTTTTTGTTTTCTATATATCTCATGTCTTTTCTGTTTCTCCTTCACCAGTTTCTTTTACATTAAATGAATAGTTTCTAGTGTAATATTTTAGTTCCTTTAATGAATTTTTTCACTATTTTTAAATTATGTTCTGATAAAATAGAGAAAAAAGTTCCTTCTGTGTGGGAAAATAGAATCATTGGGTGGGTCTACCAACATTTATTAAGCATTAGTGTGGGAAACATGAGTTAAGTGTATATGTGTATGTGGAGGGAGACAGAGAGATGGAGAGAGAGAAAGGAGGCAGATGTATTTTTGACTCTTGCAGAAATATTGAGGGGTGAGTTGTGCAAGGTTGAGGGAAGAGCTGTTGGAAGACCATGAAGGTGCTTCAAGCAATGACTTCTAATTTTATATCATAGCAAGTAGAGAGTCTTCAAGTAATCTGGCATCTGTCCGATAGGGTAGCTTACAAATACCAGGTAAGTATTAATCAGGTTGGTAATTAAAAAGAAAGAAACTTTATGTGTGCCTTGAACTTTCAAACTTTCCTCTTCACCTTGAGTAAGATTGGTTTTGTCAAGGTCACTCTCATTTGAATACAGAAGTGTTTTCGTGATTGAATCTGATATTGATCTACCAATGGCTGCTTAATTTAAACAGTTAGGGTGTTTTCCCCATAGGGGAACCATCTAATCATGATTGCTTCCCACATTTTTCCTTAGGGGAAGATTCTATATTTATGTTAATGGCTTCAAAGTGGTCACAAGGTAATTGGCTGCTGTTTATAGTTTTTGCCCTTTACTTTAAGTTTTTCAAAAACAGATCTTGTCACAGTCTCACCATAAAAGTCCTGTTTATCAGATTTCGGCAGCTGCTAAGCTTTGGATCTGTGAATTCTACCATCCCACACATTCAGAGTGGACTATGGAGGGTGGTTAAGAAGATTTACACTTGAAAGGAAGATTATTGCTTAAAGTAGCTCATAGTTGGTGGTGTATCACTCGCATGAACTTTTAAACTTGGCTTCTGTGGCTATTTCTTCTTCTGTATACTCTATTCTGCCCTCCCAAACCCCCCAACCATTTCAAATTCAGCTTTGGTCTCTAATGAAGTTCTCCATTAAGAGTATTGTGCTTTTTCAGAACCAAGTAACTTAAAGAAAATTAAGCTATTTTGATTTTGAAATCCCAAACTTTAATAATGGCAGTGAAAAGTCTTTGAAAATATTATCATTGCTGCTTAAAACATCCCTGGCAAGTGAGTCAATGTTTTATTATTCTCTGGTGGATGTTATTAGGTAGTGACAACCAAAAGAAGTCAAGGCAAGGTTAAGTCATTTATATAAGACCCAAATGAAGAAGTAGAGTTAAAATCCAGGTCCTTGTATCGTGAGACTTGCTCTGTCTCTCTGCATCATTTTCCTCTCTAAAACAGCATTCTGTTCATCAGTATATCAGCATTTGAGCTGATACTTGCTTCCATAACTCTCTCTTAACTGAAATAAGAGGGAAAAAGTCTTACATCACTTGTAGTAAGGTGGATTGATAACTGATCACATGAATAGGAGATGGGGATGGTAGAGGTAATTATTATTCCCTCTGGGATGTGGTCAGAACCCCACATTATGCTTCTGGCTTTTTACTCCTGGGCATTGCTCACATCCCTTCATATCTCTTATGCACGATCCTCTGTATGTGAGATGGAGCTCATCATAAGTACATGGTTGTGAGGAGGCATTGTCAGGAATGCTTTATTAGAATCACATCAGCTAGACTTTGAGTTGAAGGAGAGAGAGGGGAAGGAAGTCACAAGATATACTCATCAACCTGACCATGGACCTGACCTGTCCAGTCTTTGCTGTGTCCTCACAAATCCCCCACACAAATTCTTTTTATACTCTTATTTAAAAAAAGATTTCCTTGATTCTAAGATGCTATAAATTTTAAGACGCACCATCAATTTAATAATATTGTTAGGGAAAAGTTTCTATATCAAATATATGTTCCTATGGAAACAGGTATCCCAATTTCAGGAATATTAATATAGGAAGAATGTATCTTAGAATCAAGGAAATGAGGTACTTGTTCAAGACTTCTCCACCATTTTCTCCTTTGAATGGAATCTACTTCCTCAAGCCCCCTAAGAAAGGAATGTGAAGAGTTCTGTTTCCTTAGTACCTACTAATTAGCAGGCCCATTGGTTGTTTGTGCTGGTGGCTCCCAATTCAAGATGTGGTATTTTCTGAGTATCCATAGTATGTACCATATTAGGATTATGTATTTTCTTGCATTGGTAAATATACTTCAACATAGAAAATTCTAAGCTATGTAAAGATAAACAAAAGACAAAGACAAAAGCTCTAAATGCTTGACTGAACCTTATAGTTAATGAAATACCCATTTACTAGATAAATAGTAAGAAGAGCTCACCTGTCTTACATGTTTCTATTAGATGTCCTTTCAATGAGAGATAAATTGTTCCTTCCAGTTGCTAAATCTTTAAAGAACTATAGTAATACCAAGAGATGATGCAAAAATCTATGTCATAGAAGGTTAACATAGGCTATAAACCTTTGGTGTCTCTGACCTCTGTCTTTTGATAGTTTTTTGTTTGCTTGTTTTTTTTGTTTCGTTTTTTCTTGTTTTTTGTTTTTTTTGTTTTGTTTTTAATTCATTTTTATTTATTTTTAAGATTTCATTTATTTATTTATAGAAAGAGTGTGTGAGCAAGGGAAGGAAGAAAGGGGGAAGAAGGGAAAGAGAGGAGAGAATCCCAGACTCCCCACTGAGCACGGAGCCCAACTCAATTTTGATCTCACAACCCTGAGTTCATGACCTGAGTGGAGAGACCAAGAACCAGCAGTTTAACCAACTGAGTCATCCAGGCACGCTTTGTTTTTGTTTTTTACATGACAGCTGATTTTATTATGTTCCTATGGTGTCATATTGCTCTTCAGTTGCTTGCTTCTGGTTGAGATGTTTGGTTTTGTTGCAGCAACTGAGAACAAAACCCAAGCCATGTTTTTGGTTAGAACAGTAAGATGTGGGGAAAGTTACTCTGTGCAGCTAAGTCAGGCACATTGGGTTAAGAAAATGTATTGGTCCTACAGTGTGGTGTTGTTTAAAGATGCTGTTATGTGGTCTTCCAAAGCCCTTGTGCTATATTTCTCATCTGATGTAGGGTATATATAGAGCTTTTTTCAATTAGACATAGTATATTTCCCTCCAAAGATTCTGGCACATAGTTTTAGATGGATGTTTTAGACACTAGACATAGGCGTGTATTATATAAAAAACCTCTGTGAGTAATTTTGATATCTCTTTCTGTCTTGCTTTATCCTTTTTTTTTTTCTGAAGATTTATTTATTTCAGAGAGAGAGAGAGAGTGCTCAAGCACGACGGGGGTGGTGAGGGGGGCAGAGGGAGAGAATCTCAAGTAGACTCCCTGCTGAGTGTAGAGCCCTGTGGGCTCGATCTCACAACCCCGAGATCATGACCTGAGCTGAAATCACTAGTTGGAAGCTTAACTACTTTATTGTTTCCTTCTTGATTGAAAACCAATGGTCTGTTTTATTTTTTATTTTTTATTTAAAAAATCCAGTATAATTAACATACCATGTTATAAGAATTTCAGGTGTACAATATAGTGATTCAATAATTCTGTGCGTTACTCAGTGCTCATCATAGTAAGTGTACTCTTAATCCCCTTTATCTATTTCACCAATCCTTCCATCCACTTTCCCTCTGGTAGCCATCAGTTTGTTCTTCATATTTTAGAGTCTTTTTGTTGTTGTTGTTGTTCTCTTTTTTCTTTCTTTGTTTCTTAAATTCCACATATGAGTGAAATCATATGGTATTTGTCTTCCTCAGACAAATGGTCCACTTGAATGACTGAGCCACCCAGGCACCCCTTCAAATGGTCCACTTTAAAATGGAATTTCCATAAAGAGATTTTTTTGGTATTAAACAAGGGAGTATTTTATGACACCCTACACACTGAGAATTAGAGCCCCTTTCAAGTCTTATTTATTAGGTTTTATCTTATACGCTAACAGTTGTTCTTGTTTTAGTCCTCTGTTTCCTATTGACCCTGTAGCTCGATATTCTCATTAGCTGGAATGGAGTCTGTAACTTTGGGTCAGTTTCTTCTTCATCCTCCCTTGTGCACTAGCTCCGTGTGGGGATCTACTAATTCCATTTCCTTGTCTGGGTTACGTTTTAAGATTTCTAAATCATTTTTTATTTTTTAAAGGCCACCTCTCAGCTGACCTCTTCCTTGATACTTTTCCTCAACTTCGTTGGCTTATGAGATGTCTCTTATGCTCTGAATTCTTCAGCATTTGCTGTTTTCATTTCACATTTGACATTTAATCATTTACTGGTTGGTGTTGTTTTCCAGTTGTTTCCTGTGTTTGCTCTGCATTTTTCAATGATCTTTGAAACTACTAGAAAGCATATAAAATATTGTATATTGCTTTTATAAACTTGATGGCATTTAACATACCATTTGACACATAGTAATATCCCAGTAATGGTTAGTTAAGTTGAATTGAGCTTTTTCTTCAGATTTTGATTTTATAGTAATGTTCTCATTGAAATTTCCAACCACCTGTATGGAAAATCATCAGCCTAAAAAGCGTTCAAGTATCAATAAGCCAGCATCATTATAGTGGTGGTATGTCTCAATGAATAATGTTAAGTGCCTGGGTATGCATGGAATTAGACTGGGTATAAATTACTTACAAGACAGAATATCTGCCCTCTAGAAAATTACATTTGCATCAACATTGCACTGAATGAGCATAATCTTCTTTTAGAAGGGCCAAGATTTATAACAGAATTTTATGTTTTTCTTTGTAACTTGTAAAGAGCTGTAAATAATTTTACTGTGCAAGTGTGGTAAACATATTCATGCAGTCATTGGTGATATACTGTCTTTGCATATATTTTAGAAAGTGTAAAACCCTTAATTGAGAATACTGGTTTATGAAAACAAGCATAAAATGAAAAAAATAAAGATGAAAGAAGGACTTGGGAACAAAAATTAGGTCTGGTTTGTCAAATATTCAGAAATTTATCATTACTAGATCATATTTATTGATTGGAAACCAATGTTTTTCTTTTCTTCTATTGCAAGAATGATGCATATTAGTGTTAAACTTATAACATTTATTTATCCAATATCAATCATTTGGCTGTGATTAATATTCTTCAGTACATCTGCTCTGTTGTAACTCAAATATTCAATCTGTATTTAGATGTTAAAGGACACAAGAGAACTTGATGAGAATAGGGTTGACTGATTTTTTTTTTTTTTAGATTTTATTTGTTTATTTGAGACAGAGAGAGAGAGAGAGAGCACTAGAGAGAGAGAACAAGCATGAGTGAGGGGCAGAGGGAGAGGGAGAAGCAGGCTCCCCACTGAGCAGGGAACCTGATGCTGGACTTGATCCAAGGACTCTGGGATCACGACCTGAGCCAAATGCAGATGCTTAACTGACTGAGCCACCCAGGTGCCCTGACTGAATCTGTTTCATAGCAGTCACTTGGAAAAGAAAAGCCTGAAGGACAACTTGATCATCTTCTGGCTCTACGCTTGCCTCTGGGCATAATCTTGCAAAGGCTGGTTTGGGAAGAAAAGATTATTGCCTGCTTCTATTGCTCCTGAGATTTAAAGCTTTCCAACTTGCCTTCTCAAGACTGGTTAGGGAAAGGGGGTGGCTTATCTCAGTATTGTATTTTTCCAGAGTGAGAGTTAAAGGTTCACGATTTCTCTCAAGAGAAATCACTTACAGTGGTTTCTTAGATAAAACCTGTGAGGCATTAACATTTCATTATTGTGCTTTGGGACATTTATGTTTTTCCTAATTCGATTTCATGGTAGTCCCAACTGTCTCTCTCAATCACTGAAGGTAGACAAACTCCTTGATGGTAACTTTATCTTTTTTCCTTTACTCTCATTTTTTCCCTTATGTATTAGAAATGGTTTTAAGCTTCTGTTTTGTTTCTCTTCCCTCTCTCAGTACTTTTAATCCCAATCCATTTTCTTTCTCAGCATTCATCTCTGTAGTCTCTGGGGAGCTAATCGAGAATTAATCAACCTTCCCCACTGGGTCAAGCTTAATCACTGAACTCTCCTTTTGTGTCCCCTACAAGGAGTATGAGATAATCTTGATCTAGGAAAGATTTAAGGCTAAACTTCTTAACCATTTTTGAATTCAGTGACCCCTTTGAGAATGTAACAAATGCTAGAGCTGCTCTCCCCGTTACAAAGCACACATGAAAATTTTGATATACCATTTCATGTGCCCCATAAACTCTACATACTCCCCACTCTGTCCGTAGACTTAAGTTAAGAAGCCCTACACAGTCTTAGGATATGAAGGGCTTTATTTCGCTTCCTTGCAGATTTGATTCCATATAGCTATGGGCGTTAGATGGGTGTTTGGTTAGGGTGAGCAGAAAGAAATTAATTCCGTATAAATATCTTTGCATCTATGGTAGAATAACAGCAGCTTGTAAGGAAGCCAGTGGATTAGTCGCTCAAAACAGTTTTGTTTATGTATCTGTGTTTTTAGTGTGGATATTATCAGTGATAACAAAGACCACATACCTATTCCTCAGGAGCTTGCTATAGCAAATATCAGTACCAGACATATGAAAACTTGAATCTCATTGGAATTAACACGATAAATGAGAAAAAAAATGATATGTTTAGTTTACATTAAATATCTTGGTAAAATGATTGACTCCTGGCCAAAAATAATACTAGGTTTTGAAATGTAAGTATTTATTCATGTTATAAAATTAACTCACTGTCTAATTTGGATTGTGGAAAATTCTCATCCAGAGGGCAGTCTTTGGAAAGTAGCTCAGAAGTTCCTTCAAAGTGGAGAGCTTTCCCTCTGAGAACTTGGCCTTGAAGAGAGAACACTAGGTTTGGGAGTCAGGAGCTACCGTGGACTCCGATTGCCACTACCAACTTGTTGGCGGTTTGCCCAGGACTTCCCCAGTTTTAGTACTGGGAACTCCCTTCCTTTCCCCCAATCCTTTCCCCTTGTCTGTTCCAGTCCCAGGCAAACTGGGATGATTGGTCAGCAATTAGATGCATGATCTTGAATCAGATACTCAATGTCTCTAGGCTTCAGTTTTCTTGTGGATAAAATGAAGAGGATGGATTCAATGGCTACGGATCTTCAATGGCCCCGAAATGATTTTCTCCTCAGGTATTTTCTTTCCTTTCCCATTCTTCCTTGGGTATCCATGAGTCTTGAGGATCAATTTCTCATTTATCTTTGTATCTACTTTTAACTGATACCGCATCAGTTCAGCACAAGGCTTAATCTACTTCAGTGAGCCAAACACAGCTCACACAGATCTTTGGCAATGGAGATATAGAATTAAATTTGTGTGCCTTGGAAAAGGCGGTGAGAGTATGTGGGCAATTTCGGAATTTGTACTAGTAGATTACCTAGATTATAATGAACAGTAGAGTTCACCACCTTTTCTTTTCCTTTTTTAAGCTTTACTGGCAATTTATATATCATTTTTGGAAAATGTCTCTTCAGATCCCTTGCCCACTTAAAAAATTAATTGAACTATAGTTGACATATAATACTAGTTTCAGATGGACAGCATGGTGATTTCTTAATTATTATATACATTGCAGAATGCTTGCCACAGGAAGTGTAGTTACCATCTGTCATCACACAAAGTTATTACAATATTATTTACTGTATTCTCTATGCTGTGCTTTTTAATCCCCATCACTTATTTATTTTGTAACTAGAAGTTTGTACCTCTTAATCCCTTTCGCTATTTCACCTATCCCCTTGCGACCCCCTTCTCCTTTTTAAATTAGGTTGTCTTTTATTACTACGTTATAAGAGTTCTTTATATATTCTAGATACCAGTCTCTCTTTTTTTTAATCAGGTAAGTGATTTTCAAATATTTTCTCACATTCTACGGGTTATATTTTCACATTTTTGGTAGTGTCGTTGCTTTGTTCCTGCTATTACAGAAAAGCATCGAGTCTTTCATCATTAAGTATGATGCTAGTTGTCGGTTTTTCATAGAAGCTCTTTATCAGGTTGAGGAAGTTCTATTCTTAGATGGATTTTTTTTTTTAATCATTAAAGTGTATTGGATTTTGTCAAATGCTTTTCCTGTATTTATTGAAAAGATCACGGAGTTTTACTTTTTTATTCTGTTGATATGGCATATTACATTACTTGATTTTCAGATGTTAATCCAACTTTGGATTCCTGGGACAAATCTCACTTGGCATGTGTTTCTGGATTCAGTTTGCTATTTTGCTGAGGATTTTTGCATCCACATTTATAAGACAACGGATCTGTAGTTTCTTGAGATGTCTTTGTTTGGTTTTGCCATCAGGGTTATACTGTCCTCATAAAAAGAGTTGGGAAATGTTCCTTCCTTTTCTATTTTCTGAAGAGTTTGTGAAGAATTGGTAGTAATTTTTTGTTAAATGTTTGGCAGAATTTATTGGTGGAGCCATCTGGGCCTGGGCTTTAATTTTTGGGTAGTTTTTTCATTACTAATTCAATCTCTTTACTTGTTACAGATCTATTCAGATTTTATATTTCTTCTTGAGTCATTTTTGTAATTTTCTAGGAATTTGTTCCTTTTCTTTAAATTATCGAATTTATTGCATACAGTTGTTTACAATATTCCTTTATAATCCTTTTTATTTTTGTAGGGTTCTTAGTAATTCATCTTCCATTTCTGGATCTAGTAATTTGAATATTCTTTCTTTTTTTGTTGATCTATCTAGTTAACAATTTGTTAATTTTGTTGATTTTTTAAAGTACCCACTTTTAGTTTCATTGACTTTTTCCCTATTTTTTATTCTGTATTTTATTTATTTCCATGTTAATCTTTATTATTTCCTTCCTTTTTCTTGCTTTAAGTTTAATTTGCACTTCTTTTTCTAATGTCTTTTTTTTTTTTAAAGATTTAGTTTATTTATTTGACAGAGAGAGCGAGCAAGTACAAGCAGGGGAAGCAGCAGCAGGAGAGGGAGAAGCTGACTCACTGCTGAGCAGAAAGCCTGATGAGGGGCTTGATCCCAGGACCCTGGGATCATGACCTGAGATGAAGGCAGATGCATAATGGACTGAGCCACCCAGGCGTGCCTCTTTTTCTAATGTCTTAAGGTTGAGGGTTTGGTTATTGATTTGAGATCTTTCGCTCTGTCTCTTTTTTAATACAGGCACTCATAGCCATAGATTTCTCTCTAAGCACTGTTTTTTTTTTTCCCCCAAATCCCATATGTTTTAGTATGTTATATCTTCATTTTTTAATCATCTCAAAATATTTTGAAATTTCTCTTTTGATTTCTTCTTTGACCCATTTGTTGGTGAGGAGTATGTTGTTAATTTTCTTTTTGTTATTTATTTCTAATTTCATTCCATTGTGGTTGGAGAACATAACTATCAAGGTTTGTTTTATGGCCTAGCATAATGTTCTGCCTGGAGAATATTCCGTATGTATTTGAGAATATATTTTCTGCCATTGTTCGGTGTAGTGTTTTATAGATGTCTATTATGTCTAGTTGTTTTGTAGTGTGATTCAAGTCTTATATGTTTTTGTTGATCTTCTGCCTATTTGCTCTACCTGTTATTGAAAGAAGTATATTAAAATCTCCAACTATCTTCGTTCTAGTATTGAATTTTAATATGCAATAGCAAGTTAAATCTGTTCATTTTTAGAGTTAGAAATATACCAAGCTATTTCATTTCTGTCTGTATTGCTGTGTCTTTGGCTGGAGGAATCTTTAACTTAGGGCACTCCTCATTTTCAAGGCACATTTGCAAATATAACCATCACGATAAATTTAATAACCCTAAATTTGTTTTATCTGTTTGTCTAGAGCTTCATGCAGATAAGGAGTTTCTTCTCTTAGAGGGACCACTGTTAATTAGAAATATAAGAAGTATCATTATCACAAAAAAATGCTAAGTGGATGGTACTTAGATCCAAAGGAGGGAGTTGATAATGGAAATAGTAATACTTTGATATTAGAATAGTAATCACCCAAGAAGAAAGCTTTTGTAAGTTAAATCCTTGAAAGTTTGAAAATATTATTTTATTCGTTTCTAATCTTTTGCCTCTAGGAACAAAGCATAACAAACTCATGTCTGTATTTTGTGTTTGGAGTTAGAGTGGTTTTTTTTCTCTCTCAATTTAGTGATGATAAGCTACACGCAGAAAAGATACTTAGTTTTTTAATTCAGGATAAGTCAGAGGATTTTAGTCCTCTCCTTTTAATTTGTAAGATCAGTTTGCATCTAAGTGTGTGTGTTGGGCACATTCATACTCCTGAGCAATCTACTGTCTTTGAAGATCCTTCCTTATTCTTCTTTCTCTTAGGAAAGAGATGTATGGAGTTGGGCATTGGGAATCAACATATGGGGTGAACCTGTTGTCTTCTGTTGAGTGTGAGGCAGCTCGTTAGGCAATTTAGTATTTTAGGTCATGGAATTCATAGGATTGGTTATCTTATTACATCTTGTAGATGTAGATGTTTAAACAAGTTATTTAGATATTCTTATAGTAAACAAGACGTGACTATAAAAAATAAAACATAAAAACATCCAGGGTTCTAGATTCAAATAAACATTGTCTTTTCTTAATAGTGACCTTAATATACAGCATAATGGTGTAATTGCTAAGTTCTGGAACTCCTGTTTTGATACTATCTGCTGAACAGTTTCTGGGGAAATCACTAATATGTCTGATAATTGCATTTTATCCTTGAGCCCAAACCAAATCACTCACATTAATTGATTTATTAGATCTGAGTCTGAAGAATTTTGGCTTTCTTTCTTTCTTTCTTTCTTTCTTTCTTTCTTTCTTTCTTTCTTTCTTTCAGATTTCTTTATTTGAGAATTGGTGGGGGGATCGTGGGAGAGGGAGAAACAGTCTTTAAGCAGACTCTGTGCTGAGTGCAGAGCCCGACATGGGGTTCAATCCCATGATCATGACCTGAGCTGAAACCAGGAGTCAGGTACTCAACCAACTGTACCACCCAGGCACCCCGAGTTTTGGATATTTTAAAAATAAATACATGAGAGTTCCTATGTCAGATGAAAGACTTCAGGTATTCTTTATCATAGTTTATACTGAGTTAATATATGGAGCCTAAATGGATGAAAGTTTATTCTAATGTTCCAAGAAGCATTTGAAAGCAGGGCCATATGCAGAGCCGAATCACTGTGCAGAATTTTAAAAATAATATTCTTTCCAGCCACGATTATTATAGTGTGCCAGCTACAGTCGGCACTGTAGTCTAGCAAAGGAACCTAACCACCATTCACAGCATGTTTCTACTGCAATTTGTATCCAGGTTTAAAACACCAATCTACATACTTTTAGAACACAATTTGCTGAAAACTAGAGGCGCCTGGACTTTGAGTTTCTGCCAGATTAAATGTTTAACTTTTGTGGCCGCAAATCTTATGAAACAACAAAGCTTCCTTGAAACCTTTCCATAGTTTCTATTAGTGGGCATAGACTGTATTTCAAAACAGTACAGATGTTAGGGATAAAGTCAGCAGCACCATGGAGAAGGGGAATTCATATCATGATAGCAAATAAATAGACACATATTTTAATCATATGATGTTTTGGTCTTCTCAGACTACAGATATTATTTGAAGTTCTAATGCTTTATGTTGTTCCTTGGGGACCCCAAGGATTAAGGCAGACTTTCTCTGAGGACCAGAGCTGGGTAAATTTGTCTTCGGAGCTAATTCTGGTGCCCAAAAAGTAGATTTCATCCTGATTGGTTAGTGGTTATTGAACTTGGTGTCAACTATAGATTTAAAGATTATGAAGTTGAAATTTTATGGAAAATAAAACTTATATTTACATTTTATGTCCAATATTTGGTGCTTTCATAATCAGAGTGACTCCGTAAATCGATAGGGTTGGGCATGAAGTAACTGGGAAAGGGTGGGAGGAGCCTATAGGAACAAGCACTTTGTTATTGTGTTAGCATGGACTTCCCTGCCTAGCCATGCCTCCCAGTCTTCTTGTTATCTTTCTGTTTCCAAGATCTCCTTGGTGATAGCAAATGTAGCTGGATGTGCATTGAGGGGACAGGGGGATTTTTTTTGCCCTAAACTTTGCCAAGATCTAGCTGGGAGCTGGAGGAAGAGAAAATTTACTCTCTAGAAGGAGGTGGTGTGGTTGGAAACATGTGGGAGGGTATTAACAACATCTAGTTTCTTTCCTCCCAATCTCCCCACTTCTGTCCCACAAACTTTTCTTTTTCCAAGGCATCTCTGTGCTTCCGTTCATAATTTTACATTATTGAACATTAAAGGAACTTGAAATTGATTAGATTCTGCAAATGAAGATCAGCTACATGATCATACGACCCCTTAAAGACAGAACTATGAGGAGAATCCTGTTGTCTTCCACCCAACATACCTTTCTAATAGTCCATGGTAGACTGATGCATGCCTCTTTCCTGGCATCCCACACCCTATTTTGTAGAGCTAGTGGGTCCCAGCATGATTAAAAAAATGTTTTAATATATTCTCTTCCTTTTCCAAACACATACATACATACATTTCTGTTGGCCACTGAGATGGTTTCTTCTCTGAGACACACATTTTTCTGCCTCCTTCTCATTTTTTGAAAGCCTTCCCCCAAATTCCCCTTTTCTTGCTGCCATGGACTTGTTGACCTTCAGTTGGATTCCAGCTTCTTATCTGTAATAGAGATTAGACAGTGGTTTGTAACTGGGAAAATGAATTCTTGTGGCATGGAGTCCAGTCCTGTAGACTTCACAGTTTTGCTTATGTCCTATTTTAGTTACATTCACTATTTGTCTACAGAAAAAGGTAGTGCCAAGAAAAATTTGAAATACAATGAATAGCTTACTGTGGCCATTGTAGCCCTCCAACTATCCATTGAGAACTCGGCAGTTCCAGGAATGTGGTCTGTCTTGGTGAGTAGAGATGAAGGAGTGTCCTCCGTAGGTCTGATCCACTCATGACCTAACTTTCTGTGGACATCTGGGTTCATTGTAATTCTACTCAATTAAAATAGTCATCATTGGAAATCTCTAAACTTGGAATCATGCCTTACTCTGTTTAAGGATCCAAGGAGACGTCATTTAAGGCATGACATTGTTGAGAATGAACCTGGTGTTCACATAGATCAACCTCGTAGGAGGAATGAAAGTTAAGTTTTTTAGTTTTCCTCATGAGGTCACCAACTGGTCACCAGCATGAGGTCACAGATGCTGCTTCTGCGGCTAGTTTCTATAGAGAATGCTTTCAGACAGGCAGATGTGTTAGGAATTACAGATAATTTGCAAGTACTAAGAAAATTCCTACTGATAATTTTCCTAGACATACTCAGGCTCTCAAGTAAACAGAAAATGAATTTTTCAAAGTGAATTTCAAAGGAATTTAATCACAGTGAAGTACCAGAATGGGATGGAGAGGAGAAGTTATGTAGAAAGATGAGATTCTTTTTTTAAAAGGGTCATGAGGGAATAAAAGAATAGGTCAGAATGGTGCTCCGACAGCTTAAAGAAGTTATGTGGTCCTCTCGGCTCTTTGGGCAACTAATATTTGATAAAGCAGGAAAAAACATCCGGTGGGAAAAAGACAGTCTCTTCAATAAATGGTGCTGGGAAAATTGGACAGCTATATGCAAAAGAATGAAACTTGACCACTCTCTCACACCATACACAAAAATAAACTCCAAATGGATGAAAGACCTCGATGTGAGACAGGAATCCATCAAAATTCTAGAGGAGAAGATAGGCAACAACCTCTACGACATCGGCCAAAGCAACCTTTTTCATGACACATCCCCAAAGGCAAGAGAAACAAAAGATAAAATGAATTTATGGGACTTCATCAAGATTAAAAGTTTCTGCACATCCAAGGAAACAGTCAGAAAAACTAAGAGGCAGCCCACGGAATGGGAGAATATATTTGCAAATGACACTACAGATAAAGGACTGGTATCCAAGATCTACAAAGAACTTCTCAAACTCAATACACGAGAAACAAATAAACAAATCAAAAAATGGGCAGAAGATATGAACAGACACTTTTCCCATGAAGACATACAAATGGCTAACAGACACATGAAAAAATGTTCAAAATCATTAGCCATCAAGGAAATTCAAATCAAAACCACACTGAGATACCACCTTACGCCAGTTAGAATGGCAAAAATAGACAAGGCAAGAAACAACAATTGTTGGAGAGGATGTGGAGAAAGGGGGATCCCTCCTACATTGTTGGTGGGAATGCAAGTTGGTACAGCCACTCTGGAAAACAGTGTGGAGGTCCCTTAAAAAGTTAAAAATTGAGCTACCCTATGATCCAGCCATTGCACTACTGGGTGTTTACCCCAAAGATACAGACGTAGTGAAGAGAAGGGCCATATGCACCCCAATGTTCATAGCAGCAATGTCCACAATAGCTAAATCGTGGAAGGAGCCGAGATGCCCTTCAACAGATGACTGGATTAAGAAGTTGTGGTCCATATATACAATGGAATATTACTCAGCTATCAGAAAGAACGAGTTCTCAACATTTGCTACAACATGGACAGCACTGGAGGAGATAATGCTAAGTGAAATAAGTCAAGCAGAGAAAGACAACTATCATATGATTTCTCTCATCTATGGAACATAAGAACTAGAATGATCAGTAGGGGAAGAAAGGGATAAAGAAAGGGGGGTAATCAGAAGGGGGAATGAAACATGAGAGACTATGGACTATGAGAAACAAACTGAGGACATCAGAGGGGAGGAGGGTGGGGGAGTGGTCCTTAAGTGAATAATTTTAAAAAATTGACTACATGTTGCAATAAAAATATTTTGCATGTATTAGGCTAAATAAAATATATCTTTAAAGTTAATTTCACTTTAAAGTCAAGCAGAGAAAGACAACTATCATATGATTTCTCTCATCTATGGAACATAAGAACTAGGATGATCAGTAGGGGAAGAAAGGGATAAAGAAGGGGGGGGTAATCAGAAGGGGGAATGAAACATGAGAGACTATGGACTATGAGAAACAAACTGAGGACTTCAGAGGGGAGGGGGGTGGGGGAATGGGATAGACCGGTGATGGGTAGTAAGGAGGGCACGTATTGCATGGTGCACTGGGTGTTATACACAACTAATGAATCATCGAGCCTTACATCGGAAACCGGGGATGTACTGTATGGTGACTAACATAATATAATAAAAAATCATTAAAGTTAATTTCACTTTAAAAAAACTTTCTTAACTAGAAAATTTAAAATTTATACTTGTGGTTCACATTTGTGGCTTGCATTGTATTTCTGTTGGATGGTGCTGAGTTAAGCGTTGCAGGGTTGTGCCTCCTTCCCAGGTCCTTTCACTCTGGGCTTCAGCACACACATCTGTGAAAGGCAGGAGATAAAGGTGACCAGCCAGAAATATTCTTGTATGCTTTGATGTTTGCCTGATTTCTAAATTTGAACCCTTTCTCTGGTAGATGGTTAAGCACTGAAAAAACTATTCGATATGAACAACTATTTATGTTTCTGCATGTGTCACATAGTTGCTACACTTTAGGTCCCATAGCTTGAGCTAATTTGCAAATAATCTCTAAATGTAGCTCATGACTTGTGACAGGTAAATAAAGGAATATACCCCAATATCTTGGGAACCCCATCGGTAGAGAGTGTAGGGCAAGGGTCACAGAATGAGTCAGGGCCTGGGCTAGGATTAGCATCTCTGTGACTCATAGTCGCATTCTAACCACCAGTTGATTCTCTTGAGAAATACTGAGGGTGATGGCCCTTTTCCTACCAGGAGCTGGGGATTGCTGAATCAGTGTTTGCCAGGCTGACTACTTACGTGATAAAAACTGGGTGGGAGCAGCGAAGTTGGTGGGTGTTAGCCCATGGTGTTGTGCTATTTATGTATGAACCACTGTAGAGGGTACATCAATGGTTTGGTCCAAGAAGGAGTGAAGGAGAACCCACTGATGTGTCTTTAGTTAAACATGGAGGAAATACCACTGCAGAAGTGAAAATGTTACTTCCTACTTTTAATAATATTTTCAAAATGGAAACATTGTATTTAGGGCAGTACTAAGAATAAACCCACTAAAGCTTTTGCAAGCCTGAAGCTAGCACAATTGGGCTAGATAATTTGCATAGATTCAGTTGTATGTATGCCAAAAGGTATTTGTGCAGGTGTATTGTCACCTCCCGGAGGCATATTTAAGTTTTTAAAGATCATATTTGACAGGACTTAGCTTTATTTCCGTAATACATTGTGTAAAACCTTCTCATGGCAAGGAACACAGTGTCTTATATTTGTGTGTCAACATCCATGTCTTCAGCTATTTTTTGAGCTTCTCAATGGAAGGGACTGTGTGTTTTCCTTTCTGTTTCTAATACTAAACAGTGTCTGCTACATAGAGAGGAGTTAATAAAGGCTTGGTGTATTGAGTAAGTCTTATTTATTTAGGTATAAGACACAGAAAGAGGAAAAAATAACTCATGATGCACAGGAGTTTCTGTTAAAAGAGACTAGTAGGTAGGGAATCCAACTTCATAATTCAAAATACCACGGCACCTACCTAGCCTTGAACTTAGATAAACAGGAATTTATTTCTCCGCCCCCCCCCAATCATACAAATATGAGGGAAGGTAATCCAGGGATGCCCCAGGCACCCAGGCTGATTCTACCTATTCTTCTCTCCAAAAATGTAATATTTTGGCCTTTTATTTGCCAACTCATGGTCACAAAATGGCTGCTGCACTTCTAGATTCATATGCATGTTATAGGAATATAAAAATGGATAAAGTGTAAAGGGCTGAAGGGGAACGTCAGCTAAGTTGCCTATATTGAAAGACTTTCCTTAAAGCTCTACTCGGCAATTTCTTTTTATCTCATTGTCCAGATCTCATATGGCTGCCTCTGCTGCATGCAAATTGCTGTCCTAAATAAAATTGGGGTCCTCCTAATAACAAAGAATGAGACTGTCTCAGTAAGGAAGAAGCCTCTGTATTGGGTAGGCCGTCAGCAGCGTGTGTACTTTCTTAATATTCCTCCTCAAACACCAAATGTTTGTAGAACTGTAGGATATTTATAGTCTCAAAAACCTTAGAGATAATGCAGATCAACGTTGCCTTTTCATTTTACAGATAAGGGCACTAAAGATCAGAAATATTGAGTTTTCCATTTAGAGTCAGGGAAGAGAGAAATGGAAAACTTAATTGTTATATCACTCTTAATGTATGTTACATTTGGTACTTTATTGTACGTGCTAGAGTGTAAATTACTTGAATTACTTGAATGTATTGTATATTGTATTTATTTCTTGAATTTATTGTATTTTGGATTAGTTTTTTGGTATTTTATATTTGTATTTATTGAATTTATTGTATGTTGTATTTATTTGTGTATTCACTTATGCTTATTGTGCTATTATTTTATATTGTATTATTACTTAAATTTATTGTATATATTTATTACTTAAATTGATTGTTTTTATATAAAGTTTATATATTTTGCATTTATTATATATTTACTACTTCAATTTATTTTGTAATGTTTTATTGTAAATGTTAGAGTGTAAATAACTGGAATGAAGAACTGCCAAATTTATCTTTGTATCTACCTCAGTAAATACCAAAAAATTCCCTGGAGAGACCTCGTTAAGTAGTTTGACTTTATTGTATCATGAATATCTTTAACAAAATGTCAGAAGGGAGAAGAAAGGAGACTTATATCTAAAAGGAATCAATTCAAAAAGTAGAAGAAATATAGTAATACGAAAAATATTAATTAGAAAACACACTTCAGTATGTTAAGAGTGTATCTTTTTTGAAAATCCTGATGTGTCGAAGGGAGAAATGAAGAGAAATGATACATAAAACGAGATTTCTTTGAGAAATCTTTGCTGCTTCAGACTGCTGGTTAGGTGTCATTGTCATAGATGTATATGTCAAACCAACTTTGTCCAGGTCTTATATTTTGTTTGTTCTCCAATTTTCTTAATCCAATTAGTCTCAGAATTTTCTTTCTTTACTTTATATCTTTTAGCAGTAAGGAGGACTAACAATTTCTCCCACAGCAACAATTGTTCTAATTTTCCTTTCCAAAAACTAGTTTAGTTTGAAAAAAGTCCTGTTAGGCTGACTTTTGTTTCTGATTTTCACTTTTCATGTTCCTTTTCCTAGGGGTACTTTCCAGCGTGTATCATGGGAGTTCAGGTTTGTAAATCAGATCCCCTAAGGAGGACCATTTTATTTTATTTTATTTTATTTTATTTTATTTTATTTTATTTTATTTTATTTATTTCCCAGTTGTTCCACAACCCTTTAGCTCAAGCTCAGGGGTCACAGATTCTAAATGTTTCTCAGAACGTTACTGTTCTTGAACATACATATTGGATTTTTAGCATTGATTTTATGCTACCTGTACTTAAAGCTTCTCAGGTAGACAAAGACTGTTTTTTATTTTTATTTTTATTTTTATTACTTAATTATGTTATGTTGGAAGTCATCTTTCAGTAAAGTAATGAAATTTCCTTTTTCTTTTAGGGGAAAAGGATGTGTCTTTCTCTTCATACATAATTAAGTATTTTGGTATTCTAACACTGTAGCAATAAGAGTTTGGTAAACCACTTCCCTGAGAATTGCCAAGGGTTGAGTCACCAAAAGAGAACCCGAGAAAGTTAACAGTTACCACCCTGGGTCAGGCAGGGCTTAACTAGCTGAGTTCAAGATATGTCAGTTATCTGCAATTTTTTGAGTGAGCTAAGACTTGGGAGTACCCTGTTATGAAAAAAATGTACTTAGTGGGCATCTCAAAAGGAAAGGTGGGCTTCAAAATAAGGAGAAACTTGTTGGCAGACTTGAGGCAGAATGGCTTTTATCATTAAGGCTCTACAGCACCAGTGTGGGACAGTAGGCAAAATAGCCTAATTTTCCTAAAAGGCATAAACAGCCAACACCTGCACAGTACATGTGCTTCAGGCGATATGCATGATAAGGTACTCCAGGGGTCCAGTGATAGTATCTTCAAGGGAGACCAAAAAAAAAAAAAAAAGAGAAAAGGTAATTGTAGGGTATTCACAGTTCAGAGAGAGAATCTTTGGGAGATAGAAGTAAGAATAGGATTTGCAGAGGTAAAGTAGATCAGTCAGAAAGATGATCTTGGGGGTATTAGGAAATAGACTTTAAGAGGCATTGAGGCCCCAGCTGGAGCTGGAAAAATGCCTTTCTTTAGTTTACAGACCAATTATATTTCACACATGGATCTCTTCTTATGTACCTTTTCTTTATTCCTCTCTCTTCTTCTGCTACACAATTTATTCATGAGTTCCTTTTTGAAACTTATCTCAGAAGAAATCAAGATGCCTATATGTTCAGGGTGATATGTGGTGGGGGGGGGTATATGGGCTTGTGTTTATGGATTTGTGTTTGGAAATGGTGGAGGAGTGTCAGTAGGCAAGGAAGAAAAAGGGAATGCAGGAGAATAAAGCAATTGGAAATACAGGAAAAAGAAAGAATCAAGACCAACTTATCTGTAGTGACCAGAATATAGTTTTGTTTAAAAAAATTGCATTTCAGGGGCGCCTGGGTGGCTCAGTCGTTAAGCGTCCACCTTCGGCTCAGGGCATGATCCCGGCGTTATGGGATCGAGCCCCACATCAGGCTCTTCCACTGGGAGCCTGCTTCTTCCTCTCCCACTCCCCCTGCTTGTGTTCCCTCTCTCTCTGGCTGTCTCTTTCTCTGTCAAATAAATAAATAAAATCTTAAAAAAAATTGCATTCCACTGTTGGACAGTTCTGATGGTTACAAAGATTCTTTTGGGTTATCTCTACCCACTGAATTAAGTTTTGCCTCCAGGAACAACAAAGAACAAACTCCTCCTTTAGCAGGACAACTTCTCAAACTCAAAGCTAAAATTATATTTGCCACAGTTATGAGGGACAAAAGAGTGTGTTCACAATCCAAAAACATCTATAGTAAAAATCATTGATGATAATAAACACACACTAAATTGTATTAATCAAATTATGTACTGCAAACATTACCAAACAATGCCTTTTAAATGATCTTAATATTAAGTATCAGCCTAAATAGTATGTTCACGAACAGTTGTTAGTCCTGTTGAATTTCTCTTTTCTGGCTGTGGAACTCAACAGATAGGCAGATTTTAATGGAAATCTGAAATTTTAAGCTCTAGTCTCTTGGTATTTAACCTCAAAGATTTTACCTTATTTAAGGTTTTCAAGGAAGGACTTTTCCACTCAAGGGTGGAGTGGAGATTGTAAGTGAAACTCAACCTAGACAGGGAACGAATCAACAAATCACAATAAAAATGAAAAGGAAATATTTACCTCTGTGGACATGCTCACAGCATGCATGCACACACCCGTGCACACACACATCACTCTATCACTCTGACCTCACCCCTCAGCAATAAGAAGGCCCTACACTTACAGTTTTAGAGGGCTCTACTCTTTGGACCATTGGCAGAGTTCTCTGAGCTTCCAAATTGCCTTCTTTCAATGTCTGTCAACTGAATGAGGATGAGAGTTGAATTAACTTTGAAAATAATTCTCATTCATTATTAATTATTTAAACTCTTTTCTTCCCTATCTAGTTATGATGCAGGCAACTTAATTTCAAATATTGTAGCCTCAGTGTTCAAATATTGCAAATTCAAATACCACAGGATAGTGTGATATTATTTCTAGTTGGCTAGAGCTCTGACTCTTGGAGTAGTTGGGTTCCCTAATGGAGACTTCACATCTGAAGGGTGGACAGCAAGCATTGTATCAGAAAAGCCACCCTCCCAGGTTGGCTATCACAGGTGCTTCCCCTAGTTATACCTTGATGAACACCATAGATTTTGTTAGTTTGTATGGTGAGTGTAAGACATATTTTTTTATTTGGTAAAATTTTTGGCTTGTTAGCATGATGAATATGAGAAATGGGCTCACATAGGTAAAATTAAAGGTATTCAGGACATGTAGAATAGCTAAAATATTTTTAAAGACTTTCCAGTTTGCCTAAACAAATTCTAAGAGATAGTGAATTCTGTTGCCCATTCTTTAAGGATGGTGCTCAAGATTTAATCTCTAAATAATCTTATGTCATTCCATTATTGAAGAGGATTTCTCCTTGGTTAATGCCAATGTCAGAACACCAGAATCCTGCCTTTAGAATGTTATGTCCACCTCACAGAAGCCTTTCATGGAAGATGGTAGTTTGACACCAAGAAGGACAGAAAGCTAGGACTTCAAGCTAACAGAGAAGTTTGCATTGACAGTTTTGTTCTTGCTTACTAATGAACCTAGCCAACATGGAGGCGGAATTGGGCCCAAGACTTGCTTTCATTATAAGGTGTTAGAGAGGTTATGAAAGAGTAGCTAAAACATGTGTACTTCCCACATTTTAAGCAATTAACGTTATCCACCAAAAAGAACCTAAGAGCTACGCATGACGAAAATCACTTGGGTCAGTTTGCCATACACTCCAAGGAATTTCTTTTTCAACTTCCTAATTCACTATAACACCTTATATTGTGTCTTCAGCAGATTGAAAGAGCATAGAACAGCTTCTCATGGTTACTTTGGAATTCTCTGAAAACTCAGGTTGCCATGGACAACGACAGAAGAAGGGTTGAGAGGTGAAAGGGAAAGCACATAAAGTCAGCTGTGGCTGTCCTTTGCCTGGCTGATGTGATGATCCTTCCTGAAGGGCATGTGGGGACAGGGGACCAAATCTCTTAGTCCCATCAAGGGCCTCCTCCATGTGGTAAATGTCTCCTTTGAGGGAATTTTATGTCCCTTTGGATTAGATACATGGGTCAAGGGCAAGAATAAAGCCTGCATCATTTCCCTACCCCTTTCCCTTGGCGACGCAATGTGTGTGGTCCTCTGGGCAGAGCCTTTTGTAAGAGCAGGGATGGTGGAATGAGTTCTCCCAGCTGGTAGGAGATGCATGCCGAAAAGGGGATACTCTGGGACAAATCAGAGACTATGTGTGGCTATGTTTTTTATTACTCCTTTATGATAGGCTCCTCTCTTAGAAAGCTTTGAGATAGTCATATCACTGGCATATACTGAGTAAACATTCAGCTTCCTCCTTCTGCTTTGTTTTCAGTTATTGGTGATGTCACCTGACAAGTCACTTCCTAAGTGCCTTTTGGGTTTTTGTCTCAAAAAGGAAGATGGTTGCTTAGGTTAATGGGACAAGAAACTTTTAGGAGAATCCAAGTAAAAGGCAGTGATTAAATATCTTTGAAGCTGTGTGTGTGGCCTGGTTTTGCCTCTCATTCTTCATCTGTTGGCATTTTCTTGGCAACCAGAGCTGGAGCCACTGGTTAGCTGTAGCAAAAGTGTCAAGGCCCCATTGCCACCAGGATGCAGACACATCACCCTGGTGAGCGCTAGTCATTTAATCGGTACCAGGGGCCCCTCAGAGAGAGAGGCACAAAGTTTTCTGGGAAAAGCCCACAATGTCTGAGAAACTGGACACTAAGACATCAAAACTTTAAAAATTTTATCTTTACAACTATCCACAATTTATAATCCAGGTCAATTTATGTGAGTGATACGAGTTTCTTTGAAGATAAAAGTAGGGTTTAGTATGTGCAGTTATCAGGGGTTGTTGTAACATGTTCAGGGTTTGGGTGTGTCAATTCCTGAAACTACCATGTTGCCTTTACCTGCCAGTCCGGTCATGAATTGTTCTATTGATTGCATCTGTGGTGATTTCTGGAGTTGGAGTGGATTTGAAGACAGATATGGGTGGCTGGGTAATAATCATTTCTCTAGCGAGAGTGACATTTTCATTTTATTTGTTGCAGAATAGTCCTTGTTTTTCGGTTGTAAAACAATGTGTGCGATTGTGGTATATATCTTGTGTCTCCTTTTACTTAACCCTGTAGCGCCCTGAGTGGGTATTTTGAGCAGGTTTTCACAGTGTAAGCATGTGTGTGTGTGGGTAAGCTGTGTAACTGCATATAGCTCTCCAGTGTTTCAGGTAAGTAGTGGTTTTACTGTGAAAAATGTTAGCAGTTTGAAGTTATTATCATTGGGCTGGTTTTGAACAGAGAAAACCACTTTCTTTTAAGTGCTGACACCAACAGAAAGGGGAAGGAGCCAAGTAAGTGAGAGGCAAGAGTTTGATTTCTACCTTCCAGCTCTTAGGCATTGAATTAAAATACGGAGGATCATTGATATATGGAGATGGGCAAGGGGGTGAGAGGCAAAGTGGATTTTTTTTTAAAGATTTTATTTATTTATTTGACAGAGATAGAGACAGCCAGTGAGAGAGGGAACACAAGCAGGGGAGTGGGAAGGAAGAAGCAGGCTCATAGTGGAGGAGCCTGATGTGGGGCTCGATCCCATAACGCCGGGATCATGCCCTGAGCCGAAGGCAGATGCTTAACCGCTGTGCCACCCAGGTGCCCCGCAAAGTGGATTTTTGTCTCTAGGTGATCAGTTAAGAAGTATCCTATACATTTCTTAGTGTGGAACAATTGGTTCATTCATTCATTTGTTCATTCAGTAGGTATTTATTTTTGTGTCAACAGGTGTTTATTAGGTGCTAGGGTTACTGTGGTAAACAGCATCAAATGCCGGACCTGGAGTAAGAGAGAAAACAAGAGAGAAACAAACCAGCAAACATAGGAGCGTGAAGTATAACTTCAGGTCAGGTGAGAGACAGGAGGAAAGTAAGTTAGAAGCTTCAATGAAGTGCAAGGGGCAACCTGATGAAACCCTGGGAGAGGGGGGGAGTGTGGAGGGAAGGAGAGCGGAGAGAGAGAGGGCCAGAGGGGGTTAGATTTCGGAGGACTTTGATCTCTGCCGGGAGGAACCCTGTAAGGCTGGCACACGGAAGTGATGGCATCTGATTTACAGCTTTAAACTTGCACTCGGGGGCTTCATCTCTTGTATGTTTTACTGGCTGTGTATCAGTTCTAGCAGAAATTCATTTTATTCTCAAAACAGTGATTGAACGGTCTCATGATACTTTTCTTAAAGCTGTAAAAACCCCAGGATTCCAGAACTGCAAGTTTGTCATTATTTACTTTTGACTGGGGCTTGAAAAGGAACAATAGGGCAGTTGCAAAGTAGTATATTAACCCAATAGTTCATAACTGATAGGGGAAAAAAGAGAGGATATAATGAAAATGCCAAGAAAATAATTATTCTTAGTTGATTTGTTTGCTAGATACCTGCTTTCTGTGGTCAGACTTTGTAGTGGTATCTGCAGTTTGTCTGTTATCCAGCTCTGTCTGGGTGTATAGTGCAACGAGTCGGACGACGGGCCGGGAGATGGCTGACTGGGTTTGAAACTCATCTCTGCCATTAGTAATTAGATACTTCACTGCACGGGGCCTGCGAATAACTGAGAGTGAGGTGTAGCATGAGTATTCTCCTTACGGGGTTGTGTGAGCATTAAATGAAATAATACAGAGGAACCGTTCCTGACATAACTTAAGTACTCAGTGAAAGCTAGCTATTATTGTTTCTGCTAAAGAAATTCCAACCATGGAAAATTTTCACATTTTTTATATAATAAATCAGATAGCTTGTTTTACATAATTTGAAAGCTCAAATGGAGTCCAGAATATGGTGTTTTGGAAGTTAGCACCTACTATTGGGGTGACATTATATGTAGTATATAATTATATGTAAGTATGATATTATATATAAATACAACATATTATATATAACATATAATCTATATTACATAGGTTGCCCTAGACAAGACTGATGGTTTAGAGTCCCAAGTCTGGGGCAGGTTTTATGAATTCAGGGTGGTAGGAAGAGATTTGTAGGGGAAAGAGGAGAGTTTCTATGAGGCAAAGAAACAGGAGCTAAATCAGAGAAAACCTGCAAATGAAATGAACAGGTTGGGGTTGGGTGGGGGAAAGCTTTGGCTGCCAGTGGGGATGTTTCTGAACTTTGATTTTTAGATGCTGTCACCTCAATCTCTTTTTACCATCATTTTCAACTGAGTTTACTAAAGGACATTTTAAAATGTGAAATGGTAAATGTGAGATTTAAATATAGAAGTCCCTGGGAAAATAGATTGTCCTACAATGTTTTGTGTCAAATTTTCTAAACACACTTGTTCTATAAAAATGAAAATACTTGTTTTATAACCATATATGTGTGACTCAGTGTACTGCTTACCTTTGAAAATGCCAATGATTTAAATAGCTGCTTTAGAATAGATTTCAGCTTATATTTATCATTGGTCTTAACCAATAGCACATAATCTTTTCCTCTAGAGGCTACGATTTCTCTCCCTCATCTGAGGTACAGAAGATTTCAAATAATTTAATTTATAAATAGAAACAATAATCCTAAAAACAGCCCTCATTGAAAGAGATGAAACCTTTTTCATGGGTTCCAGCTAGATATTCCCAGTGGTGTACTGTCCCTCTGATACTTAGATTAAAAAACCAAATCTTTTCACCATTTGTAAATCTCTTAACCCTTTAATCATGGATCAGGGGAAAAAAAGTTCCATTTTGTGAATGAATTCAGTATCCTGTTTTCTTTCTTATATTTCTTTTTCGCTTTACTCTTTTCTTTTTTTCTCTTTTTGGTGCCTGACTGCAGAATGAGTTGGTTCCTCCAGAAGCCTGCCTCCTGGGCTGTGTGGTGTAACCCTCATGGATGGGCACCACTTGGCACGTGAATGAAAAGGAGCTGAATGGCTCAGATGATGCTCTGGGCACCCTCATCACCTGAGGGACCCTGGTCATCACTGCCCTCAACAGTCACACTGGGGGCGTGAGAACAATGTATGGTCCCAATGCCTGCAGGGGCCATGGCCAGCACGCCAGCCACTATGACACGAGCCGGGAATTGAGGGGGACTCAGGAGTTGAGCCTTGAAGAAGGTGTGTGGAACAACCTTTATCTCAATTTTTTTGAGTCCTCACATGTCTTTCTCAGACCTTCAACGATGAAATTCAGCTCTTTCTGCATTGTGTACTTAGACACAGGTGATTGTCACAGGTGATTGTCTCTCTCTTGTTAACACATTCTGTTCCCCACTCCCCCATTTCTAACTTTCTCATCTCCTTTCCCTTTGGGAACAGTTTTTGTGATTAAGAAAGGAAAAACAATAAGAAGGCTCTTACCGTGCAGGGGGAGCCATGTTGTGGTGTCATGATGTGAGCTCACTTCGCTCTGTGACACTTGTTCTAAATCATGCATGCTTTTGTTAGACTCTTGCATTGCTTCTCATTTTTGAGGAGAGTGACCCTATTTGACACAGACTTTCAATGACAGTAATATTTTATACAGAAGGTGCACTGAATAAAAGGAAGATAGAGTTTTGCTAAGCCAGGGATACAAAACAGCCCCAAATGGTCTCTGCATCATGTTTATGCTGCTATTGCTTTTTCAACTAACCCGTTAAAAATTTCATTCTGGATCAAGCAGAGGAAGGAGTTGGAGGGCAGGAAAAATATCAGAAAGGTAAAGCAGGGATTTGAGAGAATTTGTTGCTGAATAACTGTAAGATTAAGAGTTAAGCATTCATTGCAAGGTTTATAGTAGGAAGATAATTATTTTTTACTGGTTTTGAGATTTAAAAAATCCCTTAAGCCTAATTGTAATAATAACTTAATCTGTTGGTCAGTGTTTATTCATTACTCACTCTGTGCTTAGAACTACAACAACTGTCAGGAATGTGGCCATATTGGCCATGATCCCTAACCTAATTATAAGAACAGAGACAAAAACATTAATAAAGTTAGAAAAATCAAAATAATTCTAATTATCCCCAGGAGACTGTTGCTGTAGGACTAGAAATTAAATCAGTCATAGGCAGACATGTATCAAAACTCAAATCCCATGACTCAGTGGGTGTTTGAGTAGGATAGATTTTGAGAAGCTCTCACTGAAAACTCAGATGGATGACTAAGATGAATAACTTAGATAAGGAGAAAGAGTTCGGAGCTCTTTTGAACTTTTCTTCCACCAGCTAGTCTCAGGATGGCATAGTTATCATTAAGGAATATGTTGTGTATTTCAGATGTAAGTGATAGGGATGGTAAAATATAATTTGTGTGATTAATATTTTAGAAGCACTTAATTGCATTTGAAATATCTCTTTAGGGGCCAGAATATCAGATAAGATGCTCACAGGCACCACCTCCGCATTTCCTTTGGTACAAAGATCTGTGGGTGGAGAAGCGAAGGAGGGAGGGCCACCAGCAACTTTGGGCGAGGCCACAAAGGCACATCTTTCAGATGGTATTGTTGGCACAGCCCTATGAAGTCTATAACTTACTTTCAATAGAGCAGAATAAATATAAGTAAACCTCCAGGCAAATGAATATGTCACTAGAAGTAGTATAGGTAGGAAAGATAAAATGGAATCCAGAATTCTGGCAGCCCTAGGTTAGAATTGGCTTTATCACTTATGAGCTGCAGTTAGTCTGAGCAAGCTGTTGATATTGTCTGTTTCCCCTCACTCTAAATCCCTTGAAGGTAGAGATTCTGTCTTAAAAATCTTTTTATGATTTTAAATATAATCAGTATTCATGGTAGAAAGATAGAAGAACAAAGTAGAAAATAAAAGTCACCCTTTATGTAAATACTATTGCCCTGAACATTTTGTGACACATCTTTTCAGATCTTTTTTTTCATGTGTATATATTTAATCAAAATTGTTATTATTTAATGTCCATGTCCTGGTTCTTTTTGTCCCTTTTTCTTGGTATATAGAGAAGTTTAATAAGCGTATGTCAAATGAATAAATAGTCTTGAACTTCTTGGCCCTCAAATACACCCCAGAAAAAATGAGATTATAGTGTCTGGAGTTCTGAGGGTTGAATGACATACTGGATATGTAGGGCTCATTCATTGACTGGTATACAACAAACACTCTGTAATTCAAACTTGTGATTGCTATTATTTTTATTTCTTATTGAAAAGGGAGAGAAATACTAAATAGTGTGATTCAGAGGATTTGAAATCATTCATGATGGCCTTTACTTACAGTTTGGAGACAGGTAGTAAGTCTAATATAAAGTGTTTATAATGCCAGAGCATGGGAATGTGCTACAAAGCCTAATACAGAAATGGCATTGTATTGGCAAAACCTGTCACTGAAGTTGGGGATATGAACAAAAATAGAGCTGGTTATGGAGTGTTTTGCTCTGAGCGTGGTGACTTTTATCTTAAGGTTTCTTAATAAGGTACAACTTGGCCTCTAGTAATAGCATGTGCAGGACTCAAACTCACTGGTATTAAGGATCTCAAGTCTTCTTTCTTTCTGTATGTCTCTTTGTATAAACTGTTGTGGAACTGGATTGAATATAGGAAATGCCTTTAGTGGAGCCAGAGGCAAATGTTCCCCCGGGTCCTTGAGCCTCACTCGCTAGAGGCTAGTAGGATTGGAGCCATAGGTGGGCAGTTGCTTTGCAGAATGCTGTAGAGGAAGAAGGACCTCAGAAATCAACCATCCCGGTAACTTTGTTTTACACATGGTGAAATAAGACCAAAAGAGATTATGTGAATTTCTCAAGGCCACACAGCTAACTGGTGGCACAACCAGGCTTGGAGCCAAAGGTTCCTGTGAAGCAGCAAAATGTAGAAGAAGGAGCACGGGTTGAGTCAGGCTGCTTTAGTTTGAATCCTGGTTCTGCCATATAATAGGTATTGAGAGGGCTTTGAATCTCTCTGAACTTCATTTTCATCTGTAAAACCAGAATAAAACATCTAGGGCCGCCATAACAAATTATCACAAACTTGATGCCTTAAAACCAAAGAAATTTATTGTCTCACAATTCTGGGAGCCAGAAGTCCAAAATCAAGATGTCTTTGGGACTATGCTATCTCTGAAGGCTTTAGGGAAAGATCCTTCCATGCTTCTTCAGAGCTTCTGGTCATTGCTGGAAGTCCTTGGGTTTCCTGAGCATAGAACGGCATCACCGCTGTCTCTGCCTTTGTTGGCACATGGTCTTCCCAATGAGTGTCAGTCTGTTTCTTTGTCTTCACATGGCCTTGCTAGGACCTCGGTCATTGGGCTTGGGATTCACTCTAATCCAGTATGGCCTGATTTCAACTAATTACATCTGCAAAGGCACTATTTCCAAACAAGGTCACATTCTGAACTTCTGTGTGAACAAAAAATTTTTGAGGGATGCTATTTAACCCAGCACACTAGTATATAGCACTTTTGCCTAGATTAAAGAATATGTTGTCTACAAATTATCTAGCATGGTTGCTGGCACGTATGTTAGTTCATATGTTAACTCAACAAATGTTAGTTCTCCTTCTTCCTTCCCAAGCCCCAGCCCTGTGGCCATGTGGCCACTTAGCCACTGTAGAACTCTAGGCACCGAACTCATTCTATTTCCAGTTAGCATCTTTCTCCTTCTGTAATTATTCTGGCATGTTCCCAGCCTTCTTCACTGGCTGGTTGTAATTGTTTTGGGTATCAGTTCTTCTGTTGAGATTCTGCACATTTGTAGCTTTCCTAGTTCTAATTCTCAAAGAGCTTTACCGTACATATAGTTGGAGAAAAAACAACAAAAGACTGCAGAGTACAGTATCAGCAAAGGGACTGCTTTTTATTTAATTAGCAAAAACAAAGAAGTACATCCATTTTTGACAAGGATACGGTGAAAAAGTAAACTAATAATACCTTTGTTGGGGTTATACCTTTTCCCAAAATCAATAAAAATATTATACTTTTGTTTTATTAATCCCAGAACTAGGAATCTGTTCCAATCTGTTTCAATATAGAAAACACCACAAATATTTATCAAAACACGATTTATGATAGTAAGACTTTTGGAAATGACATAAGTGCCTAACAATAGAGATAGTTTAGATAAACTGTGGTTTGCCCATTTGAAGGAACATTATACAGTTATTAAAATAATTGTAAATATGAAAAATATGACTTATTGTTAAGGGAGAAAATAATTTAATAATTACAAATAGATTCATATGTGATTGTAACTAGCACATGGAGTAATGTCAAATGATTAAGGTTTTTTCCATGTTGTAAGTTTTCTATAATTTAAAAATATTTCTGTATAATTTTAAATAGGAAAGTGATAATGTAAGGAGATAATCCATATGGTTGAGTGACTTGGTAGATATCCTTTTTCAGCTTGGGTGCTAGATAGAGGCTGTGATGCTTACAGCACTGCTTTTGGCATTAGGTGGAGGCAAGCGTCATTTCTCAAACAGACTAGGACAAACCAGTGTTGTGGAGGAGTAGCTAGTCAGGGATTGCTACCTGCATTACCAGTGGTCGGGACTCATGAGTTACGAGGCCAGTGACTAACCCCTGACCACAGACAAACAGCCCCTTCCAAGAAGAACTAAAGTAGATGGATGCTAATATTACTTGCATCAAGAAAAATCTAAAAAGGCAAAATAAAGATGTAACACCTAAAACAAATTGCAAAAATTTGTTGGTATGATTTACATTTTATTTTTGTTTCTAACAAATACATAATAATCATCCCCTCCCCCAACAAGTAAGGAAAAAATGAAAATATTATTGAGATACATAAGTTTAAAGGTTATTGTAGGTTACTTTGGACTATGAATACAAATTTAATAGAGATGATATATCTTAATGACTTATCTTTTTTTTTTTTTAAAGATTTTATTTATTTATGTGACAGAGAGACAGCCAGTGAGAGAGGGAACACAGCAGGGGGAGTGGGAGAGGAAGAAGCAGGCTCCCAGCGGAGGAGCCTGATGTGGGACTCGATCCCGGTACGCCAGGATCACGCCCTGAGCCGAAGGCAGACGCTTTTAACGACTGCGCTACCCAGGCGCCCCATGACTTATCTTTTTGATACTGGTAAAGTCAAAGAATTCATAACTCATTGTCTCAATTTTATTTCCTCATGTTATTAGTTAATTTTGGTCATTTATTTGGTTGATATTTATTGATTCTTACTACAGTCTTAGACTTGATTTCTTATAAAGTGGTATATCTCATGTTAATTTTCTGAATTTCTGTTTATGGAGTTTACTATTATGATAATTTTAAAATACTTCAAAAATAAGGAAAACACACATAATTAAGTTTAAATTTCATTGCATCTTCTCAAAGAAGCGGTTCTTAAATTTAATTTGTGCAGGAATCATCTGTGAAGATAGTTAAAAATGCAGTGTTTTAGGCCTTAACCTCAGAGGCCAGAGGTAGAGTCTGGACATCCTTGAAAGGAGAAAAACAAAAGATTCTGCTGCAGGTGGGCTACGGTTCATACTTTACAAAAGTGAAAAGTCAGCCACATGAAAACATGTGCCCAGAAATATTTCCCTTAAATATTTGAGGTTAAACATTAAGTATCACAGTAAAGGAAAAAAAATCGATAAAAATGAAAAGTATTAAAAAATTGGCATTGTTTACCAAAACATGGTTTTTCTTTTCCTTGTTTGGAGGTATGTAAGGAAAGCTCATCACCAAACTGTAGATGGTGTCAACTCTTCTATTCCTAGCACATTTTTGACACGTAATCCTTCTATTTCACAACAGACATGCTGAGGCAATGTTTTTTGTTTTAAGAGCTGATGATTGTCAGTTAATTATATCACATGTTGAAGGAAAATTAATAAGGAATGCATTCAGCTACAACTTGCATTATCAGTATTATTATCACATATGAGTACATTTCAAAAACTCTAACATTAGAATCTAGATTCTCATAATGGAGTGTCTACTGTGAAAACCACGTGTAATTCTGTTCCTTAAGACTGCATTGTAAGATTCTTTCAACCAGTGGTGTCTGAGCTATGAGATAATAATCTTTTCTCTGTTAATGAGACACTTTCCTCAGTATTCTAGGTCTTTCTATTTTTCTTTCTTGAGGAAGCAGATGGGTGATTTATTTTAAAAATATCTTACAAGAGAATGATATACAAATCAGTTAAGCCTCACCTTTTTTCATAGTTGTCTTTACCTGCAGAATTATCTAACATAATAAAATGAGGGTAGATTCTAAATTAAAGAGTGTTAAGGCAATGTTGCTTAAACTCTGTATGCGTAAGAATAACATACTGTATATAATATGTTTATTAATATTCGGACTTATGGTCCTTCATACCAATTTATTAAATCTTAAGTAAGGACTGAGAATTTACATTTTAACAAACATCCCAGTTTGTTAAACACTGATGGACTGCCTTCTGTACTTTGAAGAATTTCTCCTCTTGGGAATTTTGTAAAATACTTTGGGGAGGTAATTTTGAGTGATATGCTTTAACTGTTGGAGGAACTTACTTCGAACCTTAATTAAGGGGGAGTTTAGCACATAAAAGAAGTACTGTGAAGTTTTCCAAACATGGATTTCATATTTGGATGGTTATTGGGAATAAGTAAATCATTGTATTTCCTTTTGAAAAGCCATGTATTGGAAAGTCTGGCTTTTGGCAAGACCAGAAGTTATCAGGATATCCAAAACCCTGATGATAAGAGAACCAAAGGAGTAACCAAATGTGACAGTGATCAGTGGTGCTACGCCAGGCAGTGCTTTGAGCTTCCTGTATGTATTAATGTAGTTAGCCTTACAAGTATCTTATGAAGTAGATATTATTATTTTGCTCGTTTTACAAATGGGGAAACAGAGGCGGTGAGAAGTTAAGTAACTCACCCTCTTCTATAGCTTGTGAGAAACAGAGCCAGGGTTGTTCTGAGCCTGAGCAGTCTAACTTGGGGTCTGGGCCTCCACCACTGCACTATGCCACCAATAAAGGGCTAGTTCTCTGGGCAACTCATTTACCTTTCAACCAGACTGGGACTGTTTATATTAAGACAAGTACCTACAAAGGCAAAGCAATGAACTGCAAGCAACTTAGAGCTTTTTTATCTATAGTTCCTAGAATTTTTAGAGAAGGCCAACATGAGAGACAAATGAAAGTAATAGCAAAGGCGTTTACTTAAGTAGTTATTTTCTTGAACATTTGCTCTCAGAAGTAATAACTATAATCTTTTTGCTGGTATGAGTGCTTTACTTCTTGTAGAGTCTAGAGTATACAGGAAATTTAGGGATCATTTCGAGTAAGTGTTTCTCCAATTAATGAATGAAAAGTTGGGCTCATTTTGCACATCTACAAGGATGTTCTGTAGGCAGTTCAGTCCAACAATTTGCGTAACTATCCTTAGAATTATGAAGGGAAATTTTAAAGTGAGTTAAGTCTAGAGAGAGTAGATACGCAGATATGGTCTCATGTCAACCTCCAGGGAGGGTGCATTGGGAAGACTGGGACTCTGTGCCCAAGTGGGATGAACTGTGTGCCTGGGCTTCAACCTGAGAATCTAGGACGCATGGTGGATGGCTGCCCAAGTAGGGTGGATTTGCTTTAGTACCAGTGGTTTCTGTATTGGTTTTCTATAGCTGCTGTAACAAGTCACCACAACTTAGTGGCTTGAAACAACACCAATCTATAATCTACAACTCTGTGCGTTGGAAGTCTGACGCAGATCTCACTGACCTAAAATTGAAGCGTCGGCAGTGCTGTGTTCCTTTTTGGAGGTTCTAGGAGAGAATCCTCTTTCTTGCTTTTTCCAGCTTTTAGAGACTGCCTGTGTACCTTGGCTTGTGACTCTCTTTCTCCATTTTCAAAGCCAGCAATGGCAGGTTGAGTTGTTTTTGCATTTTATCACTCTGATTTCCTCTCCTGTATCCCTCTTCCACTTTAAGGAACTTTTATGATTATGTTGTACCCACTCAGATAATGGAAGGTGATCTTCCTTTTTTAAGGCCAGCTCATTAGCAACTTTAATTCCATCTGCAACCTTAAATTCCCCTTTGCCATGTAACCCAACATATTCATAGGTTCTAGGGAGTTGGGCATGGACATGGAGATGGATATTTTGTGGAGATCTTTATTCTGCCTACCACCGCTTCCTAAAGAGTAAGGCACTTAGGGAGAATGGACATATTCCAGGAGGTAGGGCTTAGTCATCCAGGACTGGATGATCATTTGGAAGGAAAGCTTCCTGCTCCTGTTCTTGGCAATTGCAGATTCTGGCAGATGCTGGTGGAGGGACTGTGAGCTGTTGGCAGAATGAAGGGGGAGAGACTGTCATACCTGGAAAGGCTGACAGATTCTTGTTGGCTGAGAATGCCTCACCTTCTATGCACTGACTTCATTGAGTTGTTTCTAATGTTTTTAGAGAAAGAAGGTACTAAGGATTTTTCTTTTAGTAAGTCCCTCTCCAGCTCAGGCATAGAAGGACAGGTAGGGAGGAACACTTGTAGAGTTGGAATCCTAGGTAAAAGAGGTAGAAACATGAGCCACATATGTCTTTGATAGAAACTGAGCCTGTCTACTGCCCCTCCCCCCCACCTTCCTTCCTTCCAGTTTTCAAATTTGTGCTGTTGATGTGTTTGGGAAGGTATTATTACATAAACGCTGCTATTATCTAAACAGGTTATGTGTCCATAGGGTCAGAATTGGGCTTATTCTAACAGAAAACATCACTAATAATAAGAGCAAGATTTCACCCACATTTTAAAACTTTTATCCTACCAATTAAGAGCTAAAGCATTAAGTGAAAAGGAGCATGATTTGCAGAGTGGGGGAGGTAATACATAATCTACTAAAAAAAAATGATACAGTTGAGTGTTGGAGGCCTTTGTTTTATAAGTTAAGTCAAGTGGAAGTGGTATATTTAGACCCAAGAGAAGAATCGCATGACCTCCTGAGTGAAAAGAAGCCCACAAGTCATTAGTTGTCTAGTTGATATTATTTAAATCACACAGAATGCCTGTATATAGTTATAGGACTTCCCATTTGTTCTACAAAGCAGACTAGACCTGTCTTAGGTCCGTTTATGTGCTTACCTAATTCCTGTTGTTTGGGTGTCTGCATTACAGGAAGATCGAAATAGTTGGGGACTTGCCTGACACAAAGCTGTAAACTGTGGGAAAGAGTGCTTTGAACTGAGGCATCATGGGCCCCAAGAGGGGAAGAGGAAGCCGTGAAGAGCATCAGAACATGAAAATATAGGTCGTATCTGCCATCCTGAGCACAGAGGGTGCACCTTCTTGCCACCAAGAGCATGGGAATGAGGCAGGAAGGATATACATCAGGAGATAGCTTATTGTTGACTACAAGGGGTAGAAATTTTTGTGTCCTTGACTCTTTTTTTTCTCCCAGTAGAGGTACCTCTTTCATCTGTGGCGGGGGAATGAGGCGGGTGGCACTGGGTGGAGGGGGTGCTGGTGGTGGGGAGGTTGCCAACAGACTTCCTCTGGAGAATCGCATAGATTTTTCAATAGTTTTTTCAGGTTCTTTGTATAAAAACAAAACAAAAACAAAACTTTAGTATGCAAAGCATTGAACCTTTAGCAAGCCTCTTGCCGAAATGAGCTTATTTGAGCATAAAGTAGAATGGCAAAGTTTAAAGGAAAAGTGAGTGGAAACCTGATGAAAATAAACAGAAATAGCCATTTAGCAACAAGAATGTCTTCTTAAATTCTCTTCTTTATTTATCTCAGTGCTTCCAATTTGCCTAGCTCTAGGTGTCTTAAGTAAGTTCCAAGAGGAGCTTTACCTAAGGGCACTCAGTGTTTACAAAGCAAGGAGATTTTTCTTGAGTACTGGCACTCTGTCCTTCCCCCTAAAGTCCCATTTCCGCTATTTGAGTACTTTTTGCTTAACAATCACACAGCCTCAGGCTGCATTTGCTCCTGTGCTCTCCAACTCCATCTCTACCTTTCCTTTCCTCCTAGGCTGACTTTGCCCTTCCTCTGAGCCCTTGATGCTCCCTAGAATGCCTCCCTGGTAAATCATCTCAGGCTTGCAGACTCATGCTTGGAAGAAATCAGAAATAGAAAGAAAATTAGTATTTGTATCCATGGCAATCCAAAACAGTAAATCCATCTGATAGTACTAAACTTTTATTTATTTATTTATTTTGCAAGTTCCACCTGCTTTAGGGTCCATCCGATCAAAGTCAAAACTAGAGGTTGGCAGACTATGGCCGAAGGGTCAACTCCAGTTTACTGCCTATTGTACAGAATTGTTTTTACATTTCCAAACAGTTGAAAAAAAAAATAAAAAGAAACATAACATTTTAAGATACACAAAAGTTATGAGACATCCAAATTTTAGTGTCCAAAAATAAAGCTTTATAGGAACTCAGTTGTTCTCGTTCATTTATGTATTAACTAAAGCTGCTTTTGCACTATTTTGGCAAAATTGGCTTGCAAAGCCTGAAATATTTACTATCTGGTTCTTTACAGAAAAGTTTTGCTCACTCTTCATTTAAATCCATTTTAAAATTTACATATTAACTAGTCAGTGGTCCACTAGAGAGCAAGATTCTCAAGGGCAGAAATGCTATTTTGATCATTATTACAACCTTGGTGGTTAACACAGTGACTGACATGTAGCCATTACTCAATTGATATTTGTTGCAAAGATTTACAATGACGTAGCTTACAGATAACTTTCAGAAACATACCTATTATATGACATCTGTTTTGGGAAGACTTACCAACAGGCAAGAGGTACATACTTTTGCTCCCTAGCTTTCTCCTTCCCTTATACATATTATGGAATGTACACACTTAGATCGTATTCTACTTAACTGGTTTTTAGAATTTGGAATATATTGAGTTTTCTATAATTGAAGATTTTGTTTTTAAAATTATATACTCTTCTCAGAAGCTGTGATCTATTGCTGTATGCAAACTACCATAAACTTGTTAGTTTCAAATAAGCATTATAGCTCATGCACCAGAAGGAGGTGGTCCTCTTTTTGTGTCTAGCGCAGCCATGGTTTGTGGTCCCAAGAAGCATCTGAAGTGTGCAGCAGCTCCAAAACATTGGATGCTGGATAAACTGACCAGTGTGTTTGCCCCTCACCCATCTGCTGCTCCCCATAAGCTGAGAGTGTGTCTCCATCTCATCATTTTCCTAAGGAACGGACTTAGGTATGCCCTAACAGGGGATGAAGTAAACTTTTGGCTCTTCTTGATCTGCCATAGGCTGCTTCTAGTTTGGTTTTGAACTTTAATAATTCCAGTTAAGTACAACAGCCCCTCCCCATCCTCCTAACACATGATCTATTTTCAGCTGTCTTTCAAACTCTTATTTCCAAGCTCTGAAACTGTCAGGTGTCTAGGGAAGGAGAAGACCAGCTCAGCAGCCCAGGCGAGGCAGAGCTATGAGGGATTGGTTGGCGGACACCGAATGCATTCTTTGGAAGGTGATTCAGTCTCAAAACATCCCCCCTCCCCCAAAATACCTAAAATTCGAGCTAGGAGTTCTGCAGGCTCACTCTGGATCCCAGATGCTTGTGAGGGAAGTCCTAAACTACATTCCTATATACTTAATGATCTCTTACATAATATAGTTTGGAAGATATGCTAGTTTCCCCTCTCTCTTTCTCCCCTTCCTTCCTCCCTCCCTCCCTCCCTCCCTCCCTTCCTTCAAGGCAAATAATCCTTTTTTTTTTTTTTTTAAGATTTTATCCATTCATTTGACAGAGAGAGACAGCCAGCGAGAGAAGGAACACAAGCAGGGGGAGTGGGAGAGGAAGAAGCAGGCTCATAGCGGAAAAGACTGATGTGGGGCTCGATCCCATAACGCCGCCGGGATCACGCCCTGAGCCAAAGGCAGACACCCAACCGCTGTGCCACCCAGGCGCCCCTTTCCTCTCTTTCTTTCTGTCTCTCCTCTTTCTTTCTCTCTCTCTCTCCCCTTCTCCCTTTCTCTCTCCTTCCTTCCTTCCTTCCTTCCTTCCTTCCTTCCTTCCTTCCTTCCTTCCTCTATCCCTCCTTTCCTCCCTCCCTTTCTCCCTTCCTCCCTCTCTTTCTCTCCCTCTTTCTTCATTGGGAAGAAGAATCAGTGCTGCCCCTCACTGGATAGAAATAGGTAGCTAAAGAACACATACGCCAAAATAATGTCCGCTCAGAGCCTGGTTTTTCTCCTCTCAGCCATCTTCCATTTGTGTACCATATTGCTAGGGTGCTGTTCCTTTTTGCTATAAAGAAATTAGATGTGGTTTTCTAAAGATGCCTCTGTTTAGGCTAATTCTACGACCCAAAGATTGGAAATCAGAGGGATGTAACCATTCAAAAGGATGTCTTCTGTATATGACTGTATATGGGGATGAACAATGTCAGTAATTTCTCCAACAGAAATAATTTTTGGAGGATTTGCTTTGCTTGTATTACAGAGTTTTGAGAGAAAATCCAGTTGCTTGTAACATGCAAAAATGCATATGATAAATGTACAAGATATAAATATTATTTAAACGCACCAAAATTTTATGGAGATGGAAGGCATTTCAAACTGTTCTATTTCCCTATCCAAGGGAGCAATCCATCTGCTGTATTTTTTTGACCTTTGAGATCAGCAAGGTTATAGCCTTGTGTGGGTTCACCAGATGAAGAATTCCCTCTGTCCTGGGTCTGGTTTGCTACCTGTTATTTCTTTTCCTGGAAGCCCTAGGCAACACCCAGCCAGAGCAGTTGCTTTCTCTATGTGCCATGTGAGGTATTTGTTTTCTCCTTTGGTGGCTGATGACTGAGAGCCTCTTTGCACATTTCCTCTGGTGTGGTAGGACTCTTAGCAAACCCGAGCTGCTGTGGTTTGCACCGGGAAGCCTGAGCGTGTGGTTGCTGTGAAAGACAAGCAGCAGCAACTTCCTTGTTCTTTAAAAAGTCACATAGGGTTGTGGGGCTTGATAGCACGTTTTCTGTGGGCAATGACAAACCCCTGAAGTGTTCAGAGAGAGAAAGGAAAGGGCCTCTCTTGGTGATAAAACTAGAATTATACGCATCTTTTCCTTTTCTTTGTGGCACAGAGATACATAAGAGAGGGGACTCTTCATGACAAGCCTTAACTGGAAATTAAGAACACTGGTCTGTGGTTCCTATCTATGTCGTTGTTGTTATTGGTGTGTGTGTGTGTTTTGAGAGACTTGAACATTCATTTGAAGCTGTACTTTTTGTGGCTTGTCTGGGCTAAAAGTAATTCATGTCCTAGTTATGAGTCCTTCTTTTGTCTAAAAGTGAAGCCTGTTCCGTTATTACCAGATACTATAAAGATAGTGCAAGTCTTAGAAAAGCATTTTGTGGTATAGTGGAGAGTTAGATATCTGTGAAATTATATCTGCGAAAAATACCTGTGGTAAGCCCTTGCCAGGAGAGCAGTTTTGGTGTTTGTTGTGAAGTGTTTTCATTTTCTTTCCCTTGTTTCCCTATGGCAGACTTGATAGTTGTAGTTATCTTCTTGGCATTTGTTTCTTATACTTCTTAAGTTCTTAAGCTCCTTTTTCTCTAAAAAGTATTATAGTTTCTGCCACTGGTGGATTTTCCTCACTAACTCACTGCTAAATTCTTTGTAATCAGTATCGCTATCCTTCAGCGTAGGGACTCTGGAAAGCCCCGCTGACATCCTTTCTTGCCAAATTTGTCTCTGGTTGCCCGCCCACAATATTTTTCCCCCTCATCTGGCCAGTCATCTCTGACTTACTTTAGCACATGCAGCACTTCAGAGTTTGACACAGTAGCGCGCTGCACAGATTTGAAAAGAGGCTCTCCAGTGGAACAGTGACCATAAGTCACTTCAAAAAACAGCTGAAGTTATTTGGATGTGGGAAGAAGGCTCTGGAGAGCTAGAATTTCTCCCCTTGGGCTGTAAGTGGTTTTGGAGCTAATCAGAAGCTTGTTAGCATCATAAGGAGTTTTATACACACTTCTGGTTCTCCAAGATTCATTGACAAGGTGGTTTTAAGAGCTCAACCCTCAAAGATATCTAGAAAACTTTTCAGATATAACCTCACACTCTCAGGGCGCCTGGGTGGCTCAGTCAGTTAAGCGGCTGCTTCGGCTTAGGTCATGATCCTGAGGTCCTGGGATCAAGGCCCGGGTTGGGCTCCCAGCTCAGATGCTTCTCCTGCTTCTGCTCCCTCTGCCACTCCTCCTACTTGTGCTCTCCCTCTCTCAAATAAATAAATAAAATCTTAAAAAAAAAAAACAACACAAAAAACCTCACACACTCTACTGTTCAAAATCATTTTTGGAATTTTAGTATGTATATATTCATTCTAATATTAATAGGAAAACATACCTGATCCTTGGTTCTTATTTTGTAGTTAAGATGAAATAAAAGACCAATGAATGTTTTTAGCACATGCTAGATGACAGACTAGACATAGGTACTTTATTTAGCCCGTATTGGTGTCGATGAGAGCAAAAACCAGATAGTCACTGAGATTGTCAAAACCCCGTGGAGAGGGAGGCTGGCTGAGCAAGCAATTAACAAGGAGCTTGGGTGAAGGCATGGAAGAGACATGACAGTTGTAGCCTGGTTGCTGGCAACATATCTTGTGCATGCAATCCACATCAGTGGATTGTTTCCCTTGTTTCTATTGGTTGCTTTATTTTTAAGAGATTTTATTTATTTGAGGGAGAGAGAGAGAGCGTGCATGAGCAGGGGGGAGGGGCAGACAGGGAGGGAGAAGCAGACTCCCTGCTGAGCAGGGAGCCGGACATGGGGCTCTATCCCAGGACCCTGGGATCATGACCCGAGCCAAGGCAGACACTTAATCCAGGCTCCCCTCTGTTGGTCACTTTAAATCTTGGTGCTTCCTAATCTCTTTCCTGAGCCAGATTTCCTTTGTTTGTGACTGTGATGCTCCCTCACCTTCCCACCTTTTCAGGATCCTGATGTCTCTGTCTTTCTCCAGGTAGCCTGATTATATTCCTGATTGTTCTTTTCTGTTTTTGGGATTTATACTTGTGAAGTCTCAACTTTGGATTAGGCTGAGTGTTCAAAGACAAATATTGCCCTTGATTCTCTTTGGCTTCTTGTGGCCTCTACTTCTCACCACCCCAAACCACCACCTCTGTAACAAACGTGGGCTGCAGCTGTATAAGAGTTTTGCTGTCTGCTGGTGGCCATGAATGTAAGCTTTACTTTAAACTTAAAGAAATGTTGAAAATAAATACTTTTTTTTTTCTTTTGCCAGTTCTATCCAACACTTAAAACATTTGGGAATGGTAACATTAATTCTTAATTCAGAATAATGACATTTATAGACAACATCCTGGTGTTGGGCAATATGAGGTTTACTTAAATCTGGTATTTTATACATGCTTGACCATTAATCCTTCCTAAAATTCAGTGACCATAATGATTTAACTTTGTAAGGTTAAGCAGGTTTTCCATGTAATACCCCAGATAACTTTTTCAAATATATTTAAACCAACAAGGAAATTATAAAAACATAAATTTTATGTTAGGGCTTGATTAAAGGGCTATCTGAATACAGATAGAAGACAGCTTTGTTGTCTGCTGATAAGGCCTAAGATGATAGACTTAGTGAGGGTGTTTGCATTCTAATCAGTGACTTCTGAACACCCAAAGCACAAAGTTCAAAGGTTGACCTTTGTTAGTAAACTGTTCTGCATATTTTAGGATTGTATTTCCTTGAATCACAACAGGACTTGGTCTTGACTCAGAGTTGTTTAGAAAGGTTAAAGAAAAACACTATTTTTTTTTTGCTTATGGAAATGCCTGTTCCAGAGCTGACCAGTAGCCACACCAAGTAACTCATAATAAAATGCAAGAGATAACTGATTATAAAATGCAGGGGTTATAACTCATAATAAACTTGATGAAAGAATATAAACATAGAGCCCCCCTGGGCTCTTTTTGGGGAATAAGGTTTAGTGATGGCTTTTTGGCTTGTAGAACTTGACGTCTGGTTCTGGGGAAGGATAATATGATTTTGGTGCAGGACAACTGGCCAGAATAGTTTGTTTTCTATTTTAAGTCCAAGTATGAAGATAAGATTAAATACATTTCCTTGCCATTGTGCCGTGCTTTAACTTTTAAGCTCCGTATTATGTATATTAAAAAATTATACTTCTACTCTACCAACTTCCAAAAAAATTTGAAGCGGAATACAGGAGGAGTATCCATTCAAAGTCTCATGTTGACCCTGGTGTCCTGAGGGCTTCCTTGCAGAGAAAAGCAGATTACACCCTGGACAATTTCTTTTTCTAACACCACCTTACATAAGGAATATTGAAATGTTTATCACTTTATTTTTCCGTGGAATTGTGCCAAACCCCATCTACTCTATCCAAGTAGGGAAACTAGATTTCCTCACTTAATACTACCTCATTAACTATATTTATATGTGCACGTGTTTCCTGTCTCACAAATGTGAACTTTTTCTATTTTGCTTTCTAACACAACAGAACCATAAAGAGCGATGATCTCTATGACAGTTCCTGGCCTTTTTGTTCTTTTGGCTCTTTGCTACTCAACGGATAGAATGACTATCAATGTTAGTGTCCATATCATTCTGTGGTTTCATGTTTTATAGTTTGGCATAGTTTATTCATTTTTGTTGGCTACTTTCAGAATGGGAATCGTAAGCTCAAAAGCCGAAATGTCTAGCCCTTTATTGACAGACATTTTGAGGACTCAGGGCAAGCTGAGTAAGCTGACACCAGTGTCCTGCTAGAAGTGTTCTGTCCAAAAGCCACCCACTCCTGGGCTCGGGAACATTGGGCTCTTATTATTACCCTTTCCTTAAGGTGGTAAGGAGACTTGGATTACAATTCCAAGCTAAAATTTTTACTTTGGGAATTTTGTACGTGTGCAGGCATGCAAACCTCTATTCACATAATACCTGTCTACCACGTGGCAGCTCCAAACCTTTTGCTTTGCATAAATCCCCATTTGGAGCCTTTAAGGTGTACCTTCTCTATGTAACGATACATACTCTTCTCCTAACATATTTCCTCCTTTGCCTACAAAATTCCCAGCTTCCAAAGGGCAGTTCACACCTGTCTTAGTCTGGTAGAAGTGTAAAACTATTGTTTACCTTTAAATACCTGATGGTCAAAACAAACAAACAAACAAACAACTCTGTTTTGTTTAGCTAAAGCTTCTCATTTTTTTACATTTTCCCCCTGAAGTCCTATCTTAATCCTTTCTTCACCTTAGAGATCCCTACATATACCTTATAGGAGAAATTTGGGCAAAATATCACTCCTAACACCTTGCTAAAGCAGTGGCAAGATAAAAAACATGACTTGCCTTTCTCTGGCCCTGTTTTTCACTGACCCATAGAAGTGTTACTCTCTGTCTCATAATCCTTTGCCCCTGGGTCTCTACAACAGACGCTGCCTTTGCGTTCGGTTTTCCCAATGTTGCAGAATTTGAGCTTAACTGTGCCATCACTGGGGAAGTAAATTGAATAAAAACATTTCACATCATGAGTCTACTGAAATTGTCAGCTCTCTAAATGCAGATTCATCTCTTTAGTTCCGTAATGTGATTGCTCTGACAAACACAAAAATCACAACAAAATACAAGAAATAACTTGAATATCCCTGCCTTATTTCACATAGACACACTTGTTGAAATTTGCTCAGGTTTCTGTACAGGCGGCACTGTATTTGTGAGCCAATATTGTTTACTATTTTTTCAGTACTAAATATAATTTTATTCTCAAGAATAAAAAATTAAAACTATTTGTGTATATATGCATATATATTACATATCATATATCATATATACATATAAGTTATGCATGTAATTACCTTTGGAATTGTTATTAGCATCCTCTTTAATATTTGTGAAACATCTACCATATGCATAGTGACAACCATTTAGGCATGGTGGGGAATGCAACAAATTACATAAATCTGTAGTGTGTCCTCAAGCACCTTAACTTTGAGTTAGGCAGACAGGTACATTATTCATGAAGATGTAAATAGCTACCCAGATAGGATACTGTGAGTACCAAATGTCTGGAAAAGGCTGTAAGTACTACTGGAATTCATGCCATGCCTTTGGAGGTCAGTGCTCTGAAGGTCTTGGAAAGAGCTAGTCCTAATGTCTCTGAAATGGAATGATTGAAGGGTGGGGCATGGTGGTGGCAGAGAAAATTCCTGAAGCACAGAGGTCTGAGTCAGGTGGATGAATGGGAAGATGACTGTTTGAGATGTTCTTTTCTTTCCAGAGAAGCAAGAAAAAGATGGATGACATGGATGAAAGACAAGCAGGTAGGAAGAGAACTTCTGTCATTGACCACGTGTTGTGTGACCTCAGGTAGGTCCCTTACCGTCTTGTTATTCAGTTTCTGTGTTTTTAAATGGAGGCTGGTCCACTCTTTGAAATAAGGACACGTTTTTGAGACAAAAGATTAGCTGGAAAAGTCTAAACAATTTGTTTACGAGACAGGAACTATATAGATTACTTGCTACTCAGTAGTAAAATCATCAAAAGATCATTATTCTAAGGTAGTGTTAGTTTATAATCATGATTGGAAGATAGCTTTGGTAAAGGGCCATAACAAATGTGCTGAGAAACACATGAAATGGAATGCATAAAATTAGGTAAGATTAATGACAACGGATCTTAGGTAGTCGCAGAAATGTTTGAGGGTTTAATCAATGAAGTGACAGGATCTAAAGTTTAAATTTATAATTTAGTTATCTTCTGAAGGTGTAAAGCTCATGTTCTTATTATGATACAGTGAGTTCCCTAGCCTGTAGCTTTTAAGCTAAACAATATCTTGGGTTTTCAGTAGCACAAGAGATTTGAGTGTGTTAGATTTAAGTAATGACAGCTCATTAAACATCCCTGACTCCCCCCTGAGTGAGCTAGAGTCCAATTCAAAATAGGCTGCAGTGAATGAAGCTTGAAGAAAATAGAAATGTACAGCACTGTTCACAGCAGAAGTGAAAGCAGGCAGTGCACACCCACAAGAGTTTATAGCTTACAGAGAGTGAGGAGTGATCTGAAAATATATCTGAGAGGAAATGGGTATGTGAGAAGAGCCTTGGAAGAGAGACAGATATGAATCATGACCATAATTCAACTCAGTGGGAACCTGGAAAATGTGACAGACAAAACTCAAGGATCTCAATTCTGCTTTAAGGGTAAAGAGAAGTAGAACAAGGATCCTGGCACGGGGAGCAGTATGACTAAGTGATCAGGTCTCACCTTCAGTTCACGTGAAAGAGTTTACCTTGCTTCCTGCCACTACCCCGACCCCCACATGCACATATTCTAGGTAAATTGAATTTTTTATTGCTTTTTATTATGGAGGTCAGTTGTCCCAGGCCAAGAAAATAACCTACCCTAAAACTTGTTAAATGCACAAAAAGGGATGTAAATATGAAGTTAGGTTTGAACTCTCCACCAGTTAGAGAATCCAAATGAAAATAACATTGAAATAATCCTTTTGCCTATGAGATTGGGGAAAAATAATCATGTGTCAGATGGTGTTGGTGCCCTGCCGATATCTCTGTGGGTGACCCCAGAGTTTGTTTGCAAAGACTTCTTAGATATGCCAACATTTTTCTGTGTCTTTCTTGGATGGCATTCCCTGGATACAGGAGCAAGCACAGGTCAGATGGAGAGTAAATGAAAGATAGTGCCTTAGTATGACCCTCCCTCAACCACTGAGGTTAAGCCTTTGAGGGATAAATACTCCCTTCCGTTTTTTTGAGATAATTCTAAGTTATGTTCCATGCATCCTCTCTGAAGGTCTCCAGAATGATTGAGACCCAGTTGCTCATAGAATAAGGTGATAGCTCAGTCCAGATTTTTTTGGGGGGACTGTCCCAGTTTTAGCATGGAAAAGTCCTGTGTCATGGAAATCTTGTTAATTTCACATAAACTAGGATAGTTCACCACTCTACTGTACAGTTAGCCGGGTAGTCTATGTACTCTTTATTTGTCTCTTCCCTTCCTTGTCTCACTTCCCCACTCCCTCACAGTGAGTCCTGGCGTTGTCTTCTAACTACTGCATACTTAGAATTATGAATTTTTCCCCAATGTCTTTTATCTGCACTAGTTTCTAAGTTGTTGGGGTAGGAACCCTGTTTTGCTCAGTACAGTCTGTCCACAGACTCTTAACACAGGGCATGAAGCACAATTCATACTCAATAAGTATAGGCTGAATGAATGGACCCTGTATCATTAACCAGGCAGATTTAATAGACATTATTTGCTGCTGCATGTCAGTGCCAGCTTATTTTTTCCTCCTGAGTTTGCATCGATATCTGCCAGTCACATTGATTAGGCTGTAGGTGATTAGGAATAATTTTACAGAAATGATGTATTACTCAAGTCTTTCACATCTTTTAGTCATCATGCTACTACTTTTTTAAAGATTTTATTATTTATTTATTTATTTATTTATTTATTTATTTATTTATGAGAGAAAGAGAGCATGTGTGAGGTGGGGGGGAGTGAGCGAGAGGGGGAGATAATCTTAAGCAGACTCCACACTGAATGTGGAGCCTGACACAGGGTTCACTCAATCACCATGATTCTGAGATCATGACCTGAGCCAGAACCAAGAGTTGGATGCTTAACTAACTGAGCCATCCAGGTGCCCCAGTCATCATGCTATTATGCATCCCAATACAAAACTTTAAGAAAATACAAATGGAATAATGACAAAAATCAACATGTAAGTAGTCTTATCTAGACCAAGTGCTATGGTGTATGTGTTCTCATTTAGTCCTTAGGGTAACCTTGCCATTTAATATAATTATTATATTAAATATATTTAATATAATTATTATATTAAATATATTTAATATATTAACAGAACGTTAAAGCTTAGGATTCTTTGCTCATAATCACACACACACATGGCAGGGGCCATGTTTTGCACCACCATCCCCCTTCTTTCTTAATGCGTTATGGGATTTTAATGAGCTGGCAGGTAATCTCCCAAACCCTTACACTCTCATAGACTTCAATGGAAAGCAAATTCTGCAGACAAAAAAACATGGGCCACAATGGGTTATTTCTTCTTGGTAGTTAGTTTTTCACTGCATTTAAAAAAAAATCTATTTAATCCCACTGCCAGTAATATCTTTTGCCATAGTGTTCCTCTCAAACACTTGCGAGACTTCGAATCTTTGTCATTTAACATCATTTAATTTCCTGAACAAAGAAATGAAACAAAACAAAATAAAATGTTGGAGGCTTGGGTATACGTTTATAGTTGATTTTAATTTCCTGTTTGCCCTTGCAGTTATGATTTTCCTTAGTTTGCTTGTGAGAACTACAGTGAGTATTCAAAATATATTTTCTGTCCATGTGACATTTTTCATCTTAAAAGAGCAAGCAATCATATATAAGACAATAGTCTCAACAGGTATTTTTTCTTGCTAATTACTATTTAGATCACTTAGGTGCTTAAATTTGGTTACAACACACCTTTTATACTAGTATATGTCAGATAGAAAAAGAATATGCAGCTAAAATCCTCTGAATTCTTTTGCTGCTAGTACCAATTGTGGTGTTTAAGAAAAAATGATGAAGAATGTTTCGGATGTTCATTTCCAAATGCATTGCATTTCTTTTTCAGTTTTAAGGTAATGTACAATCATTAAAAAAATATAGAGGCATTTCCCTTCTGTACCACCTTGACCACGACTTCTACCCCTAAGTCATCTCCCTCCCCAGTAGTAACCATGCTAATAATCTGAGGGATGTGTGTGTGCACGTGCGTGTGTGTGTGTGTGTGTGTGTGTGTGTATTTCCAGGAAGAAAGAGAAAAATAACAGATATAGAACACAATACATGTTTTTTAAATTTGATTTTCTTTGCTTATTGGTATATCATAAACGTCTTTCCTTAGCAGTAAATATAGACCAAACTCATGCTTAATAGCTTCATTGTGTTTTATAGAATGTTTATACTGTAATCTAATTATTATTCCATTGACAAATATTTTGACTGATACATTAATAGAGGTCTCCAATATTTCTCCATTATATAGTATTCCACAGACAACACCTCGTATTTATATCTTTGTGCTTCTGTGTGCATTACTACAGGAAGGAGTCTTAGAAGACAAATATCTGGGGGCACCTGGGCGGCTCAGTCGTTAAGCATCTGCCTTCAGCTCAGGGTGTGATCCCGGCGTTCTGGGATCGAGCCCCACATCAGGCTCCTCCGCTGGAAGCCTGCTTCTTCCTCTCCCACTCCCCCTGCTTGTTTTCCCTCTCTTGCTGGCTGTCTCTATCTCTGTCAAATGAATAAATAAAATCTTAAAAAAAAAAAAAAAAGAAAAGACGAATATCTGGTTCAAAGGGTATGCATTTTTAAACTGTTGACAGCCTGTTCAATTACTTTTGAAAGTCTGTGAAAAAGTATGTTCCTACCACATATTGTGTGGGTCTAATTATATCCTTATACCCTCACAGGCATAAATAGTATGAACTGGATTTACTTGGATTCCTATAAAAGCAGGTCCTGAGACAAATATGTGTATATGAAAAAAAACGTCAGCAACTGAAACACTGGAAAAAAGCAATTCATAATTCCAAGTAAAGTGTGGATAGTTGGAATTTGTTGGTTCTTTTTCTACCACAAGCCTTTCGATTGTATCTTTAAACCATGGAATTTATTCAGACCCTAAAATTAGCGAAGCTTTCTTCTTGCTCTACAGTTCTATGAGTGATTGCCTCCAACTTTGGGCTGTCAGGGAAGGTTTCACGGAGGAGTACTTTGAGCTGATCTTTGAAGCACAGTTAAGATTTCTCTTGGGAGAGAAGAGGGCCATGACTTTTGCAGGCTGTGAGAAGTATGCAGTTTCTCTGGCAAGTAGTCAGGGGTGAAGGATGAAAGGAATATTGAAATGGAAAGTTCACAGTCGCATGTTGTCACTAGCCACATTTTCTGAACCAGTGCCAGCTTTCACCCAGTCTCTTCCTAGCACTGACTGAAGGTGGAGACACTGGAAAAGCGGATTCTGCTTATTTTTGGGTGGCTTCTTATAGGGTGGTCTGAATGAAGATCAATTAATAGATCCTTCTAACCCCCAAATATGGCCTCAAATCTGTTGCAATGCCTGAAATTCTCATTATTAGGATTATGGTTTCAATTAAAGACATAGAGGGCACCCTTGTAAAGATAGTCATAAAATTGGTAATGGTGGTTGGGTTAGCGACAAAGACAATACCATTTTACTATGAATTCACTCAATGGGGTTAAGTTAGAAGATTATAGATATTTCTTACATATTATAGAAGAAAGGGGGAATGGGCCGAAGCCGTGGTCCTTGGCCTGGAATTCCTGAACTCACTGGAGTCTAAGAACTTTAGGGTCCATTGGGATGATGATGATGATGATGATGATGATGAAGATGATGATGTCAGTGATTTCAGTAGCAGCAAAAACAACAACAAAAGTGACAACAAAAAAAGTTAGAATTTATTGAGTGCTTACATTGGACCTTTGCTTTACATACATTAGTTCATTTCATCCTCACTATACCTTGTGGAGTTGATTTTATTATTCTTATTTTATAGATGAGGGAACTGAGACTTGAGGAGGTAAAGTTATTTGTTGAAGATCACCAGTTAGTAAGTGGCAGAACTAGGGTCTGAACTCTGTTAGCATGACTCCAAAACCCATGACTTTAAGATACCAGGTCACCAAAGTGACAACCAAAACAAACATTACTTGACATCATATCTTTATGTACATTCAAGCCTAGGTACAGAGGGGGATCAGTCCACATAAGGGGAAGATAGTGGCAAAGCTATGACTCTGGTCCCCTTCTGTGGTCACTTTCAGTTGTGGGAGCTATGGGTACCTGGGAGCAGCCTGGTCATATCCCAGCTTTTTTTCCCTTTGGAGTTCCCATGGTGGGTTATGATCTGCAGTGATTTTCTCCTGGTCATGTGTGTCCTATTCATGAGTGCTGGTGAAATCTTGCCCATCTTTTCCATGTATTGCTATGTCTAAACAACAGGACAGAGGAAGAGACTCAGAAATGATGCTAACTAGGGCATAATTACTTTTAGCAATTAGAAGCAGGTTGAGATTACCATGCTGGATTATTGTTCTAGTACTGTGGTTCTTAACCATGGATGATTTTATCCCCCAAGGACAATATCTGGAGATATTTTGATTGTCACAGCTGGGGATGGGGAGTGCTTCTGGCATCAAGTGGGTAGAACCAGGGATGCTACTAAATACCCTATAATACGCAGAGCAGCCTCCACAATAAAAAATTATCTGACCCAGAAGGTCAGTAGTAGTGCCAAGGTTGAAAAGCCCTGTACTAATAAAACACATTGGGAACTAATGTTATTTTTGCAACATTTTCTACATGGCAATCAGAGGAACATGAATATATTTTCATGTTCTTTTCTCAAAGTTATTATTCATTCTTGCACAACAGTCATGCCAATTATATGTGAAAATGTGGTTCACTCACACTGAAGGACCTTCTCTTCCTCTTCCCCCTCCTCTTCTCCATTTCATCTTTCCCTTCTTCTCCTTGTCCTTCTTCTCCTTGTCCTCCTCCCCCTTCTCCTCCTTCTTCTGCAAGTCCTCCTCCTCCTCCCCCTCCCCCATCCTCCTCCGCCTCCTTTTACCTGTATGGGCACATATGTTTCCTGGAAAAAGAAATAGGAGATTCAGGGCTTCTCTTATTCTGAGTTTAAGAATAGCAGGAGTGTACTTAAAAGCCAGTTTCCCTCCCATTAGGTAGCATCTAGCTAAACAGAATCCAGTTTCTTCAAAATTAATTTGGCACCGATTCTCTTATACCTTGTTTACCTGTGTGAGGGCATAAACAATGATTGACAAGAATAGGACAAACAGATGGAAGCAGCGTTGGGGTCATGTGGCCAATATGTGACAGCAGTTCTACAGTAACTTCAAGAGTTCTTGGAAAAGATGTGCTTTCCTCTCATAAAATCACAATGGGATCAGATGATAAATCTTTCCGCTCAGTCTCCCTGTTTTTAGAAAGTCTGGCTCTTAAAAAAAACTCTGAAAGAAATCCTGATACTTTATGCTTACAATCCTTCCAGAAGAAATATCTATAATTTCCATTCTTTATTATGATTAGCCAAGTAACATAATGTTCAGTTAGCCTGTCTTATCTATATGTCTTTGTTGCAATTTGAAGTTGTCCAGTCTAGTAAAAATAGAAAATTGTTCCTTTATTATCTCTATCTATAATCTATATATACAGTACTTGAAAAAAAATGAAATCCTTTCTCTATTTTTATGAATAACTCACATTCTTTGGCCCTTGCCTGCGAGCCCTATTTCCAACCCTTTAATCATATATCTATGATATTCCTGGAATACTTGTTATAAATAAAAATTCCTGGGCCTTACTGCTCAAGCATCCTCAGAGGGATAGGGTTCTGGGAATATGTAGTTTTCACAATATTCCAGGTGATTTTTATGCACTGAAAGTTTTGAGAACCACCAGAACAGCGAGATTGGCCTTCTTTCAACATGAGTGTTTCCAGCTGCTCCAGGAGAGTAGCTTTGCTTTTTTTGCTGGTTGTGTTACCCAAGCAGGCATATGTTCTCCTTGGTCTTTGGTTATCCAAAGACAACATGCAGATAGTAGTAATCTTATTAGCATGTGACAAGAGCCTTCAGAGAAATTGGATGCATAGTGTTGTTACTAAAAGAGCACGTAACTGTTTGGAATATGTATTTTTTTCTTTTCAGAGAAAAATAGTTGAAGGTATCTATCTCTGTTTGGAACCCGATCACTTCAGTTAGTCCTTGCCTCATAACTGGGCATTTGTCTTATTATAATAGCAAACACACTCCTTAATACTGGAGTGTATTTTATGGTATTTAGGTAGCCACAATCTGTGCTTTATTTTAATTCTTAACTGTGACAGTTCTTAAAAAAGAGCCAGATTTTTAAAAGATGCACATTTGTAAAGTGTTTGCTTCAAGTCAGTTCTCTTTTGGGCATGGTATTCTGTATATTTTCTAGCATTGCTGGAGCTAAAAGTGGAAAGGTTCAGGTGTGGAAGAAACAGGGTAGATTCATAGACCATCAAATGATCCCTCAGCTTTCTGCATAGGAAGGCCCAAAAAGAATGCCTCAGAGTAGAGGGCCAGTTGAACCAATTCCACCAAAACTGCATGTTTTCATGATGCTACAGTCTTAGTTTAGAGAAACGCAAGATTTGATGGCTTTAATTTCTGTATTCTAAGTACCAGTAATTCAAGCTACAATAACGGTTCTGGGGCTCTTTATCGAACCTGGTACGAAGTTTCAAGGTCATAGTGTATTGGAGCTCTGAGCTGTATTGATTAAAGATCCTGATAAAATGTACCCAAGAGGTCAGGAAAGATGACTCTACTTCCTGTTATTGTTTTTTCTCTCTTAAAAAGACTTTTTTTTTTAGGTTTGTTTTTACTTTGAGTATTGTCTTCGGCTTGATAATTTGAAGATCTAAATAATTCTTGTACATTGAACATAGTATGTGCATTCTGAGCATATAGCAAGGAACCATTAAAGTGCCTTGTAGGGGTGCTGCTCTATGGGTTCATGCAGGGGTAGTTTATTGTCTAGGCACTAGTGCGTATAGACGAAAATCAAGTCTATGTGGCCAGCAGGGACCCTTGGGTCTAGAAGCCTTCACTGTGTTTGAAACCATTCTCAGAGTCATCTTCCCTACTTACTGGGGAAACTTGCTCCCTCAGCCAGGCTGCGTGGGGCAGGGCCTTAAAGATATACACTGTCCATGTTCCTACTAAATGATGTTGGAGGTCAGGGCTCAGTGTGGAATCTGCTTTTCAGAAGAAGTGCTAGAATGGGAACTGACTTACCTAGAACCCAACTTATGAGGGAAACAGAGGCATAATCCTCCTAGATGTATCACCACAGGTGAGAGGGGACATTCAGAGGGACTCCATTTGACCACTACAGGGCCATCAGGAATAGATAGCTAAATATACATATATATATCAGTACTCAAATTCAGTTAAGCAGGAGCCTAGTAAGAAGGACAATAAAATAGTAAAAACACTGCACTAATGCTAACCGCACTCTCTCTTCAAGCCAGTGATAGCCACTGGCACTGCATTCCCCTTTGCTATGAACACCATATGCTAATCATGGCCACAGTTATTGAAATCTTATCATATGGTAGCCTTTGTTAAGCCTCACAACAATCCCTAGTCGTAGGTTTCTGCTGTGTTTCCTCTTTTACAGATAGGAAATTGAAGACAAGCAATATTAACTCTTCTAAGATCACGTAGCCAACAGTGGTGGGCCTGATTCTGACCCAGACTCTCCGGCTTTAGAGGTTATGCTCCTAATTGCAATATATGCAGTCTCCTTAGGGAGAAGAACTTGGGAAACATGCAAGCAAATAAATGTGAGTAGATCTAAATTGTTTTTGTAGGGGATTAGTTAAGAAATGTTAATTATTTAAGATGCTCAGGGTTCTGAAAGCTGAAGAACCCTTCCAGAATCTTTTATTTGCAGCTAGGGAAAGTAAGTTGCATTGCCAAATAGTCCCCATTCCTTCACTTTCCCAGAGCTAAATAGGCAACATTTATTTGATTTCCAGAAGGTTAGAATGACCCAAGACATTTTGTTATTCCATATTACTTGGCATTTTGCCACACCCCACCTAGTCTTTGTGTATATTGTGTTGGCCCTGGCTGGGTATTGTTTTTTGAGAGGAGAAATGGGGTGGGGACAAATACGCTTTATTACTGAGATGTCCTAATGCCTATGCAGGAAAGTGTCATCTATGATGATACCACGACTGGTTTCCTCAGTGGATGCCCCACTATTCTTCAGACTCAGGACTCTCATTTATTCATTCCCTCATATTCTGCATGCTTGTCATTGGTTCTGGACAGGTGTTTGCCTTTCCTTGATCATATATTTCCTGTTTAGCTATGATAAAATTACTGCTTGCATTTCCTTTTCAGCCCCTGAAACTTAAAATTAGTCTGTTAGAACAGTGCTTACATTTCCTGTTTATTTGTTTTTCTCCTTAAATCAACTATGTATAATTATACATTTAGCCTTTGCCCAGTGGTTAGGGCTGTGTGACATCTACCCCAGCTAAACAGGGATGTTTTTATTCTCCTTTCCTTATCTACCCATTGTTTTCAAAACAGACTTGGTCTGGACTTTTTTAAATTCTAAGCTTGGTAATATATTAAGATTTCATTCATCTTTGAATTCCAGATGCTTCCAACCCTACTTGGCCAGTGCTTAATAAATATTTGCTAAATAAGTGAATAAATTTAAGATGGATTAAAGATTAGATTCTTCAGGTAAAGAACTTTATAATCAACTGCCAGTGAGGGATTTCCTATTATTCAGTGTTTCGCACTGTCTTGGAGGTCTAGCCTGGTGCTACATTCCATGTACTGTTTTATGATGTTGATTTGCACAGGCCTGTATTGTGCAATAGTGTCTGAGTGGTAATGTTTGGCAAATAGGAGGAATCTTTAATTTGCTTTCAGTGATTCAAATATGTTTCCATAACAACTCTTTTGTTTGCTTCCTTGGTTTATTTTTAGTAAATTTTTTTTTGAGGCTTGATCAGAGACCAGACTGTCACATCTTGCATATTTAAGTTTTTACACAACTTCCCTTTTAGTGCATATCATTTGCTCATTTGTCTGTACAAGTAGAAGAGCCAGGTTTATAACTATCTACCTGTAAGCATGTGGACCAGTTTTGAATATGTATTTAGGAGGTGCTACTAACAATGATAGAGCTAAATGCCATGTATTTTACTATTTCTGACACTTTTGAACAATATTCAGGGAAAAAGTCACAATGGTTGGCTAAACTGGTTAATGAATAGTTCACCAAACGTGCAATTTATAGGCACAGTTTAGGAGACCTGAAGTTGGAAAAACTGCAGCAATTCCTTGACTGAGTTATTTTCCCTTGGTTAGAATCTGGATGGCTGCATGCAGGAACTTACGTTCTTTCAGTGTATAAGTAGGATTTATTTGTCCACTGTGTATTCTTGTGCAAACCTTGAATTATGAGTTATAAAAATGACAGGCACGGGTGACAGAGGGGCATCTTGTATCCACTGCAGACATGATCTCAATTATCTTCTACTTCGTTGTGCTAACCTTGTATGAGATGAAAAGTTTGGGACTCTTTAAGGATTCTAATAAACAGTTTCCATGCTGATTAGAGTGGAAAGAATATTGTCCTAGGACTCCAGAATCCCGGATTTTAGGTTCTTCTCTTTATGTGAAAAATCTATGTGATTTTTAGAAAATCTTTTCACCTCAGGCCTCCATTTACTTATCTGTTAAGAAAACATAAAAGTTGAATTATATGACCTTTCATAATGCTTCTAGCATAGACATGCTTTGAGTTAAAGCTATTTTATTTATATCCCTGAGTCTAGAAAGATATTATCTTCTTGAGCAATGGAAAATTGAGGTACTCTTTAAGTAGCAAAGGTGAACCTGGGGCTGTCCATTGCCTTTAATCCAGTTAGGAAACTAGACACTGCCTCCTGGGAGCATAAAAGATGGAGTAGCTAATAATGATGTGAAGTCCATGGTAGTCTGCTTAATAATCACTTACTGAGTTCCAGGTGATACGCAGTTTTCAGATATTATCTTATTATTCTCACCACACTCCCGTGAGGTCGATTTTACATGAGAGAAAATTGAGGGCTAGAGAGTTCAGTAACTTGCCGAAGAGCATGAGCCTGGTAATTGTCCCAACAAGGTTCAAATCGAGGTTCTGCTTAAGTCTAACAGCCAATATTGATCTGGTAGGCTCCACTGCCTCTACCTGCAAAACTCACTCCTTCATTTAACCAGTATTTCTTGTAAGGCATCATGTCCTGGGCACTGCTCTAGAACAGATAATTGGGTTAGATTACAAAACAGGCAAAAAGTCTTCCTTCAGTGCAGCTTACATTCTAGCAAGGGCGAATAGTATCAGCAGATACAATGAACACATGAGTTTTATGGTATTTTAGCAGGTGGTAAGTGTTATGAAAAACGAAAAGGCGAAGTGGGTGAAGAGAGTTGGAAATGTGTGTGAATGGAGTGCGGTGGACTGTGATTTTGAATTGGGTGGTCAGGGTGGGCATCATTGGGATGGTGATTTTTGATGGACTTGAGGGAGGTGAGGAAATGAGTCATTTGGAGAGCTGGTACAAGAGCATTCTGAGGCAGAGAGAACAGCAGGGTCCTAAGTGGGGAGTGTGCCTGGTTTTAGCAATTCAGTTATTTATGACAGAGTCAATAGCCATAATAAAGAGAACACTGAGAACCTAATATAGACACTTCCATTCCTGCTCATGGTTCTGTTTGTTTTAGAGGCAGGATGACTTCTTTCTTATCAGTATGCTCCATCCTGCTTACCCAACAGTCTACTTGGAGTTTGTTTCTCACAAGACAGCTTTCAGTCTTCATTTTACTTTGCTCTAATGAAGCAGTTCTCAAACCTCCTCATCCCCAGACACTTTTATACTCTTAAAAATTGTGGAGGACTCAAAAAGCTGTTGTTTACATGAGCTGTATTTATTAATGTAATACTGTAGTAGGAATTAAAACAGAAATTTGGGAAATATTTGTTTAAAATAATAAATCTTCTGCAAGTTAACACAAATAACATATTTTCATGAAAAACTACTATTTCCAAAATAAAAAAAAATAGAATACTGGTAATATTTTACATTTTTGCAAATCTCTTTGATGGTTGGCTTAATGGAAGACAGCTGGATTCTCATACCTGCATCTGCATCTCATCTGTTGTAATATGTTATTTGAGTTGAAACATATGAAGAAAATCAGCCTCCCACAGATGCGTGGTTGGAAGAGTGAGAAGTATTTTATTAGCCTTTTCAAGTAACTAGATATTTTTCCTTGACACTACATAGGATTCAAAGTGGTAGTTTCTGAAGAGTTAGTTGCAGTGTGGCTTTTCGTGTTTTATACCCTCATGAGTGAATGAGCATGAAAACACAAAACGTCATAGTATTAGTGTGAAAACAGTTTTGACTTTGCAGCCCCCTGAAGGGATCTTGGAAATCACCTGGAGTCCCCTGACCACCCTTTAAAGCTTTAATGAGGTGAAGAGAAAAGTTGTATGAAAACAGTTTGAAAAAAAACGATGTAGCATGAAAAAACCGTGAACACGGAGAACTTTCTAATGCTTCTGCTTCAGTGTGAGGCAGGGAGGTTTTGTTGTCTCCTTGGGTTCTTTAGTCAAGGATATAATTCACTGCCACAGGAAGCCAGTGAATACATAATCTAGAGAATGGGGAGAAGGTCCCTCAGCCACCCTTCCCCAGTGTGGTCTCCACAGAGCTAGAAGGAAAGCCATCCACCAGTATTCTGTCCCCTGGGACAGTGCTGCTTCAGCTTTAATGTGCAGCCCAGTCACCTGGGCATCTTGTTGAAATGCACAAAATTCAGTTTGGTAGGGTAAAATGGGGCCTAGGACTCTGTATTTCTTATCAGCTCCCAGGTGATGCTGCTGGTATTGGCGCATAGACCACCCGTTGAGTAGCAAGGGTCTAAAGGTTAGATTGAGTGCTCTGAGAATAGACAGACTCTGCGCTTCTGGTGAATACAGTGCTACTCAGCACGGCCCACCTG
>NW_024423897.1:32509210-32621458 GCF_017311325.1 Ursus maritimus
ACTCTGCATCATCCGATGAGCAGCGAGACAGATTAGTGAAAAAAGATATGGACGCTGCCACCCTCACAACAGGCCCCTGGGCCTTATCAGCCACATGTTATCATGCTCAGTATCCTTATACTGCCTGAAACTTCTGATGGCTTCCTGATTCCCTGGGAATACAATTCAAAACTCCATTCCCTGATACAAGGATCCTTAATAGTCTGGCCTCTGGGGACCTCTTTGAACTTGACAATGACCATTTTGCCGCACTCACCATGGTGCTGTCACAGAGGCAGGTTTCAATGTCACAAAGTGCATGGATTCTCAGTGTAATTAGCGATGGCTTGTCAAATAAGCTTTCTAATTCTTAGTTTGACATATAGCAAAGATACAGACCCCCCCCCCAAATTTGGGAAGAATTTAATAAAAGCAGTAAAGGTGTGAGTTTTTGGATTTTAAAAACACCTATTCAATCAGCAGGTATTTACTGCATACCTACTATGTGTCAGGCATCATTTTAGGCATTGGAGTCATGTCAGTGAATAGAATAAAGAATTCTACCCTTGTGAAGCTTTGATTCCAGCATGAGAGAGACAATAAACAATAAGCAATAAATAAATCACATAGTACTGATAAAATATAATAAGTATTATGGGAAAAACAGTATAACAGAGAAAAAGGAGTTGAGAAAGAGAGGTCCAGATGGGAAATTGAAGATGATGTTTGAGCAAAGACCCAAGAGGAGGTAGGAAGTTACCCAGATGATGTTGGGGAAAAGGTCTTAGTGCAAAGGCCCTAAGGCTGCCTGGCATGTGGGAGGAAGAGACCGGTGGCCAGGCCAGTGTGGCTGGAGCAGAGCAGGTGAGAGATGTGCTCAGCAAAGTAACAGTGTGTGTGTGTGTGTGTGTGTGTGTGTGTGTGTGTGTGTGTGTGTGTGTGTGCGCGTGCGTGCGTGCTCATGCACACATGCTCGTGTGCATATCTGTCTGTCTGTCTTGGTGTCTGTATGGAGGCCACCTATTTTAGATTTATATATACATTTTTCAAAAGTTAATTATGGAGTAGAGAACCATTGTTTAAAGCTCCAGTTTTCCCTGGCTCCTGCTTTCTTAAGAATTTTAGGGAGAAGTTAACTTAATTTGCACAATTTTATAATCTATAAACTCATTTTATTTTTTTAAAGATTTTTTTTTATATTTGTTTGAGAGAGAGTGAGTGAAAGTGAGAGAGACAGAGAGAAATTAAGAGAGAGAGAGACAGAGAGAGAGAGAGCAAAAGCAGGGGGAGCAGCAGAGGGAGAAGCAGGCTCCCCGCTGAGCAGGGAGCTTGACATGGGGCGTGATCCCAGGGCGCTGGGATCATGACCTGAGCTGAAGGCAGATGCTTAACCGACTGAGCCACCCCGGCGCCCCTATAAAAACTTATTTTAAAGAGGTTAAAATCGTGTATTGGCAGGAATTGAGTAGTCAAATGAAGCTGTTTCAGTAAGATGACCTAGCAACTGGAAGTTTTGTTCCATGCTTGCAGTGCAGGCCAGCGAGGATTTAAGTGATTTAAGTGGCTTCTTTAACCCCCTCGCCTTCCATGAAGGAGTTGCATCTGCCTCTGCAAAATAAGGAAGTCACTGTCGTAGAGCCTCAGGTTCCAGGTCCCACCACCTTTGATAGCGGGGTTGTCCTTTTCTACAGAGGAAGCTATTGCCCGATCCTGGGAGTATCTCTGCCTTCTCTGGGTGCTGGGTCATCTGGAGAGTAGAGATACCTAGTGCTGTGTTGAACAGTATGTACACGCGCCACAGGACGCTGGACCAGCAGCCTCGGCATCACTGGAAACTTGATAAAAATGTCAGTGCTCAGGTCTAAGGCTGAGGGGTGGTGGGTACTGGCAGCGCAGAGTGTTTACAAATGAGTGACACCTCTGGAACAGTTCTTCTCAACCCCGGCTGTACATTAGACTCCCTGGGAAATTTAAAATAGCAAAACAAAGTGAACAACTAATGCCATGGTCCCTGTATCAGAGATTCCAAGATTAATTAGTCTAGGGATAGGCCAGGGCAAAGGTGTCAGTATCTTGTAACTCTCACTGAGCAAGTCTAACATGCAGAATCACTGTGGTAGAACAGATTTCTCAAACCTCAGCACTACTGACATTCGAAACTGGAGAATTCTTTGCAGTGGGGGCTGTCCTGCGCATTGTGGGATGTTTATCAGCATCCCTGGTCTTTATCTACTAGATTTCTGTAGAACCTCTGCTCCCACTTACGACAACCAAAAATATCTCCAGATATTGCCAAATGTTCCCTGGGTGGCAAAACTGTCCCAGTTGAGAACAATTGCTTTACAGAACAATTTTCAAAGTTTACCGCAGCACTGCCCAGTGTAATTACCATGCTAACCACGTGTGTAATTTTAAACTTTTTAGTAGCTACATTAAAATAAGCAAAATAAAACAGGTGAAACTAATGTTAACGGTGTAGTTATCTAGCCCAATATATCCACTATAGTATTTCAACATACATTCAATATAAAAAATATTAATAAGGCATTTTTACATTCTTTGACCAAGTCTTTGAAATCTGGTGTGTGATTCACCAGATTACAGTGTATTTCAATTCAGACTAAATACATTTTGAGTCCTCAGTAGCCACATGTGGCCAGGGGCTACTGTATTGGGGTTTAGTAGGGATCAGAATCACTTTGAAAGTTGGTTAAAACATAGATTGCTGGCCTCACTCCCGGAGCTTCTGATTCAGCAGGTCTGGGGTGGGGCCTGAGAATTTGCATTTCCCAGCAAGTTTGCAGGTAATCCCAAAGCTGCTGGTCTGGTGACCACACTTTGAAAACCACTGACTAGAGAAACCCTAGTGCCTTTATTACTAAAAAATACGCTTAGTGAACCAGCAGCAGACCTTGGGGTCTGTAAGAAATGCATAAATCCAGGTCCCACCCTTGACCCATTAAACTGGAACCTGCATTTTAACCACAATGCACATGAAAGTTAGAAGGTGAGACTTCCTTGAGCAAGACCCCTTTGTGTGAGTCTCTATTATAGCCCCCTGTTCACTTCCTTCTTAGAGTTTTCTCAGTTTTTTTTCTCTGTTTTTTCCATTTTCCCAATAGGCTTTTATTATCTTTTTTCCCCTGTTAACCATTCTCCATCCAGGGCCTAGTACATCTTGCACGTAATAGGCACCTAAATATCTATGAAGTTAATGATCCTGTAAGAGATGAGAAGGCTGGGGGCAATGATTAGGTATTTTCTTTGGCTTTAGAAATTTAAATAAAAACGTTTTTGGAGATGAGTTGAACACTGGGATTTAAAAGATGATCATGTGGCTCTTGTTGGCCTGGAGGGCGAAATGGTCCTTCCTGTAAACTTCACCTGTACTGAGGGTGTATGGGTGACTCACCTTGAAAGAATTGCCTGTGGGAAGCTGCTCGGATTCCTTTTTTGGGAGGTGGAGCCACATTCTTTCCCTTTTAGAGTAGTGGCTGTGCTCTACCTGGCTGTGACATCACACAGCACCCAGGAGGTGTTCTTGGGATGGTCCTTCCGCAGGACTGTGGGTGCCGCTCAAGTGTCAGTGGCCACACAGGCTTCTTCACACTTCCACAGCCAGTTGGCATTCCAGAGGCATCACATTCAACTGACTCAGTTCTAAATCATCAGAGGCATAATTACGGAGTGGAAATTTGGTTTCCAAAGGGAATTACTGATGTTACAATGCCTGGCTAAAATACTTTTTTTTTTTTTTTCACATATAAAAATAGTCTCTTGACTCTTGGATCATTTTCTTTTCTTTCTTTCTTTTTTTTTTTAATGCTTTTAATAATGGAAAGTAGCTTCTCCATACTTCTTTGGGAAAAGACAGGAAACCTTTTTTTTCTTTTCTGTTGTGACTTAGTGTTAAGTGTGAAGTAACCGTGGACTATTAACTATATATCTTAATATACACAAACAGCTTGTGTGTAGACAGATGGAAAGATGAAGTAATTCAGTAGTTACTTTCAGAGGAGGGCAAAGGAAAACAAAAAGCAGAAATGGACAACAATTTTGTAATAGTCTTTGCAAGCTACTTCACTGCCCCCCCCTTTAACTCAGCTGCCTTCTTGTCATGCCAGACTTTTGAAAAAACTGAGACTACGTACGAGTGAAATGTATATTCTGTGTTTTACAGGAGGATTTAAATGAGGAACAATGGCGTTGTCTAAATTAATAAACTTGATTCTTGTCGAGCAACGGTTGCCTAGGTGTAGAAGCAGGAGGACGGGCCTGGCGTGGGTAACATAGCTGGCTGACATGACACCCATCTTTGTTAGCCTCACTGTCCCAGAGATGTGTTATAATGTCTTCTAGTTGAAGGGTATATACTTTAAGCATACGTAATTTGTGGTTTGTTTTTGATTTTAAGCTATTTCTTATATCAGAAAAGGGTCAGTGGGGGGAGATGGGTGCCATATAATCACTGAGACATACTGAGCGAATGCTCCATAGGTGAGGCTTGTCTATGATTATTCTTCATGGATACCTTTGCTTTAGGAAGCTCCTGATGAAAATTGCCTGGTGCATCTCTAATGCGTAGAAGATAGTAATTCTGCTCCAGTGCTTTTGGCTCTGGTAACCATAGTTTAGCCACTTATCTGGGGAAACATCTTTGGTCGGATTCCTCGGGTAAGTGTGCAGTTCTCTGACTGGGTTACATGCTGCTCTACTGTACTTAATCAGTGTGCACAAAAGTCCTTGAACGTAGCTTCAAGAATGGGGTACTGGGTGCGCCTGGCTGGCTCAGTCAGCAGAGCATGAGACTCTTGATGGGGTTGTGAGTTTGAGCCCCACATTGGGCATAGAGTTTATTTTATTAAAAAAAACTATAATAAAAGAATGCTCTGTGCCAGAGCAAGGGCTGGTGATTATATGGGCTGCTTGGTGGTTATGTAGGGGAAATAGAAAATAAAAATAGAGGGAACCCTATATAATCACAAAGCAGGAAGGTCAGCACACTGAGGTCAGCACCTTATAAAGGGTATTAGAGGAGAACCAGACTAAATTGACACAAGGGCTGAAAATAATATGCTGGTAGTGTTTAGCAGAAAAGTTATGGTAAAGGAAATAGTTGAAATTGTGCTGCCTCGGTACATTATCTCATTCATCTCCATGGTAATCCTCCATGACACATTGCAGACATTCTTCCCAGAATTAGGTGAGGAAGCTGAGGCATGAGTTACTTAGTGACTTCTCTCTATGTGTGATAAAGTGAGAACCAGCAATTGGGTGCTGAATTTTCTTTGAAAGCTCCTCTGGGACCTCTTCTGGCTGTGTGCTTGTTATGTATAGTTGTTACATTTATGAGTACTTCACAACCATTCACAAGAAAATGCTCTGTCTAGGAGGAAGGCTGTGATGTGCACTGTACCTATCCTTTAAAAAAAGACAATAGATGACTTTCACTAGTCACTTTAGGTGACTTTCATCTAAAATTTTCAGTTCACAGCATTCATTTTGGATTAAAATAGGCATGATTGTTTCATGCAAGTACTCTGCAATTTAACTGCTTTGTGAATTTCTCCTCTGGATCTATTAATGTCTTTTTAACCCTTTGGTATCTGTCAACCATAGTCACTTAAAAATATGTTTCTTTTTATTAATAAAATAGTTACCATTACTTAGTCAATTTTAAAAATATTTTACAGGTGATAAATAACCTTCATAGTTTCTTGTTGAAGCAGGTAAGTTGGGAAGAAGAGCACTGAAATTAATCTGTAATCAAGCAAGAGCAAAACGGACAATATTGGGTTCAAGTATTTGAAGTGCATGTCATTGTTTGCTAAGAAAATATTAACATTTTTGAAGCTTTTGTAAAATGGTATGATCTCTAGATTGTACGTTTTGTTACAAACGTATTTCCTGCTCTGGTTATTAGTAGTGGGGGAGATGTTTATAGGGCTAAATGTACAGAGGTTCAACCACATTGGAAAAATAAAGACAAGAACAAATAGCAACAAATCCTCAACACATGCTGCCTGGCTGGAACACAGTCTGCCCAGTTGACCTGTGACATTCACCATGGGTCATCCTCCTTCAGTCCAACTTCAAGGTAAAGGCTGTATTCCAGAAGTCCTTAATCAGCACAGGTTTATTTTAAATCAACTGGTGTTTTCAGTACCTGTAGGGATAATAAAATCTGGAAGTTTACCACCCTCAAACTAAAGCAGTAATTTATAATTGAATTGAAAGGTTTATTTGATTGGATTCTCTAAGCAATTCAGTCTGAATCTAACCTGGTTACAGAGCTTGTGGGTTTGGTTCTGTAAGGGAAGTGCAAGAGGACTCATCCAGCTGGTTGTGACTCCCAGTGAGAAATTTACTGGTGTAATCCACTGTGTGTGTAATTGTGCCCACCATCAGTGAGTTTTAATGTGGCAGTTAAAATTAGGTACATAGATGACCTGCAAAGTTGTTTTGTCGTGGATACTTTATATAAACATAACAAGCATAGTATCTCTTCCATCTAATGTTCTTCCCATGGCTGCACCTTCCAGGACTCTAGTATTAGCACAGCTCTAGAAAGATATAGTTACCAGATTATGTCTTTAAGTGACTCATTCTATTTGCTCACCTTTGAGGATAAAAGTTCAAAGGTCTTTAAGTAGGGGAAATTTGTTGATTGTAAAATGATGAAGAAAAATAATTCATTGTATTGGAAACCTCAAATCTTTGCTTCTCAAATATTTTTGTAGGCTGTATTGCATATAGTATCAATTCAGTCTCATGTTTTACACAAATTGCCAGGAGGAAGGGAGCTATCTGATAGGGAAATATTTGCTGTGAGTCATTCCTGGTTATGGTAATGGTACAGATGTGCTCTTCTATATGATGAAATTGGTGATGGGAGGTAGAGTTTGAGTAGTCTGTGTTGTGTGCCCCATACTCCGTTGCACAGTGCAGAGTTTCCGAAATCAACATTATTATAAGGATCATGTGGAGTACTTATTACATATGTAGGCCTCTCCTAGAAGACTGAATCAGAATTTTCAATGGTAGGATCTAGGACTATGTATTTTTAATAAGAACCTTAGATTATAAAAAGAATTATACACAATGATCAAGGATTCTAACTGCTAATATTTTGTTGAGGATTTTTGCGTCTATGTTCATGAGAGATATTAGTCTATAGTTTTCCTTTCTTCTAATATCTGTCTCTTTATAGTATTAGTGTAATTCTGGCCTCATGGAGTCAGTTAGGAAGTATTCCCTCTGCTTCTAACCTCTGAAAGAGATTATGGAGAGTTGATATCATTTCTTCCTTAAATGTTTGGTAGAATTCACCAGTGAACCCATCTGGGTTTGTTGCTTTCTGTTTGGGAATGCTATTTACTCTTTAACGGATATAGGCCTATTCAGGTAGACTATTTCTTTTTGTGTGAATTTTAGCAGATTGTACCTTTCAAGGAATTAGTCCCTTTATCTAGGTTATTAAATTTGTGGGCATAAAGTTGTTCATAGTATTCCTTTATTATCCTTTTAATTTCCATGGGATCTGTAGTGATGCTCCTCTTTCATTTCTGGTATTAGTAGTTTGTGTCCTCTTTTTATTTTTATTTATTTATATTTAGTTAGACTGGCTAAAGACTTACCAATTTCATTAATCTTCTGAAAGACCCAGCTTCTTGTTTTGTTGAATTTCCTCTATTTACAATAGCCAAATTATGAAAGTAGCCCAAGTATCCATAGATAGATGAATGGATAAAGAAGATGTGGTACATTTATGCAATGGTATATTATTCAGCTATAAAAGAGAATGAGATCTTGTATTTGCAATGACATGGATGGTGCTAGAGAGTATAATGCTAAATGAAATAAGTCAGTCAGAGAAAAGCAAATAGCATATGGTTTCATTCACATATGGAATTTAAAAAAACAAAACAAATGAGAAAAGAAAAGAGACAGAGAGGAGTGGGGGGAGAGAGAGACACGACCAAGAAATAGACTCTTAACTACAGAGAACAAACTGATCATTACCAGGGGGGAAGTAGGTGGGGGGGTGGATGAAATAGGTGATGGGGATTAAGGAGTGCATTTGTCATGATGAGCACCTGGTGAGGTATGAAATGTTGAATCACTGTATTGTATACCTGAAACTAATATAACACTATATGTTAACCATATTAGAATTATAATAAAATTTAAAAAAAGAGAACCTTAGATTATTCTCCTGATCATGCAAATTTAGGAATTTCTATGTTGGTGGCTACTGTAGGAAGCCTCTTGGCTCTTCATATTACAGCCAACACCTTCATCATATTTTCATTTTTCTGAGTACATCTATCCTAGTTTGTTCCTAAAGGGGGTCAGAGCAAGTATTGTTACCTTCATTTTATAGATATGATGTCAAATTACCTAACTAAAGCAACAACTCTTAAGGTTTTGGCTGATAAGAAGAACAATCAAAGCTTTTGGGAAGGTGAGGGCTAGTTAGCTACTCCTCCATAGGTGCGCATGCTTAGGGTAAGGAGAGCATGTTTCAGATGATAGTCTGTGACATATATGGATGCTTGCTAGACATTTACTAGAGAGGCAGGCACAAAATGTGTCTGTAAGTTTGATGAAGCACCAGTCCACTTTTCTTTGAGGTCCCTTGATCACACTTCATAAGAAAGATTCACTACTTGAAGCACACATGGCAACATTTAGAGTTGGATTCTGTGACCCCCTGAACTATTGGCTAGATACTGACTGATTAGTGAGTAGGGCACCAGCGCTGTCCCTAAGGAATTTGGGGTGTAGGCTTCAGTGGGTCCTTGTATTCTGTTCAGGCAGTGGTGGAGACTACATCTAAAACATTCAAGCCAATCCACATGTTTTGAATACCATTAATTTCGACAGAGAGCCTAGCTCTAACATTATGTATGCTAATTATCAAGTCACTAGAAAACCCCTTTATAATTTTCAAACTATGTTGTTTCTTTGCCTAGACCACCTTTATTTTATTTTACTGGGTAAGTCCTGGTCATTCTTTAATACCATCTCTTCTTGGAAGTATTTCCTGGTTCTGTAGGACTTTGTTACTCAAAGTCTAGTCCACAGACCAGCATCATTGCCATTACTTCAGGGCTTGTTAGAAATTCTCAGGATTCTCAGGATTTTCAGTCCCACTCAAGACGTGCTGACCCAGAATCTTCATTTTAACAGGATTTCTGGTGATTTGGGAGCACAATAAAGTTTGAGAAACACTATTCTAGAAGTTAGGTGCTCCTCATTTGTGCTTCCTAACATACCATAAAACTGTGATCATGGCTCTGTTAGAACAGTTAATATCTTTTTGCCTATTCTTCTAGATTAGTCACCATGTCTTACATATTTCTGCATTCCTATCACCTGGCACATATTGGAAACTTCATTCATGTTGAATAAATGAAAAAAACAAAGTTACCCATGACAAAATTAGTTGTTTAAGTCTAAATGGAGGTTTCTCAGATGTCCAGCTGGCTCATGTGTCCTTACACACTAAAAGTCAGAATGAGTAGAAGACAATATATTGGCCAGCTTTCTAGGGCTATTGGTGAGAAAGAAGTGATTCTTGGACATAAGAACCAGATAGCAGTGGCATGATGGGAAATTCATGAAGGGCGGATTTGGTTTCTAGACATGTGAGTGGTCATAGGGAGGGGGCGGAGTCACCTAAAGCAACTATGTGTGCCAAGGGTTCTGAATAATTTTCTATCCCAACACACCCGAGATTAGACAGATTTCCAGCAGTAAGAACAGTTAATTATAACAGAGGTTTCCACTGGGACTCCTCCGTCACTATATAAATCTGCTACAACCCATACCCCATCTTTTTTTTTTTTTTTTTTAGATTCACTGAGACAAATGGTGGTTTCAATGTCTGGTGTTTTGAGGAGGGAAAGAGGGCACTGAGAGATAGTACATACCAAGAGCACATCCTGAGATTGGAATCAAGTGTTTGGAATGGATGGATAGATTCATATTTAATCTGGCAGGTTAGGTCTAGGTGTCTAGAAAATTAGCATGGTGCAGGAAAGAGCACGAATTAAGAGGTCCTATCAGAGCGAGGGCTGGTCCAAATCCAGGTCTCCAGGCACTTAACAACTAGATAGTACTTGTTCTACGTCTTTCTCAACCAAGTCTCTTAGGGTGGGCACTGTTAATTAAGGCATAATGCTGGCTAGAAGTGCAGGGAGGGTTTTGGGTGCCATGGAGGTGAAAAACAGTTTGGTCGTGACCCAGAATCCAGTGAATAGATGTAGAATAATATCCAGCCTATAATTAAGAAGAACATGTTTTTATTCCTTTGGTTGGTCCTTAGGGGCAGTTATCACAAATCTGGGGTAGGAGTGGGGAATAATATTTACAGAGGGGAAGGGATTTCAGAGCTAGTCAAAGGTTTTGGCCTAAGGCAGGGGATTTAAAATAGAATACCCAGGGAGGCCAGCAGGTGATGCATAAACTGAGGCCGGGATGGAGGAGACAGTGATGTAATGCAGAACAGATGCCCCATTTGAAGGGTCGGCTTTAACTGGTAGTGTCATATGGGAATCTGGACCCCAAATTTCACAAATATAGAAATAAGCATCTATCTTTTTAAATGAAACGTCTCCATTTTTAAATCGTGGTAACTAATTTCCAAGGTATAGAATGCCATGAGGGCTGGTGTCAGTTTGATGGATACTGGTTTCTGACATCTAGCCTCAGAAAACTTTTTGGCTACAAGTATTGCAGGATTTCTGTCTCCTGGGTACTTTGGGGTCTCTTTGTGTCTTTTTAAAAACCACAAAGACTTGGGTAGAAACCAAAGGGAAACAAGAAGCCAGTTAGGGCTTGTCATTGAAATGAAATCAATTAATCATCTCACTCTAACCACCTTCTAACTCACCAAAATAAAAAGCAAACAAGCACAAGTGAAACCAAATGAAAGGCAAAAATAACTGCCCCAAACCTCAGCTTCTCCCTCAGAGTCTCCATGGACGCTGTCAATCACCTACTAAGTTATTCAACTAAGAAACCGGGCAGGGTTTATGACTCTTTTTTTCGCCTCGGTCTTCACATCTTATGATGACTCAGTGCCAGCAAATGCCACCTTATGAACTTGCATGGCTCATCTCCTTGTCTGTCCATACAATAGAACCCTGTTGCCATTGTTCTACACCAGGTTCTATTGTACTTTGCCTGGATTATTCTATAAGCTTTGTTATTGGCATTCCTAACTGATCTTGTGAGGAAACAACACAAACAGAGTCTATTTTTTTCCGGGACTAGGTCTTGGCAGGGTCTGTGTCTGAATCCACAGATGGGGCTTAGCAGATCTGATCTTCTCACCTGGGGTGACTGAGGCAAGAGGCCAGAATGTTTTCAGCCACGGTGGGGGGTCTGCTGGAATAGTTCCCAGTTCTGAAATTAGAACAATGTAACACACAGGTCAGTGCTGCCTGGGAAATCTCTTTCCTCTTCCAATTTTTATGTGTTAGCACTGACTATATATTCATGTTTTTATGAAAGTAGGGTCATGAATTAGGCAAGTTTTTGAAAAATGAACAGTAATGAGAGAAACCAGATCAGGCGAGGCTTGTTTTGTACTGTGTGTCTCACCAATCCCCATGGCCTATTAGAAACTTAAATGTCCATTCCTTAAGGGGGTTTCAGGTTCATAGATCAAATAATTAATTTTAGATAGAACATGAAACTGGGGAGAAAGTGATCTTCTCATGGTTAGCTCATCCTCTGGTCTCTGAGGTTAACCTGGGGAGTACCTCCAGAGGCCTGTATCTTTCAGGACTAATCTAGAAATGTCCCAGCAGGACCACAATCACTGACACTAACTTTTCTAATGCTAACTTGAAGGGGAATGCACGATTATAAAAGAATTAACTAGAGTTTATAAATGAATTAAAAACCAAAAAAGGACCCAAATTGGGAAATGTCTACTAACTTGTTTTTAACTAAAAGGCCCTATAGTTAGACTGCCTGGATTTTATAGCGACAGGTTATACTACTTATTAGCTATGAGATCTCAGATAAGCTGCCTATCCATATTAAGTCTTAATCCCCTCATTTGTACAATGGGGAAAATATCACCTACCCCAAGTTTTGTGATGAGGATTACATAGGAAAGCAAATAAATCTCTTAGCAAAGTAGCTAACATATAATAGGCAATTAATGAATTTTAACATCTTTGTACTTATTTCTCAATGAAAGTCTGTCCCCTCTCCACGTGTATCACTATGAAATCATTTTGAGCATACTCCTAAAAATAAAAATGCATATATTTGGAGGAATCTCAGAAGAATAAAATGTTCTTAATAACTTTTGAAAATAAGTCTCATGGTTCAGAATTCAAAAAAGAAAAAAAAAGCTGAAAGCCTTTTTATCAATCACCCTTCTCAGCTAGGTAACCAGTGTTACCAGTTTCTTGAATATCCTGCCAGAGAAAATCGATGCATCTATAAGCAGAAGCAAACAGACATTTTTTTCCCCAATTGCTTTTAAAAGTGTTTTTGAATCTGAACTTTTCATCTATACCAATATGAAGAATTATTATTGTTTTCATAAGGAACAGAGATGGGACCACTTTGATACAAATATGTCTATTGTAATTTTTCTAAGATCATATCCAACACTTGTCTTAACATCTAGGCTATAGGACTGTGGGATATATTTCATGGCTCTAGTATTTGTGCCAAACATTACCTTGTATATTGAATTTATATGACAGTTCAATATGGTTAGGCCCAGATGATAAAAAATTTGCTGTGCTTAATTAAATTAAATTAAATTAAATTAAATTAAATTAAATGCAAATATATCTTCCTTATAAAGAATATTCTGCTCTTTGCAAGACATAGTAAACCTGAAATTAGTCTGGTATTTTTGGTGAGTTTCAAAAACTAGTCCCTGAAATAAGGTAGCAAAATACCATGGTGAAAGAGCAGTTGTGAAAGGAGTTTTTTGGAATATTGTTCTTTCTTCTCTTTCATTCACTCAAGACTAAATATAGCCTTTCCAAACTGTAAAAACAGTACTGACTATTGAGAAGGTAACAGCAAACTCTACGTAGGGCAGCTTCTGGAAGAAAAGAAAAGAAAAGAAAAGAAAAGAAAAGAAAAGAGAAGAGAAGAGAAAAGAAAAAAGAAAAGAAAAGAAAAGAAAAGAAATTAGGAGTATGAGAAAGCCTAACTGTTCCTTTCAATATACCACCCACAGGGCCACATTCTCCCTGCAAGCACACTTTGCTATAGGAACACAAAGTCTTGGAAACTAGTGAATTCATTGGGTGCCCCCTCTAGACCCCCATCACCAGCTGGAGCACTTCTCCACTCCCACCCTGAGTTCTGTAAGTGCTGCAGCTAAGGCTTGCTGGAGAGGAGCTCTCCATCAATGGGAACCATATCCTAAGAGGTGACAGCCCCAAGGAGCAGTCCTCAGCCAATGATGATGGACCAACACAGGTATTCTTAAAGCCAGTCCCCTTGCCTAGAGGCGGAATAACTGTGGGCAGCGCAGATTCCAGGGCTCCCTGTGGTAGGTATCAAGCTGAAGCTAGAGTCCCAGTGGGAGCTCGTCCTTGTTTAGAAGTTAAGAGGAGCAAATGGAGAGCAGAGTGCAGATGTTAGAGGCTTCATTTAGAATGGGATGGTTCTGGAACAATATGGCAACATTCTTTTTTTTATGGCAATGCTCTTCTGAGCAAAAGTGAAAGGAAGCTCCCTGTCTGTTCTGCTTCGACCTCAGCCTTCCTAAGCCTGATACAGTGAACCAGGTTTCAAGTTGATCCTGTTGGCGTCCACCTGATCAGTGATGCTTTGTACTGTACTCAGAATCGCTAACATTGTTCCTTGTACCATTAGAATCTTGATGATATTCCCTGCTCATACATGACCCAGAATCAATGATGGAGCTAAAATACTAGGTTTTTTTCTTTCTTTCTTTACTTAATATCTAAAATTCAACTAGAAGAATTGAGAGAAGGGGCCACTGGCTACAGTAAAAAGACATGAACACCTGTTTTGTTTTTTGTTTTTTGTTTTTGTTTTTTTACTTATTCCCTCTCTTTTAAGGCTCTTACTTTCTATTCGCAAACAGACTAGGTTCCCAAGTTTTGGTCTAGTGCTATTTTCATGCATTTTTTAAAGCAATAACTTCCACAGCAGTGGGAAAGAAGTAAAGGTAAACGGGGTTTAAGCGACTTGGTGAAGTTCACATACTCTGGCATAGCTTTAGGAACAGCCTATTTTCTGACTCCCGAAATGTGCAGGCAACTCCACTCCTCCTAAAAGAGGGTGGATAAAGATTTTTAGCATTTAATAAAACCCTGGAAAACAGAAAAAAAGACATTCAGTATGACACAGCAGAGTGATCTCTCTGTTGAAAATGAATAGAAGTCATATGATCACATGTTAAAAAAACTTAGGGTTGGCCAGCTCACTTTCTTTGGCTTTATAATTTTGAAGAGAAGAAAACTGACTTACTTATAATTCCACAGCTGTGTAGGGACAGCTAGGGCTAGAGTGCAGATCTCTTGATAATGCAATTTGCTGTCTGGGAACACCACAGGTGAGATATCCTGAAAACCTCTCCCCTTCCATATGATTGTCCACTCAGGAAACTCAAGAGTATCTTTAAAGTTGCTGGATTAAAATAAGAAAATCGTTTGCGTAACTGTAAACCAACAATGTGCAGTTATAAAACACTTACTGTATGGTGACTAACATAATATAATAAAAAAACATTAAAAAAAAACCCAAAAAACCACTTGGTTTGAGTTGATCATTATTCACTCCCTGGAGCTGTGGAGAAGCAACCCTTACTGCACATCAAGGGAGTCCTTTATTACCGCCTGAACACAAAAGCAGGTTTTGTTCATAGGGAAGTAGACTAGACATTGTGTTGGGCAAGTAAGAGACAGTGTCTGCCGCACTTTTCCAAAATTATCTGTGTAGGTGGGTAAGTTTTGTAAGTGTTCTCTGTGTGCTTGAAAAGAAGGCTTAATCTCTAATTGTTGGTTACAGATATTTTATGCACCTGTAGAGTGGACCAGATGTATTTGTTCTATCAAATCTCTAAAGTGTGGTGTTCATACATTATGCAATTTTTTTTTTAAAGATTTTATTTATTTATTTGACAGACAGCCAGCGAGAGAGGGAACACAAGCAGGGGGAGTGGGAGAGGAAGAAGCAGGCTCATAGCGGAGGAGCCTGATGTGGGGCTCGATCCCATAACGCCAGGATCACGCCCTGAGCCGAAGGCAGACGCTTAACCGCTGTGCCACCCAGGCGCCCCTACATTATGCAATTTTAACTTCTTGAGTGCTTAATATGAAAATACACCACAGGTTTGTGGGTTTGTTAGTGAAAACTATTTGCATTTTCCCTGTACGGTGTTTACTAATATGCTTGGATAGATTCCTACCATCATTATTTTTCCTTATGATCATACTTTTTTTGTTGTTTTGTTCCTTGTTTCTTATTTCTTTTTCCATCCTCCGAACTTGGGGAAATTTCACAGTCTACTACTTCAGTAATTCTCTTAAGTTTTTAGTATATATACTTACCCAGAGTTTGAACTTCATCAGCATCTTAATCCTCCTCCAAAATAATACAAAGATTTTAGAATGATGATGTCTATCTCCTCTCCTGTAATTTATGTCGTACTTATGCTAGCACTTTATTTCCAGCTTGATTGTCTTAACCCTCTTCTCTCAAATTAATCATTTGTAACAACAGTTTTTATTAAGACTTTCTAATTTTATTTTTCAAATTCTGGTTTTATTTGTTCAGTGTTTTTCTAGCGGTTTACTCCTTTATTAGAGGTTCAGTTTTCTTTCTGCACAAGTGTTCTTCCACTAATTCTTTTAGTCAGAGTCTGAAAGAGAAAGCTCATTTTTTGGGTATCAGTGTGTTTTTGTTTTTCAGCTTTTAAATGATTGTTCAGCTGGGGATAGAGTTTGACATGGACGGATATTTTTTGCTTAGCACACTTCATTCAGTAGTTGCCTCTTCGACCTCTTGTTGACTTAAAACCTCTTATACACATAATTGCTGTTTCCCTTTTCTTTTTGTTTCCTCTAAGATTTCTTTTGCTCTTTTTTTTTAGTATTTGATATTTTATGCATTTGTATTTATATTTATTTAATTTTGCTTCTTTTTTTTAGATTTTTACAAATTTTTATTCATTTGAAAGACACAGAGAGTAAGCAAGAGCATGAGCAGGGGGAAGGATCAAAGGGAGAGGGAGAAGCAGACTTCNTGCTGAACAAGGTGCCTAACGCAGGGCTCGATCCCAGGACCCCGGATCATGACCTGAGCTGAAGGCAGGTGCTTAACTGACTGAGCCATCCAGGTGCCCCAAATTTTGCTTCTTCTATATGAAAAATTTTCAGTCATGATCTCTTTGAATATTTTTCCTTCACCATAATTTAGATGCTGTTCTTTTAGAACTCTTACTTGAGTTTGACTTTCTCATTCTCTTGCTCCTATTTGCTAATCTCTCATATTTTACACGTCTTTTTCTTCTTCTGGTATGTTTAAATATTTTTTTTTTAATGTATTTTCTAGTTTGCTAGAACTAGTAGCTGGTAGTCTGATGTATTACCTGTCCTGAATGAAATTTTTTGGTGTGTGCATGTGTATGTTTGTGTGTGATATTCATTATTCACACAGAGAAGTGTGTCAAACAGTTATAGTAGTAATATAAAATGCATGTACTCTCCACTTAGGTAACGAAATAGAACATGACTAATGGCTTAGAATTCTCCTGTGTACCTCTCTCCAATCATACCACCAACTACCAGGTAGCTATTGTCCTGACTTTTTCTTAACTATTTGTTTTAGAGTTCTCCAGAGAAACAGAGCTATTAGAAAGTACATGGGTTTATGTATATTAAAAAATTGGCTTATGTGATTATGGAGACTGACAAATCCAAAATCTGTAACATAGGCCAGTAGGACAGAGACCCAAGGAATAACCAGTGTTGCAGTTCAGAACTGAAGGCCGTCAGGCTGGAGACCCAGGGAAGAGTTGTAGTTCAGGTCCAAAGGGAGTCTGCTGGCAGAATTCCCTCTTGCTCAGAAGTCAGTCTTTTGTTCTATTTGGGCCTTCAGCTGATTGGATGAGGCCCACCTGCATTATGGAGGGCAGTCTGCTTTACTTAAAGTCCATTGATTCAAAAGTTAAGCTTATCCAAAAATACGCACACAGAAAATTCTCGGAGTAATGTTTGACTAAATATCTGGACACTGTAGCCCAACCAAGTGGACACATAAAATTAAGAATTAAAAGTACATCCCTTGTCACCTTGGCATCTCCTTAAACCATACTTAATCTCTAAATAAAGACAACAGCAAGGTTATAATTACACATAACATGACACAACTATTTTGCATACAACTGAAAATGCACTAACCCTTTCCCCAGAAGAGGATGCAGTGTTCTTGGGTTGTGTTTACTCATTTCCTTGACACTCTATTCCTTAAAGAGTGTGCAACTTTTGACCTCCCAAAACTTAGCTACGAGTAGCCTATTGTTGACTGGAAGCCTTATCAATAATATAAACCAACAATTAACACATATTTTGTATGTTATATGTATTACATACTGTATTCTTACAATAAACTCAGCTAGAGAAAAGAAAGAGTTATTAGGAAAATCACAAGGAAAATACATTTACTGTACTGTATTTATTGATACCATAAGCTTATGTCATCTGTTTATAAGACAAATTGTCTATTAATACTTGCATCAATATTTTCTTCCATGATTCAAAATACTGTACTATATATTTATTGAGAAAAAATTCACATATGGAATGGACTTGCGTAGGTCAAACCCATGTTGTTCAAGGATCAACTGTATTTATAACAAAATAAGGAGGAAATGCTCATGACAGTTACAGTCCTAATTCTTAACTGGTCATGTGGTTATAGCTGGTATTTTAGAACTAACTTCTTTCACTACCCATTCCATATTCCCACTGCCCTCAGCAAACACCTCAGCTGGTGATAGATCTTAACCTGGTGGGATGACCTCAACCTTCATTCTTGAAGGGTCTGGCTCATTAGTAGTCCTGCCTGGATTGAGTTGTTGTAGTTTTTCACTGACTCTTATCCCAGCACCTGGTAATACTAAGCAGTGCCCTAAGGGATCTCCTGTATTCCAGACATATTCTTCCTTATCTCCACTGTATAGGAGTAAGCCAATTTTTTTTTTTTTTATGGTCAGGATCAATCATTCCAATTAGCACAGAAATTTTCTTCTTTGCCTATTGATTTAGAGGCACAAGGAGTCCAAAGTGGTCAGATGGTAGTCTTAGCTTCCAGTTTAATGGATCATTTCTCCCTTTGGAGCTAAGACCTCCAGGCCAGCAGAGCATAAAGTTGTGGGGGACAGGAAGCAAAAATCTTGTTATTGGGTCTCTAGGGGTAATAATGAGTGATGTCCCTCCCATTTCTATCCCCTGATCACTGGAACCATGAATCCTGGCTAAGGGAGAAATAGAACCATATATTGGATATATATTCCATATATTGGAAACATATATTGGCTATATTGGATGTTGGTTCAGAGCATATACAGTCTCCTGGAGAACCTTGCCCCAACCTAGCTGGCATTTGTAACTGAGTCTTTAAAAGGCCTTTCTAACATTCTGTCAAGCCAGCTGTTGCAGGATGATGGGGAACATGGTAAGTCCACCGAATTCCATGAGCTTAGGCCTATTGCTCTATTTCATTTGCTGTGAAATGAGCTCCTTTATCAGAAGCAACAGTGTGTGTAATACCACTGTCAGTGGATAAGGCATTCCTTAAGTCTATGGATGGCAGTTTTGTTAAAAACATTGCATGCAGGGAAGGCAAATCCATACCTAGAGTGTCTGTTTTAGTAAGAACAAAACACTGTCCCTTTCATGATGGAAGTTGCCCAATAGAATGAAACTGCCACCAGGTAGCTGGTTGATCACCCCAGGAAATGTTAGTATTGATTTCATCCCAAGGACTTAGTATTGATTTCTGCTGCTGGCCAATTGAGTACTCAGCAGCGACTATAGTCATATCTGTTTTGGTGAGCCCATGTAAATGTTCATTCCTGCCACCATGGAGAGTTTGCTAATGAATATATGGTTTCCCAATGGGTGATGACAGGGGTGGTTGGTGAAAGAGGCTGACTGGTATCCATAGAACAGTTATCCTATTCATGCAAGTGTTAAGATCTTCCTTTGCTGAGATCATCTTTTAACATGGGTCGTGGGACATAAATATCTTCCCTTTTTGCCCATTCATGGAGGTCTGTTCACATACATCTTTCCCAGACTTCTTGTCACCAACTTTCCAGTCATGTTCCTTCCAAGTCCTTGACTATCTAGCCAAACCATTGGCCAAAACCCATGAATGGTAAATAAACACACATCTAACCATTTTACCTAACAAGCAAAAGAACAACCCGATGCACTGCTTGAAGTTCATCCCACTGGGAGGATTTTCCTTCATCACGGTCCTTCAGGAATGTCTTAGAGAGGGGCTGTAGTGCTGTGGCTCTCCACTTATAGGTGGTGCCTGCATATTGTAGAGAACTATCTACAAAGCAGGTCTAAGTCTTCTCTTCCTCTGTCAAATAATTGTAGGGAGCTCCTCCTGAGGCCATAGGTGAAGCCTGGGTGAGACAAGGTAGTGTACCTGGAGTAGGGACTGTAGGCATTTGGGCCACTTTATATAATTTACTTGTGCCTTCAGGAACTGCTTGGGCTTCATCTCACATACAGCACTTCCATTTGATGATGGAGGGATATTGTGCACACTCAACTCTATGCGCTGGTGAGTCAGATTATACCCAGTTCATGATGGACAGCTCAGGTTGCATGGTAGCTTGGTGGACCATGGTTAAGCATTCAGTCTCTCCTAAGGCCTAGTAGCAGGCCAAGAGCTGTTTCTTAAAAGGAGAGTAGTTATCCCACAGGATGGCAGATCTTTTTTCTAAAGTTCTAAGGATCTATAATGAGATTCTCCTATACGGGCCTGCCACGGGTTCCACCTAGCACCCCTATCTGCCACTGACACAGGACTTTGGATATGCTGGATCATATGGTCCAAGTGGTGGAGCAACTTGCACAACAGCCTGGATCTGTTGCCGAGCCTACTGTTGTTTTGGGCCCCACTCAAAACTAGCAACTTTGGGGTAACTCAGTAATGTGCCAAAGTAGCCACAAACAAATGAAGAATGTATTTCTTCCAAAATCCAAAGAGACCCACTAAACATTATACTTACCTCCTCTTTCCATCCCTCCTTCTCTCTCTTTTTGGTTGTAGGAAGAGCCATATGCAACAACTTACCTTTCATTTTAGAAGGGATATCTAAATATGTCCTACACCATTGGACTCCTAGAAATTTTACTGAGATACAAGGCCCTTGAATTTTTATCAGATTTATTTTTTACCCTCTGTCATGCAAATGTCTTACCAATAAGTCTAGTGTAGTTGCTACTTTTTGCTCACTGGGTCCAGTCAACATAATGTCATCAATGTAATGGACCAGTGTGATACTTGTAGAAGTGAAACACAATCAAGATCTCTGTGAACTAAATTATGACATGGGGCTGAAGATTTGGATATACCCTGAAGTGGGGCAGGGAAGGTATATTGTTGGTCTTGTTAGCTGAAAAGAAACTGCTTCTGTCTGGTAGTCTTTATTAACAGGAATTGAGGAAAAAAAAAAAACCACATTTGTATTTTATTAGCTGCATAACAGGGTTGTGGTAACTTGTTCAAGCAATGAAATCACACCTGGTATTGTGGGTGAAATTGGAGTCACTACCTTGTTAGGCTTATAATTATCCACTATCATTCTCCAAAATCCATCTTTCTTCTGCATAGGCCAAAGAAGTGAGTCAAAAGGAGATATGGTGGGAATCACCACTCCTGCATATTTCAAGTCTTTGATGGTTGGACTAATTGATGGTGGCACTAATCTCTGCAATCCCTTCAGGAATATGGTATTGCTTTTAATTTATTATTTTCCTAGGTAGTGCCGGTTCTAGTGGCTTCCACTTGGCCTTTCCTACTAGAATAGCTCTTGGTCTATAGGTCAGAGAACCAATGTAGGAATTTTGCCAGTTGCTGAATATGTCAGTTCCAATCATGCATTCTAGTACTGGGGAAAAAAAACACACATGATGTGTTCAGGGACCCACTGGGCCCAGTGTGAAATGAACTTGAGTTAAAACTCCACTGATCACCTGACTTTCATAAGCTCCTCCTCTGACAAAAAAACAGTCATGTTTTGGGTCTCTTGGGATTAGTGTAGTTCAGAGCCAGTGTCCAATAGTCCCCAAAGGTCTTATTATTTCCTTATTGCCAATGTACAGTCACCCTGGTAAAAGGCCATAAGTCTCGTTAGAAAAAATTGGAAGGAGAAATAACAGTATAAATTTTGGGCAGTGCACCAGGTCTCTTCCTCTGTCAACTAATTAATTGTAGGGAACTTTCTCCTCTGTGTGTGTCAAATCTGCTTCCCTCTTAGAAGGATACATGTGATTGTATTGATTATATTTAAGGTTCACCTGGGTAATCCAGGATAAAGCACCTCGAGATCCTTTATCACATCTGCAAGGATGCTTTTCCATAGAAGGTAATATTTATAGGGTCCAGGGTTTAGGAAGTGAATATCCTTTTGCAGGGAGGGGCATTTTTCATCTTACTGTAACATGTCTTCCTCTTTCTTAACTCTCTTTGTCTCTGTGTCTCTGCTTCCCCCTTTTTTCCTGTCTCTTTCTGTTAGAACACATCCTCTAATAGCTTTAGAGAATGGATGCATGCAAAGAGTTATATGGGATCCTATAATTTTGATTCTGCCTTCATATTTGATTGTGACTTTGTACATGAAATGTTAGAATGGAAAACATTGTTCTTCAGAAAACATTAGTAAGGCCACGCATGTCTCTTTCCTTGCTGCTCTTCATTAATTCCATTTTAGAAGAATTTGAGCGTTTGAGGTATCTGCAAAATACCTAAATGTTCTGCAACTCTATGAATTTTGGGAAAAGTAAATCCTTTAATTTGTGCTTGCATTCCTTCAAAGCCTCTTGGAAAATTTTAATCAAGGCATTAAATGTATAGAGCACAAAAACTTAGCTTTGGAATTGCTTGGTCAATTGCAATTAATTAAAATAAAGCTTGAGAATAGGGAGACAGTGATATGAATTCTACAAAAACAAGTGAAACACTTAACAAAATAAATGATGAGAACTCAGATGCTGTTTTAATTTTTAAAATCTATAATTTTGATTTGGATTATCTTGATTTATGGAAAGAATCTTTCGATGGAGTTCCTAGTTTTATTTGGATAATTTATTTTCTGTACTGGAAATGGGATCTATTGAGAAGGATTTCAGTTTTCCAGCATTTAAATTTCAGTTAGTCATGGAGATAATTTAGTTGATGAATTCTATTTTGTAAAAGTATTTGTCAAGTGAGTACTCTGAATGAAAATATATGGGCTGAGATAATAGTATGATGCAGTAGGGCAAAATTATAATTGCTCTGAAGTTACCAGATACTTTATCATCTGTAGGGAAAGTCATTTTTCAATGAAAAATATGGCCTATAGAGAAAAGCTAACAAAAGATGTCAACATTTTTGTATTTGTTAACTATTAAATGTAGAGGATTGAAGTCAATATGAAAACAATTATAATCATATGATTAAAATAAAGAGACATTTTAGAAAAATATAAATGATACATTATTAGAGGTAAAGATGGCTAAGAAAATGGTTAATTGTAAATGAGTAAGTGCCAAAAATAATCATTCTGCCTATTATTCAATGTCCAGAAAATCCATATAAAGAATTTTTTTTGCTTTAATATAACAAGCGTATGTTATTTTTCTTAAAAGTAACTTTATTTTTGAAACTAGCTTTTTAAAAAAAATTTATTATGTTCAATTAGCCAACATATAGTGCGTCATTAGTTTTCGATGTAGTGTTCAGTGATTCATTGGTTGCGTATAACGCCCAGTGCTCATCACATCACTTAATACCCATCACCCAGTTGAAACTAGCTTTTGAATGGAACTGTTTTATACTGACAAGAAGTAAACCAATTTGTCAGTCCAGAAATTTTGTAAAGTTACCTAACTTTATTTTTCTCTTAAGATTTTTTAATTTTTAAGTAATCTCTACACCCCATGTGGGGCTCAAACCCTGAGATCAAGAGTTGCATGCTGTACTGCCTGAGCCAGCCAGGCGCTCCTAAAATGATCTAATTTTAAAGTGTCCTAGTTAGGATGATAGAGTATATGGTCACTTTATTAACACTGTATGTGACCTTTTTTTTCTTTAGATGTTTATATAACTTTTTATTTTTTGTTTCCCTGTGTTCTGAGTTGTCTCAGTGATGTATGTTTGTGAGAATCTTGGCAGTCTTTAAATCTGGAAATGTATCCTTTATTTGGGGGCAATATTTTCTGCAATATTTTGTTAAAGATTTCATCCCTTCAATTTTCATCTTTTCTCTCTGTATCTTTTTTTTTTTATCTTATACCTTATGGAATGCCCTTCTCATTTTCATATCTTTTCTCTTATTTTTTTCATTTCTTTTTGTTTTCTTTTCTGGAAGATTTCCTTAACTTTATCTTTCAACTTTTCTGTTGAGTGTTTCATTTTCGGCATAATTTAAAAGAAATTTCCAAAAGTTCCTTTTTTGTTATCTGAATGTCCATTTTATTTTTTAGCATCTATTCCTTTTCATGGACTCAAAAATATTTTCTCTCTGGAAATATTAATGATGCTTTTATTTATTCATTCATTTTTAAAGTTTTCTTCTCCCTTTATAATGTTGGTTTATTCCAAGACAATATGTGTGTGGCTCTGTCTCTTGATTGGTTAGTCATGATTAAGAGCTGGGGATTTCAAAGCTGATTGGAAGATCTGAGTGCATGAGTGAGGTTTTGCACATTGCTATAGGGTGAACAGTATCTAAGTTTTGCCTCATGGGTGTTTGGAGACTCAGGAGAAGTCTGTTATAGTATTTTACTGGATGATAAATGTCTGACTGCATTCTGGGAGCCAAGCCATTCAGCATTAAGTATTTACATGGTCACTAAACCGACCTCTTCTGGGTAAATGTCCCATAAAGACCCACAACTCTGGCATTTACCAGTCCGTACCATCTTTGTTTACCTCTCCAGAAAAAAACAAACAAACCAACCCAAAAACCTTCCAAACTTCTGGGGCAGGAATAATTGTTCCAAACAGAGGACTAATAAGAAGAGGGAATCTGGTCTAGTGGAAATCAAACTGCTCCTGAAACTCTCTTTTACCCATAGTCCTAGCTTTACTAGTGTTGCCAGTTCCAGAATCTTTTAGGATTCTGTGGTTGTGTGGACTTGGTTATTAGTTTTTCTGACTGTCAATTTTGTATTCATCTTTCTCAGGTCTCCTAAGTCATTTATCCTTGTTCTGCTTCAAGCTTTCAAAATTCAGTCGCTCCCCTGCTGCTCTCTCCATCTTTGTGGATTAAGATGTTATTTTTTCTTCCCATATGTGGCAGGAGTGAATAAAACGTATATGCATGTGCTCAGTCTGCCATCATAATTTTATAGATGTTCTATTACATTCTTCTTCAAATCTGTCTATTTCTTATAGTGATTTCATTATGGTTCCTATTCCTTATTATTTTCTTCATTTTAAAGGTACTGACTTTATCATTTTTTACATTGTTGAGTCCTCCACTTGCTGAAGTGAGACTTGCTTTATCAAGGTGAAACTATTTCTTTGTGTGGTCTCTAATTTTTAGACCGTGAGCTTTTCTCATCATCCAACACCCTCCAGCCCTCCATCTCCACTCTTGTGGGAGTTGTCTGTCTTATTCATGGCAGAAATGTTGCTATAGTTTTGCATTTCCATCTGCATCTCACCTGCTCCAGACTAGTCATTATGTTAATTTCTTAGCTGGAGGCTTCTTACTTCTCATCAATCATGTAAAATCTGATTCCACGTGTGCATGTTCTCACTTCTTGTGATAGTCTTCTTTTTATTATTTCCATTCAGAGAGCTTCCTTATGGTTTGTCTAAGCTGGTGGGGTTTCTTGCACTGAGAGGCCTGTTCTTCTCAGCTTCTGGCTTGAGGCAGAATATCCTGTTCCAGTTACTACCTTGTAAGAAATCAAGATCTTGTGTCTTAGGTTGACTTCCCCAGAAGGAGACTCTGAGATGAGGATTCGTGTGAAAGTAATTTATTAGTAAGTGATCCCAAGAAAAATCGGGGTTTGGAGAAATGGGACTGGAAAAGGAATTTGGCCAAACAAGGGCATGGTATCAAGTAAAATCCCTCCTAGGAAGCTTTGGCTTATGTCTGAAGTGAAGATTGGAAGGTCACACATTAGAGCCCTCCTTATCAGAGTGAAGGGAGCTATAGTATGAGCTCTCAAAGTAGGTCTAGCAGTCTGAGTCCAGCGCCCAGACAAAGAGATGAAAATACTAACTGAAAAGTACACAGTGTGATTGGCCGCACAAGTTGGTAAAGAATCTGATGGAGCATTGCTAGTGCATCCTGGCCTGCCCCTGCCTGGGGCTACACTGCAGCTTTAGCTTGTATCTGGATCTACTCTGCAGTCTTCCCTCAGTGGTACTGCACCGCCCTGGCATGGGGAGAGCTATACCTCTATCTTTATGTCCCCCCTTTGTTTTCTGGGACTTGGGCATTTCCTTTCTTTTTTGTATTAAACCATTAGAACAGGGGTTGTGCTTTCCCCATTTTTATGTTTAGAGAGGACAGGTGTGTCCATGTTAGCACATTCTATCATGGTATAAGACATGAAGCCTAATATGTATGTATCACTTAAATAGAAAAAATGATCACATTTCACTGTGGGTAAAGCCGATTACATGGCTAAAAAGAAATAATTTGGATTCTGTTAGAAACTACATGCCAAAAATTCCTAGAAAGAACTGTGGAATATTGTGATTTGGCCTTTATGTAATGTGTTTATTCTCTACAGTTTAGCATACTTCAAGACTGATTTGAATCAGTGCTAGTCTTATGAAATTATGAACTGGGATTTTGTTTTCCAAAAATTATCTTTTTGAACTTTATATTTTATTAGTAACATTTTGAGGACAATCAAAAGATATTTTACCAAATATAATTTATTGTAAAGAGTATGGTAAAACTTGATAAGAGTAAAAAGATGATATCTTAGATGAAGCAGGTTTATATTCCCTCCCATTATCTGTTCCTTTACTTCCTAAGATGTCATAGCAATATGAGAGACACAGGCAGGTTAGAGAAGTAAAATAATGCACAAATGAAATCCAGACTCTTATTATTGCAGCATGACTCGTCTCTTACAGGGTTTGATCTGATTTGTGAGGATGTGCAGGAAGAGATGCTTTGTGTGTGTGTGTGTGTGTGTGTGTGTGTGCGTGCGCACACGTGCGTGTATGTGTGTGTGTGTGTGTGTGTGTGTGCATGTACTTTAAACAGATTTGAATGAATCATGGTCCCTGGTAAATTTGTCTCTGGAGGCTTAGGGCTTAAACAAAGGATGGTTTTCTTCTTAGAAGGCTCTCTCAATAAAGTAACAAAATGAAAAGTAAAAGAAATAAAATGAATGGAAAAGCATGTAATGGACATGAACTCTGGAGTCAGACCTGGGAGGGCTTCTTGCTCTGCGGTTCTAGTTCTGTTGCCCTCCACAAATCCTACGACTCTGTATAAACTTCAAGTTCCTCCTCTATACAATGTGTGTGATAATCATACCCACTTCTTGGAATGTGGTAGGGACCAGATGATACAATGCTGAATTGTGCGTATCACAACCCAACCCCTAACTAGAGTTTAACGATTGGTAGTGACCATGACTATTATTGCATCATTGGTATCTAAAAAGAAGGGCCTACGGGGTACATGTTTCTGTTCGACAGCTACTTTAAAGTCATTAACATTATGTCCATATAGAATTATAATAGCAAATTTGAAAAATATGTCCATCTTTCCTTCTTTCCTTCCTTCCTCCTTCCCTTTCTTCCTTCCTCTCTCTCCCCCACTGTCCCTCTTCCTCCCTCCCTTCCTTCGTTCTTTCCTTATTTCTTCTAGAATTGTGTGTTAGATTTAGATTCAGAGTAATATATAAATACTGCTCTCCCCATCTCAATCATATGTATTATTAAATCAGGAAATACAGTCTTTCCAAAGTCCCAATGAAACTACATAGAAATTCACAGAAGCCTCTCTAGGTTAAACATCAGTTTCAGCTTGCCCTCTTTGAGAAAACACTGCACCTGCATCTTAAAACAAAACTACTTCCTCTCTTTCAAGAATAGCAAAGGCAAATCATTTCCTAATTCCAGACACAACGGCGCTCTGTGAATTTAGTCTATTAATTCACTATAGGCTTTAGCTAAATCACATACTTGGGTTGTCATTATAAAATGAATCGTAGACTTAAAACAAACAAGCCAACAAGCGCACACGAACAAATACAACCAGAGGATTTGCATTACCGAATAAAATTGCAGATTTTCTGAGCTGAATTGGACTAACAACATGGTCATGTCTCAGGTCATGGACAAACCCTGCGTAGGTTGGGTTAATAATCCTAGTTGATTTTATTATGTGAAGGTTAACAATAGACAGGTGAGTGTTGATCTGTCAGTTTACTGTATGTTTTAAAATCATGTTCGTAAAGAATGCTCAAAAGTCAGATAGCCACTGGACATTTTTCCTTGCAAATGGACATTTGTTGATGATTTTACTATGACGAATAGAAACTAGAGACTTCTTGCCAAGACTAAAATTTGTCTTGTGATACTATTTTCCTAAATGAGTCATGGTATTAATATTTATCTTTCTCAAATCCCTCAGAAAGAGAGTCTTTGTAAGAAACAATATAAAACTGATATGGTCAAAATGCTCTTTGGATCAGTATTGATCAAAAACTGGACATTATCTTAAATGACCTAGAAGAAGCCATATTGGTGATATCTGCAGGGTTCAGACATTACTGCAGTGTTATTGGAGAAGTACCCAAATCCTCAATTTACTAGAAATTAGTAAATTTGGACACTTGTTGACCAAACAAGTTTCCAACTCTACCTCTTCTGTCATGTGGAAACATTGATCTCATGGGCTTTTGTGAGGGTTAAATAAAATATATTGGATATATTTGGAGTTCCTACACATTGCTTGCAATTAAATAGGTACTCAGTAGTGGGATTCCCTTTTCTTGGACTCTAAGTCCAAGGCATTGCTGGGAATTTAAACAAAATGACACATGGTCATGGATAATACACGGTAGAAATTGCCGAAGTGTCTAATATCTGGTGCAGATAGTAAAAGTGAGGAAACCTGATGAGGCAGAGATCACTGGTGATGCCATACTCAATTTCTAATGAGACATGACCTAGCATTTTGGTGGAGCCAATGTGGAAAGGAAAGGTATTTATTATAGCTTTAATGTTCAGTTATTTTATAGAGTTTTCCACCTTTGAAAAGTGGTAATTTGTAAATAATGAATATGCCAAATATTGTGAAACTAGAATATTTGTCATTTTAGTGTACTTCGAGTGCATTGTGTTGCTGAATCAGCCAAATGGCAGTTTATTTATCGTATCCATAGACGTGTTCTAAATTCCAGAAATTATGGTTAAGACCAATTTATCTTTAGAGTGTATAGAATTTAGCAGATTGAATATGACAAGCTAGTTCTGAATCTTTTACAAATTGACATTGTACTCTTGATAATTAAGATTTTAAGTGAGCACAGCTTATCAAGTTATAGCAAAATGTTTCACTGTAAGTACTACTGGAAGGCTCTGAAAAAAGCCACAGTTCTCAGAGATGAGGTTTTTTCTTTTTTTTTTTTTTTGCTTTTTGCTTTTTGTTTGTTTGTTGTTGTTGTTTTTTAAGTATAAGTTACTTACTTCATCTCCTGTGGCAGCATTTGAAGCTTTCCATGAGTTGAAGTCAGTGATGTAAAACAAAATCCGGGTGGTCACAATCTTGAGAGGGGCGATACTCAAACTTTGAATTAGCCTAGAGACTCATTTGAGCTGTACATTTGACTGGAAATGTACTGAATTTGGGAAGCACTGTGGTCGGAGTTGAGAAGAGATGGGTCCAAACACTGGTCCACCAGTGAAGACTGTTAATCTTGTGCAAGTTACCGAAATCCTTAAGCCTTAGATTTGTCAACAGTAAGAAACCAAAGGCACAGTAGCAACAACAGAAACCCAACTAAACTCATTTCATAGGGTTGTTACAAAGATAATTCATTTTTCTAACAGGTGGTTTTTAAACGCCTCCTAGTGTCAGGCACCATGCTGAGTGCTAGCCACATGACTGAAATAAATCTAGCAGGATCTGTGCTTTCATAGAGCTTGAGAGAGACGGGCACACAAGCAGTTACACACATAATACATGTAGAATCGTTTTTTTGGGAAGGTTCCACAAAGGGGAAAAATATGGTTCTGTAGCTAGGTTAGCTTGTCAAGTTTGGTAATAGTTTATTGAGGAAATGACTTTCGAGTTTCTGTTAACAGAATGAGTAGGGAGTGAGGTATGAAGAGAGGTCTCAGCAGAGGGAACAGTGTTGTGCAGAGGACAAAGGGAGACATGACTGAAAGAAGACCTGTGAGGGTACAGCAGAAACAGTGAGAACAACCTGTTGTGCCCTGGCCTTGAAGGCAATATTAAGGATTTGGGTCTGTCCTCAAACAATGGATAGTCACTGAAGAGTTTTAAGCTGTGGGAGGAGAAAATCAGATTTTGAGGCTACAGAGTACAAGAACAGCTCATAATGGGCAGGAAAACAGTTAGGAGGCTGTTATGTGTTGTAGGTGAGCGAGTGATTGCTTTGACTAGGGGGCTGGGAGGTTGTGGAGAGAAATGAAAGAATTCGAGAGGTACTTAAGATGGACTCAGTGTAGGAGTGGCTGGCAGAGAGGCATCCAGCCTGACTCCCTCCTCTGTTCCTGGATTGTCTAAATGGTTGGATGGGGCTGTCTTTTGAGAAAAGAAACCACTGCAGAGGAGGGAGCATACCTCAGTTTTTAATATATGACATTTGAAATATTTTTGAGACATCCAAACACCGATGTCAAGAGGAATTTGGATTTTGGAGAAGGTAAATCTTGTCATTTTGTTATTTCTTCTTCTATTGTCTTTTCAGCTCACTTTCCTTTGGCTCTTTCCTTATCAGCCTTTGAAACGTTCTCAGGACTTTCTTAGTTTACAAACAAAAGAACTTTGAAAAAATCTTACTCCACATCATATTTCTCTAGCCATTGCCCAACCTCATTGACAGATTTCCAGAAGTCCTTGTATTCACTGTTTCCATTGTCCTACCTTAGTCACACCTACACTTACCAGTCTCTACTGATCTCATCTCCAACAAAAAAACTTTGCCAAATGTTCTCATTTTATTTGACTTGTCAGCACATTCTGTGCTTGCTCCTTCTTTGAAATGCAAATCAATATGCATAACTGCTTATGTAACTTGATGCGTTAAAGGCATCTCAAACTCAATTCATCTAAACTCAAATTTGATCTTCTGCCTCCAGACTTAAAGGGTCTTCAGTGAATGGCTGATAATTCACTCAGTTGCACAAGCTAGAAAACTGCGGTTTATTTTTGATATATATTTTTTTATTTTATCACCCTCATCCTATATTCAATGAGTATGGATTTGTCATTTGTACTTTCTAAATATATGTTTATTCTTCATTTTTACTGCCATCACACTAGTCCAAGGCTCTTAATTGTGTCACTGTTGACATTCGGGGACTGGGTAATTCTTTGTTGTGATGTGCTGCCCTAGCATTTTAGGGCCTTGAACAGTATCCTTGGCCTCTACCCACTATATGCTTGTAGTACCACTGTCCCTAATGTGACAGCCAAAAATGTCTCCAGACATTGCCAAATGTACTCTTAGAGGTGGGAGGTATCAAAGTGCCCTCAGCTGAGAACCACTGTTTTAGTCAAAGCCACCATCATTTCTCCCTTGAACTTTTAAAGGCTAACTGATTTCCTACCCTCCATAGGTGATTCCTTTGAATCAATTTTTTGTCTATTGCTGCAGTGATTAAACACACACACACACACACACACACACACACACACACACAATCTGTTTATGTCGGTCCTCTGCTCCCAAAACTTCAGTGTCTTTGTGTTACTCTTAGAACAAAAGCAAAATTCTAATATGACCTATAAGACATGAATTTGCCTGAATCTCCCTCTACCCATCCAACAGCCTCATTTCACATTCTGTCCTCATCCTCTGTCCACTCTGGCAACATTGACCATCTTTCAGTTTACTGTCTCTGCTCCAGATGGTTTGCACGTGCTGGTCCCTTGTCTGAAATGTCCTTTGTTCCCCTTTCTCCATCTCTTCATTCCCAATCTGACTTCGCTAATGATGTTTATTTGTCCTCCATATTTCAGCACATCTACTTTTCCCCCGCTCCCTCCCAGAGGAGGCTTTCAAAAGTTTCTCTGTTATACGCTATTAACACCCAGAGGTCTTCTTCACACCATATATTTATGACCCAGTTGTGTAATTGAGTGTTTAATGTCTGTATTTACCTTCGTGAGAATAGGAACCATCTTCTTTTGGTTCTGCAATATGTTCCCAGTGCTTAGTAGGGTGTTTTACCTATAGTCACCAGTGAATAAATGGTGGTTGAATGAACGAATCATTAAATAATTAAATATGAATGTGAGGTATACAGATGATATATCAAATTGCTTTGATAGGAAAGTGTTATTTTTGTGACTGAATTTAGAATATTGGAGGCACTATGCTAGTTTCTGATCTACTCAAAGTAAATTTCTGTCTACTTCATGCCGTGAGAAATCTATTTGAACATGCTTTGGGGTTTTAAGTTTAGGTGTGTGGAGGGGGAGGACTCTAGCCTAGGGGGTAACTCTAGCCTGGATGTCGAGGGATCTATAAACTTGGCTCATGAAATAAACAGTTGGTACAGTGAACTATGAAATAGTTGCCGGAGCTTGCCCACAAATATCTGCAAATTCCATGTACTGCTATTCATATATTGCAATAAAATTATCTCCCCTCTGGGAGTTGGCTGAGAAGAATTTAGTATTTAATGAAAGGTTGGCTCGATAAGTCATAGTTTCCAAATCGGAAAATAAAACTTTAAGAGGAAGAGACTTGGACAACTATTCCATGAGTTTGTACACATAGGACTTGGCCTGAAACTACTTTTAATTACATAAGCCTATTGGGAGTATGGTTAGTGAAAAGGGATATAATATGGAACTTGAATAATTTTATGTATTGCAGGGTTTCCAGTTACTAATATAATGATCAACACTTACCTATCAACTAAACTATTTAGGCAGTCTAAACATATTATTTTCCCTCTTCCATGAAAATAGAAAGAAAGCCATAGATAAAGAGAAAGCAGATGTTAATTTTTGTAACAAACAGCAATAATCTGGGGCTGGTTATCTTCATGACTATCCATCTTAAGGAAACATATTTTCCAGTAAAGCTGTCAATGCTCTTGGAATTGTTTTGGGAATTCTTAATGGTGTTTTGTCATAACCCTATAATGTCTGGTTGCTACAGGCTTCTGTCTTCACTCACAATCTGGGCGACATCAGACCATCCTAACATCTATACAGACATAAAGTTGAGTGTAGAAGCAATGCTCCTCCAGTAATTAACTAATCTTTTAATTTTTTTCTGTATTGTAGGACACAGAATACTTTGAAGTGATGCCTCAATAAATAAATGCCAATGAGTGGCAATATTCCTTTACTTTTTCCATTGTAAAAATAATATCGCAACATAAAGAAAGGTTGCCTTGCAAATAATACCTATGGTCTCACTATTCTAATGAAACTAATTTCTTGTTTACATTTTAAAATCCACTTCAGATTTTTTTTTTTTAAGATTTTATTTATTTATTTGACAGAGATAGAGACAGCCAACGAGAGAGGGAACACAAGCAGGGGGAGTGGGAGAGAAAGAAGCAGGCTCATAGTGGAGGAGCCTGATGTGGGGCTCGATCCCATAACGCCGGGATCACGCCCTGAGCAGAAGGCAGACGCTTAACCGCTGTGCCACCCAGGCGCCCCTAAAATCCACTTCAGATTTACATGCATAATTGCACACTATTTTTTAATAGTTATGTTCTATTTCACAGAATCATTGTGTATTTATTTATTTTAAAGGTTTTATTTATTTGAGAGAGAGAGGGGGAGAGAGAGAGAGCGTGCGTGCATGAGTTGGGGGGGAGGGGCAGAGGGAGAGGAAGAAGCAGACTCCTTGCTGAGCATGGAGCCCCACTCCGGCTTTATCCCCGCACCCCTCAATCATGACCTGAGCTGAAGGCAGAAGCTTAACTGACTGAGCCACCTAGCCACCCCCATTGTGTAATAATTTAATTATTTTTTCCCCATTTGTTTAACTTACAGGTTATCTTGAATTTGTATGTTTATGAATTTTGCCCACTTTGGGAAGTTTTCATCTATTATCTCTTCAAATATTTTTCTGCATCAAGTACTTCCTTTCCTTTTGTGACTGATGACCTGAATGTGGCTTTTTTGGTATTGTGCCACAGATCCTCAGGATTCTGTTCATTAAGAAAAAATTTTTAAAAATTCTCTGTTTAGATATTTTTTTATTGCTTTGTCTTCAAGTTTACTGATTTTTTTCCCCCTCTGTCATTGCCATTCTCTATTAGGTCCATCCATTGAGTTTTTATTTTAGTTGTTGTATATTTTAATTCTTAAATTTCTATTTGTTTTTTTCCAATGGCTTATCTTTAATATTTTTGTGAACCTAAAGTGTAATAAACAAATCAAATGCTCAAACATTCTAATTCTGCTCTGTTTTGTCCATAAAATTTATGGATTTAAATATTAGCTTTAATAAATCATTGTTGGCTGTAGAAAAGTTAATTTTGTATCCAATATAGATGTGATGTACTGAAAATGTAAGTCAGATTCCTGAAAGTTAGCACCGAGAAATGATCAGAGGAGATACTGGGATTTTATTTTTCAGTAGCCCCTAGAGATATCTCTTTGGGGCCCTTGGCGATGAAAACAAATTGAAGAAAAAAATGAAAGATGAAAATTTGCCAACATTTTATGGACAGCAGTGGATAGACTATATCTTCTAAAATATGATGGTTGTGATTTGTTAATTTTTAGTTGTCCCTGAGAGAATTTTTTAAATAAATTTTAAAATTTAAATACCACATTTTTTTTTCCTTAGTTGATTCATATTTTGGGGGGAGAATGCTTTTGGAAAAGTGATTTTTTTGTCATTTATTTAAGGCATATTATAATGTTCACAATGAAAAAGGCTAGCGCTAATTCTGTATGTCTATTAAAACTGTTAAGTTGATTTTCTTTTAAATATTTTATTTATTTGAGAAAGAGACTGTGTGCACAAGTGGGGGGAGGGGCAAAGGGAGAGGGACAAGCAGACTCCCCACTGAGTGCAGAGCTGAACACAGGGCTTAATCCCAGGACCCTGATATCATGACCTGAGCTGAAGTCAGACACTTACCCGACTGAGCCACCCATAAGTTGATTTTTAACAATAAAGCGAACATTTAATGTGCAATAGTATGTGCCAGACACTATTCTGAGGACTCCATCTCTTTATGTGTATTAATTAAATAGAGGATTAAATTAGATAATTAAACATATTAATTAAATGAAGTAGATCCTCTCATTATTCCCATTTAAAAATCAGGATATTGAGGTACAGAGAATTTATTCAGTTGCCCCAGGTTACCTAATGGCAAGTAGAGAAGGCGGGATTAAATTAAATTATTTTGACTCCAGATCCTTCTCTTCCTTTTACCAGTATTATCGAGGATTTATGCCAGGCACAGGAATACATAGATTAAAAAAAAAAAACCAGTGCCTTTCTAAAAGTCTATCTGGGAGATAGACACACAGACAGAACACAGTGTAATGATTATTATAGTCACAGAATGTACACGTGTGCTATGGGGGGAATGACAAGAAAGTGCAAAATTGGCTTAGGAAGTTGGATCCGGCTTGGCAGGGGTGGTAACACAGAGTCGTCCCTCAAGTATTGAAAGGGTTAAGTGAGTTACCACTAAACCACAGATATGGGTATGGGATATTCAGGGAATGGGCCTGTAATTCTTCATAAAATCAGAGCAATTCTGTCTATATATACCTGTGCCATGACGGTTGTACTGGTCCAGGTTCACTTGCAGACAACAGAAACCGTCGGAGCTACTTTAAATAGAAAGATTTCACACAGAGAATGGGGTGCTCTCAGTAGCGTTAGAAGAGCTGGAACGTGGCTCTGGGCCAAGCTTCCAGGAGCGAGTCCCACAAAAACACCATAGAACTGGCCTGCCGAAGGAATTACATCCTTTGCCATGACCAGCAAGTGGGGGACATTTCCTTCAGCTTGGGAATCAGAAAGCTGCTACCCGACGCTTGGTGCCCGCACACACAGCCTCCACAGCAAACCGCGGATCAGAAAGTCACCACCGGCAGGTTCTAAAATCACACCCCTTGTCATCCATGCCCACAGCATGGATTCTGACTCTCTTAGCCAGGAAGCAAGGGACCAGTCACTACCCCTTCTGCTACAGTTGTAAAAATGCAAACACCCCTACCACCAGGCTTGCGAGCAGGAACACCCCAGGCAGCGGAAGAGTGGCCTCTGTCTCACTCTGCTCCCCAAGCCTGAGTCACATTTGGATCTGAATCACATTTGGAAAGTTAATGGCACGGAAGTCTGAGAAACACCATGTTAGTCCTGTTTTTGCATTATAGGAAGGTACACTGAAAAGGGTTAAAAAGTTATTGAGGGAGTTTCCCTGCAGTTCCTAGCTCATAGCAGTCTCTGCTATACCGATAGCAGAAGGGCAAATGGAAATACACACCCAGAATTCTTCAGAATCTTGTGAGACTGGTATCTCAGTGTGATCACCTTCACATATCTTGTACTCTTTTTGTTGTCGATTTTTTTGTTTTGATGATGTCTCTGTTTTTCAATACTGGTGTAGGCTCCTATCTTGGATTTGCTTTCAGAGCTCACATTTTCATTATTGAATAGTATTGATTATGATGAATATTCATTTGTTGAAAGTGAATTTGAATACTGGAAATAGCACTGAGTAATGGCGAATAAGGTAAATCGTCATGCCGAGTAATACTATTGAGATCGAAAACATTCACAAGACCATAACCCTTTGAGCCAGAGCATTGTCAGGGTGAAGAAAACAGTCCTCGTGTGGCAATTCAGACCAGCTGCCTCCCCTCCGACTACCTGCAATGCCTCAGTCTTTACCTCAGGTATTCCTTGAGCGTTTAACATGGGCAGCGCCTGGGCAGCGTGTTACAACATTTAGAACTTCTATTTGTGTGTCGCTTTATGGCTTGTTTACAATGTGCGCCTATTATCTTGTTTCATGTGCTTGACCGGTTTGTTTTTCAAAAGAAACTGAGACCCAGAGACTTTATTTTGAAGAATGCCAACCAAATGAATAGCTACTTTGGATATTTTATTTTGCGTAAATAATTAGGAATGACAAGTGACATTCATATTTCAAGACTGAACCAATTTTGTTTTCACTTGTGATTTTCGACATATGCAGTTTCTGGATTGTGTTAGAAATTAGAAAATTCTGACTGAAGGCCTTGTTACTGGCCTGTGAATCATATAGAACATGTCACATTTTATCACTAATGGCTATTATCTTTAAATGTTGAATAGCTTCCTTGGAAAGATTTTTATAGAAGCGGTACCTTACTTTGCATTTAACTTAAAATGCTTTGAACAACGTATTTCTCTCATTCAACAATGAGTCTGCTATATCAACTTTACAAGCCACACATGAAACATTTTGTTTTAGAGGTGTGCTCATATGTTTATTATGGCAAAGCCGCCACTGCATAAATAAGTTAATTGCTATAGGTGATAAAGATTTTATTTTCTATTGAATCTATCTATATTCTTTTGCCTCTTTATTATTATTATTATTTGCTTTTTCTACAAAAAGAGACAAAACATGGATGAGTGTTTATTTTATATTTTGATAAATCCTAGGTTTTACCAAGCAAATATTTTAAAAACTGAAGTTGTCTGCATACCAGCTACTTCATTTCTGATCTTTTCTAACTGATTTTTCCACTGTTAATTTTTTTAATATAATTCTAGTTAGACAATTTCTGAGTCTTTCTTTTTTTGGTATAAAGTACCCCTCCCCCCTGAAAAAACAAAGATAAATCTCTTTTTTAAAAAATTTTATTTTAGAGAGAAAGAGAGAGAAAGCATGGAAGTGGGGGGAGGGGCAGAAGGGGAGAATCCCAAGTAGTGTCACACTCAGCTCAGAGCCCCATGTGAGGCTTGATATCATGATCCGGAGATCACAACCTGAGCTGAAATCAAGAGTTGGACACCCAACTGACTGAGCCACCCAGGCCTCTCTCTCTCTTTTTAAAAAGATTTTTTATTTATTCATTTGAGAGAGAGAGAGAGCACAAACGGGAGGGGCAGAGGGAGAGGGAGAAACAGACTTCCTGCTGAGCATGGAGCCTGCTGTGGGGTCAATCCCAGGACCCCAGGATCATGACCTGAGCCAAAGGCAGATGCTTAACTGACTGAGCCACCCAGGCACCCCACTCCTTTCTCTTTTTTAATCTTTCAATTCATCCATCCATCCATTCATCCATCTCATTTATCTGTTGAACCAGTTTTCCTTGTTTACTTCTGTAGTGATTTGCGGCATCCTAATTTTATTAAAGGACAAATGGTTATAAAGTATAGTATAGAAATCTATTATCTAAATGGAAACCAGTAAAAATAAAATAAGAAAACCAAGGGCCTTATGCAAGTGGTATACCCTGTGTAAAGGAAAAAACAGACCTGCCTCTATTAATAAATGTCAAGATAAGTACAAGATTAGTGGAGATGAAGAAATGATACTACATATTTTTTCTCACTTGGTCACTACAGACAATGACCAGCGTCCAACTGGTGTTCTGAAGTGAATTTGTTTTCTTATGTGTAAATGGACTGCCAGAAAGTAGTGATAGGATGGAAAAGTTAACTTTTTCTGTTCTACTGTCACTTACAAATTGAAATCTGGGCTGTGGACAGTGTGGGGCAGTTTTCTGATGGTTTGTGTAATGACCTGTTTAGATGCCTGGTCAGGGTCCCTGTAATTCTACACATCTGGGGTCACACAGCCTAATTCTAGAGTTTATGATCAACTCAGTTCCCAGTGAGGAAGGATTAAACAGTTTAGTACCTTAGCTCAGCATTATAATATCAGCTTATATAATGTTTCCTATGTGCTGACACTGTGCTAAACACTAGTACATACATAACTCACTTACTCCTCAAAAAAACAAAACAAAACTGATGAAGTTGGTACTATTATCTTTATTTTATAGACGTGCAAACTAAAGCATAGATAGTGTAAGTAACATGCCCACAATCACAGAACTCCTAAATCACAGAGCCAGGATTTGAATCCAGGCAGGCTGGGTTTAACATCTAGGCTGTTAACAGCTGTGTCATATGTCTCCTCTGTATTATACTGCTTTTTCATTAAGTCAACCTCTTTGGTCTTGCTCTTAACTCTTTTTTTTCTTTTTTTGGCCCTCATTATAGTAGCTATGCTCTTTCCTGATTATTACTACTACTACTAGTATTGATAATAATTTCCGCTGTTTTATTATTAAAAATAAGACATTTGCACATGAAAGAAACATTATAATCTAAATACATAGATCAGCTGATCCTCTTAAGGAACAGGGAGAAGTCAAGATGAGTACTGTTATCTCATTCTACACAGATGAGAAGGAGACTCAAGAGATTGTGCTTCATTCAAAATCATGTAGGCAAGAACTGTAAAATTAAGACTTGAACCCAGGTGTTCTAAGCGCAAGCGTAGGGCTCATTGACCACACTACAGCTCAACCCTACAGTGTAACTTTCTTAGTGCACGTTTTCTCTCTGAGGCCCCACGTCTTCCTTCAGTCAGCTGACACAGAGACTGCTTGCTCCTTCATGAGGTATCTGCCTTCACTGTGGCAGCCCTGTCCAGAACCACCAGTTCAGAATCCAATGCGACATTCGTGTGAGAGATATGTCCAGACAGAAGCAAGGGACGATTTTGTTCACCTTCTGCTGTTCATCCCCACGATCTTAGCCACCTTCTCCTCTTCTTGATTATTCTGAGCTTGTTTTAGCCTTCCCAAGGTTTGTAAGAGGTTTGATGGATTAGTTGTAATTAGTGTTCTTGTTACTTAGAAAAGGCCCCCAACCTTCTTTTGTTGCAAAACTAATAGATATCAGGAAGGCCTATAATAATATCATTTAAGGCCTGCCAGGTTGGCAGTGAGCTTCCTGACCCATTAGCCTTTTCTTTTTCATTTCATTTTTTTTTTTTAAGATTTTATTTATTTGAGAGAGAGGGAGGGAGGGAGAATGCACGAGTGGGGGTAAGGGGTGGAGGGAGAGGGAGAAGCAGACTCCCCACTGAGTTTGATCCCAGGACCCTGAGATCATGACCTGAGCAGAAGGCAGATGCTTAACCAACCCAGGCATGCCCCCCCATTAGTCTTTTCTTGAGAAGGCTTTTCTTCATCATGAGTTTGTTCCTAATAAATCAGATTCACTTTGTTGTCTTTAAAAACGTGACTTTTAGCAATTAACATTTATTTCAGAGCAAAATACAGATGAATATCATCAGATTTAAAAAAGGGATTTGACCTCTACAACATGACAGCTATTTTATAGTTGATGATGTTTCTTACGTCTCAGTAAAATCACACACTTCCTATGCTGACTGAACAATTTGGTGGCTATGCAAGAGAGGATAAATGGCTATTAAATGTATAAAACAAAGAAGCCAAGGAAAGAATAAGCACAGAGGTGTGGTTGGTCAGTGTCTGCAAAAGAAGCCCATTTGAAACTCTGGCAGGCATTCTGGCTCCGAAGACCTCAGTGTGCTATCTTAAGCACATAACATACCATGACCTTTGGCAGCCAGCTTTGTGAGTCAACTCTCTTCACAAACAGATTTAATTTCGTTTAGCATCTCTTTGCAGTAATTCTGGTCAGACCACACATGACAAGTTGTAACAATTTATCAACAGCTCAGAAAGAGCCACAATCACTCAGGGAGCACTGAGAAAAGAGAAAACTAAACAATGAATAAAAAATAATTTCTAGAGGTCACAGAGGTATGAGTTGATAACCATGACTATAGATTTGATGGTACCCTCTTGGCACTAAACTCTTCATATTGCTTCAGAGCACTTGTCCTGATATCTAAGCCTATTTAAGAGATTGTAATCTTTGCTTGCATGACATATTCTGGATCTGACAGTAAAACACCATGCCTTTCACCTGGCATGTTATATTCAATCAGAAGATACTGTGAAAATGTACCTTATAGTTTAATGTTTATGACCCAGGGGTATAGAAGTCAGGACATAGATACATAGCCAGACATCCACTTCACCCCAGCTGTTGCAACTCTTCACATATACATTCACATTTTGCATAAGTGGAGTCTGTTTCTTCCTTATTTAAATTTTTTAAAAAAAATTTTAAAAAAGATTTTATTTATTTATTTGACAGAGAGAGAGACAGCCAGCTAGAGAGGGAACACAAGCAGGGAGTGTGGGAGAGGAAGAAGCAGGCTCCCAGAGGAGGAGCCTGATGTGGGGCTTGATCCCAGAACGCCGGGATCATGCCCTGAGCTGACGGCAGATGCTTAACGACTGAGCCACTCAGGCGCCCCTGTTTCTTCCTTTTTTATATCATATAATTATGTCCCATTGTATAACATGTTTTTTTCCTTCTATCAGTTGCAAATCCAGTCTTTTGAATGACTCGTCTCTTTGTCCTCCTTGAGTTGGCTTTCTACTTATTTATAAAGCTCTTCTTTCATCTTCAGTTCTTATCAAAGGCCTTTCTATTTTCTTCTGTTTTTCAGGTTCTTTCCTATTTTTCTTTAGCTCCTCTCTTTGTCAATCAGTATCTAACTTAAAGCTCAATAAATGTCTCCAAACTAACTTGTGGTATTCTTAAATATATTTAATTTTCTGGAAATTAATTCAGTAGCCAACTCTTTATTTCCATATGATTATCTCAGACAAACTCCTTGTTTTTAATTTCCCTCATTGGCAATAAATTTTCCTTCATGCAAAATCCTGTAGGAAGATTGTTCTCTTTTCTGGTTGCTGATTTTGTGGCTGAGATTACTTGTGATTCTGTCTACTAATACTTAGTAGGAAACTTGTAATTTTTATTACTCATCGTAGTTCTAATTCTTCAAGGACTTCAATTTATCTCAACTTACCTCCTTTGAAATTTGAAAATCACTCCAGTTTACCTCATGAAAGATTCCATAACTATTGTGGAATAGTCCCCAGACTGTGAGTTCACCAATTTCAGTCTTATTATAGACTGAGTCTCTGTATGATTTCATGCCTTCAAACAATCAGTTGCTAAGATACCCTGTCAAGAAATCGAGCAATTCAATAGGGAATAAATAGTCTTGCTTTTGCCAAGTCATTCCAGTCAAAACAGGTAAACTGTAATAGACACAGAAGATTATCAATGAACTCTTCTTAACCCGTAAAATAATGTGGAAAATTGTGATCTGTGCATATGTGCATTTTCTGGGGAGAAGATTGATTACTATTATTAGATTCCCATTGCCTTGCACAGTGCTTAGCACATTCTTGAGTCTGAGGAAGTACTAGATGAGTGAATTATGAATGAAATAAGGATTCCAAAAATATTCTCATTATTAAAAAAAAATTTTAGGAATAACCAGAGCCACATTTTTTCTCTTTGAATTTTACCTCTCTAAAAACCTTCTTAGTCTCTTTTTACTTGGTATTTCTAGGAGACTGGTGTTAGAAGTACTGAATTTTTCTTTCATGTTTCTTGACTTTTCTTTCATACTTTTTTTTTTTAAGATTTTACTTATTTATTTATTTGACAGAGAGAGAGACAGCCAGCGAGAGAGGGAACACAATAAGGGGGAGCAGGAGAGGAAGAAGCAGGCTCCCATGGGAAGAGCCTGACGTGGGGCTCGATCCCAGAACTCCAGGATCACGCCCTGAGCCGAAGGCAGACGCTTAAGGACTGAGCCACCCAGGCGCCCCTCTTTCATACTTTTTTTTTTTTTAAAGATTTTATTTATTTATTTTGACAGAGAGAGACAGACAGCGAGAGAGGGAACACGAGCAGGGGGAGTGGGAGAGGAAGAAACAGGCTCCCAGCGGAGAAGCCCGATGTGGGACTCGATCCTGGAACACCAGGATCACGCCCTGAGCCGAAGGCAGCCGCCTAACGACTGCGCTACCCAGGCGCCCCCCTCTTTCATACTTTTTAATTCTTAATCCCTTTATGATATGTTCTGGAAAGTTCATCAGCTTAGTCTTCCAGCTCATTAGTTCAACTTCTGCTGCGTCTTTTGTACTATTTATTTTATTTAAAGGCTTTATTTTAGTGTCAGCACCATTTTTCTAAGACATTTATTATTTTTCTCATTAGCTTTACTCTTTAGACTTAATGGCCTCTTATTGCTTATCCCCCTCCAGAAATTCCTCATAGTCTCTGGTTTACTGAGGTTCCTTTTTCTTTTTTTTTTTTCTTTTTTAATTATGAGAGAGAGAGAGAGAGAGAGAGAGAGCACACACACAGGGGCAGGGGGGAGGGGCCGAGGTAGAGGAAGAAGCAGACCACCCCCAACAGGGAGCCTGATGCAGGACTAGACCCCAGGACTCTGCAATCCTGACCTGAGCTGAAGGCAGACTCTAAACTGATGCTTACGTGTGCCACCCAGGCACCCTTCCTTTTTCTTGATTTTGAATGTATTTATGAATTTAAAAGATGATTTTCTATAATTTTAGAAACTTAAATGATCAGAGCTAATGGAGGTAAGACACTGTGTATGTCCACCATGTTCAACTAGAAGTTCTTACATTTTTTTCCTAAGTGTCATATGAAGTCAATGACCACTCATTTAAAAGAATAGTGTTTCTCCTTATATTGCCAAAATTATATAACAATGATGTTGGGTTAAAAATAATAAGAAAATCTAATGAATAAAAGCTAAATTACCTGTAATTCTCCTATTAAAAATTACTACTATTAGGGCTTTGTATAAGTACTTTTTTATTTATCAAGACTTTCCCATCTCATTTTTGTTGAGCTTTGGGAATGGAGGGTAAGGAGTGTGATGAATATCCAGAACTAGGGAAAACACTCTTAAGGTTGAATTAATAGGGGGAGACACTGTAATGTGACTTGCAAGGAGACGTTCTCTTTAGCAGTAAGACCTAAAATGTATGCCTTATGAGTTGGGATAAGAAGGATGCACAGAACTGAAGAGAGCTATCAGGAGGAAATTAACTTTCTCAGTGTAAGATGTCTTTGATTATTTTTGTTGCTGCTGTTATTACAATTTTGGTTTTCAGGCAACCAAATAAAAGAATATCAGAAACCTTTGCACAAGATGGCCCCCAAATCAAGTCTTCTCTTATCTATTCTCAGGATGAGAAACTTCCCCTCCCTCTATCCCACACCATAATGAGGGAAAGAATAGCTGTAGAAGAATAGTTACGTGAAAAGTTTCATGTAACTAGCACAGGAAGCTGGGAAAATTTCTAAGAAATGGGAAAACGTGAAGCTTGCTTATCACTTGGTAAATGACCACAGCTCTGTTTGAAGGAGAGGGGGTAGGGGGATTTGGGGCTAGGAGAAGACACTAAAAAGAGTGGGGTATTGGTGGCAACTAATAGCAGGATGAAAGTTGGGGATATATAGACTATTGTTCATTAACCTGGACAGCATCCATGTGAGGATCCCTCGAAAGCTGAGCAGTGGCTCTCCATGCTTGCATATGGTGCTTTGGGAGGAATTAGATAGACCAAAGGTGAAAAGTCTTTCTTGGTTTCACCCCTTTCCCAAACTCACTACAGTTGGAGTCAGCCACCATGAACTTAGAATAGTTGATTGAGACTTATTAGGATATGTGTTCGCACGACAGAGGGAAGGAACAGACCACTTCTCCCACCTCCACCTGCTCAATGACAGACATCAAAGACACTTTCAATGTGTTCAATGATGAGGATGGGGCCAGTAGGCAAGCTGTTTTTCATTATTAGGAGGCTAGAGGAGCAGTAAGACCTATTTCTATGCTTGTAGCACATTTATGCCCGGTTGTATGCTTAGCTAAACTAACTTCGACCCTTACTTCTTGTCCCAACTAAGGTGCTTTGCTCTCCCAGAAGGTTTTTTTCAAATTAGGTGATGCTCTTTTGCTCTCTCCCTTTATCTTGCCCACAGTTAGCATGGCATCCTGTACTATCTCTGTCCTAGCAGTTATAGCTTCAGGTTGCAATTGCCTGTTTATTGTTTGTATTCCCAGACTGAAACATTTGAGGGCAAGAACTGTTTCTGTTATGTGTATGATCACACGTGGGACATCCAACTCTGTGCTGGAAATATAGCAAATGCTCAGTTTGCTTTGGTGGTTGTATCTATCATTAAAGAACTAAATAATAACAATTGATAATATTTGTATAGTGACTACCACGTGCTAGGCTGGATTCTAGAAACTTTACATATATTAACTCATTTAATCTGCACAATATATAGGTACTAATTATATATAATAGAAAAATTTGATATAATTTAGTCTGTACACCATGAGTAGATACTATTAGAAAGGATTTAAGTTTTTCAGGTGAGTAAACTAAGGTATAAAAAAGTTAAGTAACTTGTCAAAAGTCACACAGCTAGGAAATGATAAGGCTAGGATTTTAATTCAGTTGATCTAGTACCTGAATGTGTGTTCTTAGCTACAATATTATGCTGCTTCTAAACTAAGGTATTCTCTACCTCCAATAATCAGAACTGATAAATATTTTTTTCACTTAAAAGAGACATATTACCCTGGACAGCTCTGAGATAAACATAAATATCCTCCCAAGAATGACTTCAGAGGTCAGGAAGGAGCCAGTTTAAGAAAACCATACTTGCATGCCGGAGGACAATTATTTTCCTGTAATGAGGTCAAAGGAACTCTCTTACCAAATAAGATGAAAGACTTGAAGCAGGGTTTTTAAATATTGTTCTTGACAAAGAGAATGGATATTGTAGTTTAATCGTTCACCTGACAGAGATCCAACGAAGAGGTCAATGGCTCTGTGGAACTATACTTGCAAATGATAATTGTTTCACAGAGTACAAAGAATAATCCTGGTGGGCAAAATTTCAAGTATGCATCTCCTAGGTATAACTGAAATACATCAAGTCTTAGCCCTTTCCCCCTTAGATCGGCTACACAATTCGCGTGGAAGTATGAATATTGCTAGGTTTAATCTGGGTGTGGATAATGTCCTATAACAGAAGTTGAGGAATTTGGGGGCGCCTGGATGGCACAGCGGTTAAGCGTCTGCCTTCGGCTCAAGGCGTGATCCCGGCGTTCCGGGATCGAGCCCCACATCAGGCTCCTCCGCTATGAGCCTGCTTCTTCCTCTCCCACTCCCGCTGCTTGTGTTCCCTCTCTCGCTGGCTGTCTCTATCTCTGTCAAATAAATAAATAAAATCTTTAAAAAAAAAAAATTAAAAAAAAAAAGAAAAAAAGAAGTTGAGGAATTTGGCTTATAGTCTTGGTTTGCCTGTCAGTTAACATGGTGAGCTTTGCCAAATTACTTAACTTCTTTGTGCCTAATATAACTCCTCTATACGTAGCCTTCTGTGACAAAACTAGAGCCTCATCTTTGACATCAGTTCTCCTGTTCCTCATTTCAACTGCTCAGCAAGAAAGTCAGAGTTCTCTCTTATTTTTAGTGTGGCTCTGTAACCAACCCAGTCTCAGAAACAATGAGACACCAAATGGTTGTCCATGTTCTAGTAGTAGGAAAATCCTAAGTGATTTCTGGAGGTTGGGCTACTTCTAAAGTGGGAAGAGGGTTTTGAGATGTCAGAATGCTTTCAGTTAAAGTAATGGGAAACTAATTCAACCTTGCTTATACTGTATAAGTACTTTTTAAAAGTTTCACATAACTTCCATGGGTAAGGTGGGCATTAGGCTTGTTATACAAGGCCTCTAATTTTATTTCTTTGAGATTCTATTAACTGTATTCTGTTTTTGTGTGTTAGCTTTATCTTCTGGTTGATTCAAAGATGGTGGTAGTATTTCAGACATGTAATTTAAATACGAACATGTATGGAGGAAGAAGAGTCTCTTTCTCCTGTCTTTCTCCATAATAATGAGGAGACTATTTCTAGAAGTGACCCTGCTGACTCTCCTCATGTCTTATTGGCTGGGATTGTATTAAATGTCTATTCCTAAGCCAATCACTGACAAGGAAAATGGATTGCATGACTGGCTTAGATTCTGACAGTTTTTGTAGTTTATTAGTTAGTTCTGTGAAGAGGCAGAGCTCTGATGTTCCTTACTCTGCCATTTTTTGGTGATGTCACCTTAGCTTTCTGATTGGCTTACATTAACCAACATTTACCCTTGGAACTGGGGATGCATAGAGCCATTTTTAGAAGAGAGAGAATCTAGATAAATCAAGCTTAGCAAGGAGGAATGGACAACAGTGTTTACTATGAGAGATGATTATAATAAAAGAGTTAGGCATCATGGAGGAAGGAAGGTGATTATAGACAAGAGTATCTATGGAGGAGGAGAGTCCTAAGGCCAGAGCAGCAAAAGGAACAATCCACCAGTGGAGAAGAAAGCAGAGTCTTCGGAGGAGGATAGACATAGGTTCTAAATCTGTTTTATCACTCTCTAGATATATGAGTGTGAGGAAATCAGTTAACTTTGTTGTATCTCAGTCTCATAATCATAATAAGATGGGGATTATAATGTCCCAATTTTTGAATTGATGTTAAAGCAATATAAGAAATGAAAAATGTCCAAAGGAACTTGGTGCATCGTAGGTGGTTATGGTTATTATTCTGATGATGTGACTGACCCTCCTGGAACAGAGAGACTAGCGGAGCAGACGAAGTAGGGAGTTATCGGTAGTTGAATGACTGTAGTTAAATCACAGTGCTCAGCCTTTTTATTGAGTGCTCCCTTTATGCCGGGGATCACTTACTGATTCTATCAACAAGCCATTACTGAGTGCCTACAATGTGTCAGGCACTGTTCCTGGCACTGGAGATACAGCACTAAAATACAAGAGATAAACACTTCAGTTCTCAAGGAGTTTACACCCTAGTGGGGGAAGATAGACACAAGAAAATGTATAACACAGTTTGAATGTGAGATAGTGCTGAGTGCTGAGGGGCAGTATAAGGCAGGGAAGAGGATAGGGAGAGCAGGAGTGGGAAGGCAAGTTTAAACAGGGTGGCCAGGGAAGATTCTCCAGAAGAAGATGATGTGTGAGCAAAGAATTGAAGGGTGTGAGAGGGTAAGCCATGTGACCTTCTGAAGGAGGAGATCTCCAATCAAAGGGAACAGCAAGTGGAGTGTGCCTGGAAAGTTCAAAGATGAGCAATGAAGACAGTATGGCTGGAAAACAGAGAGCAAAGCAAAGATCAGGAGGAGGTGAGGTCGGAAGGGTGGCAGGTGAGATCAGGTGGGGGAGTTTGTAGAGCTTTGAACGTGATTTTACAGACTTTGGACTTCATTCTGAGTGATACAGAAAGTTGTGAAGGGTTTTGAGCAGAGGAATGGTTATTTTCCTTCACTCTTCTTTTGATTTTCTTCTATTTGCATTCCTTTTATTTTTATAAATTACTTTTTAAACTTAATTTTTTTGGTCAGTCCCTGCTCAGTTCCTAGTTTTTCAGTGAATCACTATGCGTTAAGCTTCCTTACACCCATAGCAGCTATTTTCTCCAGATGCCTAGACATTCTTCCTCTGCCCTGAAACTACTGCGAAGCGGTTCGGCAGTAAATCAGTAGCTTCATTTCATTTACCAACAAGGTGTGGACATCACCTTTGCCTGTCTGCCTGAGAGGACCCTTGACTTGTCCCTAAGGAGGTTAGTCCTTGGCTTCTGAAAATCCTTGGGAGACTGGTGCTTGTTAAAAGCCCTTGAGCTGCCTAGCTAGAGCCTGGGACAGGGTTGGTGGGTGTGCATTGTCCTGGTCTTTCTTTTTGAAATGCGGGATAGATTCCCTAGCCTCGCTGTGAACTAACGATGAAGTCAAGCCTGGAGCCTTCCTCAAATCAGCTTTTCCTCATCTCACTGGACTTTGATGACAGCTTGCATGTCATCTAGATTGTAGATGCCATATCTCTTGGTTATTATTTTCACCTGACCTTTTAGACATATGCTAAGGCCTTTTATCCTATTCCTGTGTATCCTAGCTGCTCTTTCAAAAATTTTATCCTTGTCCTTCTGTTCTGCATATGAGAAATTCCTCAGCATTATATTTTTATTTATTAATTCCTTCTTTGTTAAATCCTTAGTTCATTTATTTTTGTTGTTTTCATGATTTAAAAGATAACTAATTTTTAAATATATACTAATTCTTATTTTACTTTTCTGTTTTTCTATGATAACTTATAATTTTTAACAAATGTTCTCTGTTTATTTACTTGTATGAACATTCAAAATACTTTTTATAATTCTTAGGTGGAATATTCTTTGAATGTTAATCGCCTGAAGGGGATTGTTTTTCCCCTCGTGGATTCTGTTGGCTGCCTTTCTTTACAGTAGATTTCTTCCTATGGTGTGCAGGATCAGTTTCTGAGCGAGACGATTTTATCTTCTCTCTTTTTCTCTTTTGTGCTTACCTCCTCCTTGGCTAGTGGTTTTCTCTGTTGTCTCCATCCAGGTCTCGGGAGTCTCCAGTACAGAATCAGGTTTTAACGGATTGAGGCTCCTGCTTTGTTGTGAGATTTGATATAGTGCAGGTCCAGTCTGGGAGCCAGTTCCGAAGCGTGGGGTCATGCCTTGTCAACCAGCTTCGCTGAATCCACAGTTTATAAAGCCTTGGGCTCTGGATGAAAGCAGTTTTATCGACCTCTTTCTATGAGCAATGAGGAGGAGAGGATGGACAGGAGGGAGTACTTCTATGCCAGCACCTGACTTTAAGCAGTAAGTCTGGATCCTATCCCTTGTCTGCTGTGGATTTTAAGTCCTCCCATCACTGTCATTTCAACTGCCCCTGCCTGTTTCCAGACTATAAACCCTGGAGACTCTGGGCTGTAGCCATGTTCCCTGCTGTGGGTTTCTGTTCCAACTCTAGTCCATAACAATGTTCATTTTGTTTTGAAGCCTGGTTATATATTTTAGATTTTCTTGTTTTACATTTTTCAATTATTCTTTTGGAGGAAAAATGATATGTCAGGGTATGAAGTTAATTCACCATCTTGACTGGAGTTTCCAAATAGATTTTAAGGTAGAAATTTAGAATGCTAGTTGTATCAGTAAGTTGTGCAACCAGTCAAATCCTAACTTTCTTACCTGGTTGTCTCAGTCTGCTCCAGCTGCTGTGACAAAACACTAGGGGGCTTCAACGACAGACATGTATTTCTCACAGTTCCAGGAGCTGGGAAGTCCAAGGTCAGGGAGCCAGCAGATTCAGTTCTTGGTGAGAGTCCTCTTTCAGGCTTGCAGATGGCCACCATCTCCCTGTGGGCTCACATGGTCTTTTCTTTGTGCTAGTGCAGAGGGAGAGAGAGAGCTCTAGTGTCTTTTCCTCTTCCTATAAGGCCACTAATCCCATAATGAGAGCACAACCTTCATGACTTCATCCAAACCTAATTACCTCCCAAAGGATTTAGGACTTCAGCATATGACTTTTGGGAGAAGACATTCAGTCCATAACATTGGAAAATCACTACATTATTGTTTCTGAGTTTGCTTCAGAACCATGGTTCTAGTAAATTCAATAGGTATATTGATAACAAAGAGTGCCCCACTAAAACAAGTTTAGTAAATTCTGTATTAACCCAGATCAAACAAGTTTTTCTATAAAGTTCCTTTTGGAGCCTGAAAAGTGTGTGTGCATTCTGTCTTACTTATAAAGAGATTAAATACGCATAGTCTCCCAAACTCATTTCAACATGATATTTTTTTCATGCCACGCTAACTACTATATCCCTGAATAGTATTCCATGGAACAAAATGTAGAAAATGTTAATACTGATCAGACAAAAATGTTTATATATATAGTATGAGTTTGAATGTGACTTTACATTTATGTGTGAGTTTCCGAGTACTTAGAAAAAGAATGGTGTTATATATATGCATGTGTTATGTATTATTGCATCCTATGTTATTAACATCAACAAATAGCATAACATATGAATAAAAAGTCATTGTAAAGTGTTTTGCTTCTTAATCAATGAAACATAGGAAATAGAAATTATAGAACAATAGAATGGCAGAATGAAGAGTATATTGATACAGAATTGAATGCTTTTCAAATTTTTAAAGCTTTTTTAAAGCTCAGATTTTATATGGAAACTATCTCATATATATATATATATATATATAGCAGAGTTGCACTGTTTGAAGTGAAGTTGGAAAATGGGAGTCCTCACCCTTCCTTTTCAAGGTCAATCCTGAGGCCCTTTGAGGGACCTTCTTACCATCATAGAGCCTGGCTTGAATTCTATCATCTGATGCCTCAATTCCACAGGAGGGGAGTTAGGCTCTAAAAAAGTAAAGTGAATTCTCAAAGTCTACTGGCTACTTAGGGCCAGAAGCAGGACTAGAGTAAAGATACCCTAATTCCTAGGTCATGTTCCTTCCCCCAAAACACTGGTTTTTCATCTTTTTAAAGCCTTTGAATTACTTTGTTCAAATGAAACGTCATGTAGAAATTCTACATATAAAACAAATAAAGCCCAGCTTCCCTGGCTGAAGGACAAGAGATGGGTCAGATGTCTGGTAAGAGGGCTGAGGGTACTGTGGCTTTGCGTGCTACTCTCTAGTCCTCCCATACTGGCCTTTAGTGGCTCAGGGCAGCGCTGTTTAAAACTGGGCAGAAACTGGGCAGAAACAATGCACCCTGTTCTTCAAACCAGGGAGGATACCATTAATACATATGAAAGGGAATCTCCTGATACCCACTGGTCTTACCCCTTACAAGAGATCATGGCTCATAGCTAAAAGAGAAAGAAAACTTTATTTAGCTAAGGAATTGTTCTTTGTCAAAGAGCAAAATGGCAAAGTTTATTCTTTAATTTAAAGGAAGAGACCAGATTTCCTGCAAACCCTACCATTTGAGCTGGCATCAGAGTTGTCACACACAGCAGAAGCAGAAAGAATCTAGCTCTTGGGCCTCAGGGCACAAGCTTCTAGAACTTTGGTCATTATGCGTGTGATTCAGTTGGTGAATCAGAGCCTTTCTGTGATTTCACATAATGATAACAAGCCCTGGGAGGAAGGCAGCAGCATTGTTCAGAGCAATCAGGCTCTCATTTGGGTGCTCAACTGAATGAGGAAAAAACACACGTAAATATCCCTCGTTAATAGCAAAATTATGCCTTTGTGCCAAATTATTCACACAAAGTTGAAAATGAGTCACACATAACATTCTGTGGGTTTTCTCCTTTTGTTCTTCCTATTAAAGAGAGTGAAGATGAGCTTAGAAATCTGATTACTGTATTGCCAAGTGAGATGAGAGGAGTAATTGGAGCAGGGACTATTTCCTACAAACTCAGCCCCAAGGTAGACAATGGGAAGCTAACTCCTGTTGGAGGATTGGTCCAGTGTTGGGATATGAGGGGTTTCATGGCTATTTTTCAGAACCTTCTCTCCTCAGAAAAAGGCAAGGAATCCTATCACCAGGGACTCTATTGAGAACACAAAACAGTAAACATCCAGCTTTGGCTAGGAGAAGCTACATTTAGGAATAAAGATACACACACACACACACATATTTATATTTATATATATATAAAATCGACCTAGGCTAAGAACAAATAAATACATATTTTCCTATTATGTCTCTGCAGTGTTTTGTTTTGCTTTTATCTAGGAACTTATTTTTAATTAGAAGACTTGCATCTAAACCTGTTTCATTTCTAGTTTGTCTATGCAGGGATACTATGAAATCTGGAGACACTTTTTAATGCTGTTCAAAAACAGTCCTTACTAGATTCTAAGCTCCATTCTTTCCACTGTTTAGAAGTTGTGGGGAAATAGGTGTGGTGTTCATTGGTTTATTGATTGATTGATTATTTATTCTGAAAAATATATTGAGCACATACTGTCAGCCATCATACTAGTGTCTGAAGAAGAGAAATGAACAAGAGAGACAGTCCCTGCTTTCAATGAGCTTTAAGTCTAGTTGTAATTATATATATTCTGTTAATCCACATTTATGTAGTACATACGGCTTTCAGCCTTTTAGTGTTTTCAAACAAGAATGTTTTGTTCCAAAAGTACTTGAAACCTTCAAGATATGCAGTTGGAATTGTTGTAACGGATGCATTAGGAGTTGAGTAGTAAGGCCCATACAGGTGATCGGTTATAGCAAGAGATTATGACATTCAACAAGAGGGTGATGAGGATAAAGAACAACATCCAATAATCAGAAAAATTCACTTGCATTTAATTTTGGAATGTATATGACACTTTTTTTAAGGCAGCAGTTTTTCTCATTAGAAACATGTACCTTGATTTGTTGATTATTTTGATTGGGCTATATATATATATTCATTCTGGAAGTCCATGTTGAGTATCAGGGAAATCTGCCTAAAAGATGATTTAAAATTTTTTTTTTTTTTTAGAAGGAACAAGGTGGTAGAACCCTGTCATTTTCTCATCTCATGAATATATTATAAGGCTGCATATTCAATACACCAGTCTTGGTGCCATGCCCTTGGTCCTTCCTAAGTGAAACTTCTTTACTCGTAGTTCATATAGCAGGTCTAGGAGTACTATGTGATCTCATAGTCTTCCCTACCAAAATCCAGGGACTGGCCAATGACCTATATTTGGCCTGGTGCAAAAAGATGTATAAGCCAAACAGACTTTTTTTCGTTTGGACTAAATTAGGAAATATGCAGAGAAGTGGGAGGCAGATCCAAGAACATATGGAGATAATTAAGCTATGTGGTTGAGGTCATAAGTCAGGGTCAAGCTGGAGTTAGAAGAAAGCAAGAAGTATTAAGGAGAAACATAAGAAAATGTATGAAGGTGAAAGGAAAAAAAATCAAGAAATTGGTGAGAGGATAGAAAAAGGCAAGAGAGATATTAGTAACATATCAGTGCACGGTGTCCATAAAGTCTGAAAACAGAATTCTTTCATCACACATTGTAATGCAATACCAATAACATGTTTGGCTATATTTATAGACTTCATGTCTAGGCTGTAGGTGAAGATTCTACAGACTAGCTCTACTACGGATCCTACTCTAGTTGTTTGACTTTTCCTGGATTACTGTGCATTTGTATTCATACAGTATACCTCCTCACTATCCCCAGCATTACTTTATTACTTGGGATAACTTAAGTGACTTGTCTTTTCCTTGCAACCATAAGATACTAACTGAACCAGGCTCTTTGAGGGTGGAGCACATTTCCTAACGTGGGTTATATGCTTTCTTTGAGTTTTCTTTGTTCTTACTTTTCTTGGGATCTGTGAAATATTTTGGTCCCTAGAATTTGTAAAACTTACATTTTCTTAATGTTGCACATTGATTAGTGCTTTTTTCCATGTAAATATTTCTACCACATTATAAACTGCAGTGTTTGAATTAAACCATAGATTTGTATTTACAGCATGGAAAACAAACTGTTCAGTTTACTTCTGTCCATCTAATAATAACTATAAGATCATGCTTGCCAAAACCTCCATTAAAGACATATGCTTTGACTCATTGATTCCAATAATAGGAAAAAGCACCATTTCCCAGCAACTGGAGATTTGATGTTGCTTTTGAGGAGGGACAAAAAGGATCCCACCAAAATATTTATGTAGCATGAGAACTCGAGGAAGTCTTCGGTAGTAGACACAATTCTAGGATCCCCAGCAGAAAAGGAATTGTAAGTTTTTGAAGGGTATAAGTTGGCTAATAGTGAGAACGTGGTACAGATGGATGAGACCAGTAATATAAAATAAAAGTCAAATTTTAAGTTATATAAACTTGAAGAACAGGGGCATGAAGAAGGGAGGCAAAAATAAAACAAATTTCAGACTAAGAATAGTAATGATAATTAAACCCAAACTTTAATTTGGGCAGCCCAGGCAAGACAGAAACTAGAAGATGATGTAGTTCTCACTGTTTAACAATAGGATATACAATATATTAGCTTATTAAAAGAAACAGCTTTTCCCTGTCCCTTTGATCTCAGGTAAGTGTATCATGAGGTTTTTATACAGACAGCATTGAATTTCAAAATTATGAATCTCAACATGTAGGCAGGACACCAGGTCTGTAAGTATATTAAAACATAAAATTATGCACTAAATAGCATATTTAAAATTAAAAATTCATATGGATTACACATCCAGTGGTTTTTTACACTGGCCCTTGGTGAAAGTCAAACTCTAAAGGCTTGGGGTGGACAGTGAGTGATACCTTCAAGATACATTGCTGTTATGTGTTTTCTTTGGGTACAGAGTAAGACTTATTCCTCTCTAATATCAGTGGATTGAATATAAGTCTCAGTTAAAATATAGAGGACTAAAAAGCATCCTAGGCTTCTGATTGAGAGAAGAAGATTGATACAATTTAATGGTATGCATAGTAAGTGAGAGTATGAAATTGAGGATTCAAGGATCCTGTGAAACATGTTGCCTTCTTCTGACTCCCCTTCAATCTGTCTTCTCTCTGCCTCTCCTCCCTCCTCCCTCTTTGAGGCTAGTTTTAATCAGGTGCTAGTCATATTAAAAAATTAATAACAAATTGGGAATAATCATCACCTTCTCCAGAACCTACTCATCTTCCTGTATTTTCTCCCTTAGGCCAGAAATATCTCATTTTTTTCTCCTTCTTTCTAATAGTATACAATCCATGAGATGCAAGACCTTTATCCTGCCACATTAATAATTTTCAAATCCATTTCATTCTATCTCTTTGCTGCTATATTATTTTATGATTTTATTATTTCTCAACTAGATTATTGTAAATCTTCTAAATCATTTCCAGTTAAGTTTTCATATGGTTCTAGAATGATCTTTCTAAAATGCCAATTTTGTCTTCTGCTTATAACCATTCAGCACCCCCCTATAAAGTATTAGACATGAAGCATGGCAGACAATGCTCTAAATCACCCAGGGTTTGCTTACAACCCTAGACATATTTTGACATTCTCATATAAACTGTTAACAAGGGACATCATGCTAGGTTCCAGCTGGAGCCAGAACATCCCTGAGGATTCACATCATAAGGAAATGTAAGCCATACATTTAAAAAAAAAAAAATAGGCTCCACACCCAGCATGAAACCCAGTGTGGGGCTTGAACTCATGACCTTGAGATCCTGAGATCAAGAGTCAGATGCTTAACCAACTAAGCCACCCAGGCGCCCCAAGCCACATATTAATTATGCCAACATCTACTCACCATTTTGGGGAAATATATATAAATTATTGGATTTAATTAAGCATTAAATCAAATCAGACATTTTGTCTGTTTTTTTCTGCTAACCAATGTCTTGGACTAAAGGGAAAGACATTATTTAAAGATAAATTTAGAAATTAAAATGTCTATTTATATCTGAGTGGTAGTATGGTAGCATGATTTAAATTTTTGTGACCTTGTTGCATGCAGAGTAAGAAAAAAATTTTTTTAAAAAAAACACACTTTAGTTATAAGGGCTATTTACCAGAGTGTGTGCAGAAAAGTTCCATAAACTAGGTCACCATATTACAGAAGACATTAAACAAGTACTTTTTTCTTCCGAGGGCCTCATACTCATAGTTTTCCCGCTCACTGTTGCATGTTGTTGTTTTTATGATGCTTGCTATTAGATTTTGCTTCCTCAACAAAGATACCAGAAAGCATAAGTCATTTCTGGAAACCAACATTGTCCTCTTGTCCTCTTTTCATCCTTCTGGCCTTTGCCAGAAGTGCCTGGTTGCCTGGTGTAAGAAAATATCATAATTATCTCGTTAATATTTGTCCTGGCCTTCCTGCTAATCAGGTTAGTATTGCTGAGAATTCAAAGAAAGAGAACAGAAATCTACTAAGAAGGAATAAATTGGTCTTCAGACATAGTTCTAGAAAGCTGCCCAGGAACAAATTTTGTCTGCTTGGTGAAATAGGAGATCATGTAGATTTATGTGGAGCGTATAGCTCCATCAATTTAACTAGTCTATACTCTAGACTTCTGGATGGCAGAGAACATGCTCTTAGCCCTTCAGCACCTTGTCTGTAGCAGGCTCTCACATTTGTTGGTTGTTTTGAAGATAAGCAAATTCTGAAATGAATTTTTTTTTCTTTTCTGTCCTCTCTGAACTCACTTATGTTTCTCAGAATGTTCTTCCTGAGTCAAAAGCAATCTGTACTGCATATGCTCAAATGGGCTGTTGTAATGCTAGAGATAAGTTTTTGATCTCCTATCTATCATTCTGAGGGTATTATTATTGCTGTTGTTACTATTATTACTATTACTATTATTATTATTATTATTATTTTAAAGTTATTGGTCACAGTTGGCTGAATGCTGAAGTATGGTATTTGATACTGGATTATGGTATTACTCTGGGCTATATATGTGTCTATAATGGGTAAAACTAACTCAGGTGATAAAGCTACTTATGGCTCAGGTAAATGAGACCCTAGAGCAATAATAGTTGCAACATTTAAATCAAAGCCAGTATTGCTGGTCATTATGACTTCCAAATATATTCTAGAACAACTATGACTCTTGTAATAACACCCAAAATACAAGCCAGCTCAAAAAGGACATTCTTTTCCACTGGGTATAGTATTATTAGACAGATGGCATTGTGTAGATATTCATATCAATTATAAATTCTCTAAATTAGTACAGTGAATATTGACAGAACATGTTCTCTATGTCCATTCTGACTATATTTGTTGATGTGGTCTCTTTTATGAAACTGGAAGTTTTTAAGAGTGAATGAAAACCTATCTATTGCTTACATTCTTTCTGGACTTTGCAACACAAAGATACAAATTCCAAAAATAGCTAGTCAAGAGCATAATCCATGGGAGTCTTGTATTTCAACTCAGTTCTTTGAATTACTTCTGGGAAATAGATGGCTGGGCACACCTCGAAATCCTATTCAATCTGGTAGGATAATTGGAACCACTTTAGTTTTGCTATTGTTTATCCACTATTTGTAAAATTATAAGAGCCATTATTTATTTGTTGAAAATGCCACAGGGATACCTTAGTAGCTCAGTCAGTTAAGCATCTGACTCTTGATTTCAGCTCAGGTCATGATCTCAGGCTAGTAGAATTGAGCCTTGTGTCAGGCTCTGTGCTCAGTGCAGGGTCTGCTTGGGTTTCTCTCTTTCCCTCTCCCTTTGCCCATCCCCCTGCTTATGCTCTAAATAAATAAATAAAATATAAAAAAAAGGAAAAAAAAGAAAGAAAGTGCCACAACATAACCCAATCATTTATCTATCTATTTAACTGTCATTTATCTATCTATCTATCTATCTATCTATCTATCCATCCATCCATCCATTGATCTATCTATCTATTTATAAGTAAGCTCTATGCCCAATGTCAGGCTTGAACTCATGACTCTGAGATCAAGAGTTACATGTTCTACTGACTGAGCCAGCCAGGTGCCCCCCCCCCCCCCAGCTCTCATTTTTTAGTCTAATTAAAATGTGTTCTGATGCCGAGATTTGCTTATTTTGTTTGCTATCTGGAAGCAAACAGTGTGAAGAATCATGAGTGTTTTGTCTGTTTTGATTATTTGTTGTTATTGTTGTTGTCCTTCCTAATTGTCAGATCATCCCCAATGTGCTGTGGTTACAGAGGGCATGGTCACTTGGTAGAGGAGCAATCCTTGGAGTTGAATTTCTCAGGAAACCTCTTTGAAGAGTTATTTCTTGTCCTGAAGAAAAAGTAGACAGTACCATAAGCAAAATGTGTAGTTTTTGGTTTTCCACTGAATCTGAAAATGTCAGAGCTAATGGAGAGTAGTTAGGAGTGAAAATACAATATATTGAATTGGATATGAAGCATGCAGCAGGTTGCTTCTTTTTGCTGTTATTCCAGTCATAAGAAAATGGCATGCACTCAAAGTCATTTGGTTTTCTGCAGTAAATTCGTTGATATGCAAAGGACACCTGGAGTTGTTGTAGGGTTGTATGGGGCTTGTTAGAAAATTCTTCAAGCCATTTCCTTCTTCCATCAATGTATTGTTTCATCATAGTCTTTTTTAGATCAAATAAGGGCCAAGAAAGCTATTCTCTGATAGAATAATGAGGAAAGAACATTGACTTACTTCCTGGTTTTCAACAGGTAAGAATGTTGCTAAGCCAAAGTAGATAATTTCTAGAGGACTCAATACATATACTTTGACTTTTCATGATGGTATTGCCTCCTAGACATTTTAAGGTCTAGCATCTGTTGGAGAGGAAGACTTTACTCCACCTTTTAAGGTCCTTCTAGCTGGACTAAGAATCAAACTGACACAAGACAGATTCACAGGAGAAAATCAGATTTATTTATTTATTTAAAAAAAAAGATTTTTATTTATTTATTTGACAGAGAGATAGCCAGTGAGAGAGGGAACACAGCAGGGGAGTGGGAGAGGAAGAAGCAGGCTCCCAGCAGAGGAGCCCCACGTGGGACTTGATCCCGGAATGCCGGGATCACGCCCTGAGCCGAAGGCAGACGCTTAACGACTGCACTACCCAGGCGCTCCACTATGCTACCCAGGTGCCCCGAAAATCAGATTTAATAGTGTAGATGCAGGGAATTCACACAGACATGGACATTCCAAAGGCAGTCAGGCAACATGATGCTTGCATAATCTTAGGAGAGGGATAGGGGTCTAAGGATACAAAAGAGAGAAAGACCATTAGCAGGAAGATGAAAGATGTTTAGAAAACAAAGGTTATCCTGTTATGTAGGTGAATTTCTTAGGTAAAAAGGAATCTCTGTTAATAGTTCACTATGTGGTAAATCAGGCCGTTGAGGGGGAGATAAAGAGCTTTTCCTGAATCTGCTGGGTTTTAATTCAAAATAATGTTTTTAATTCAAAATAATGTTTTTAATTCAAAATAATGTTCATACCAAAGAACCCCATCTTGAGGCAGCCTGCCCTTGGCTCCTACACATCTAAAGAATAGATTAATAGATTTATTTTAAATCTTTTTAAAAAAGGTTTATTTATTTTAGAGTGTGCGAGTGGGGGGAGGGGCAGAGGAAGAGGGAGAAAGAGAGAAGCAGACTCCACACTGAGTGGTGAACCCAACACAGGGCTCAATCCCAGGACCCCAAGATCATGACCTGAGCCGAAATTAAGAGTTGGTTGCTCAACTGACTGAGCCACACAGGCACCCCAGATTTATTTTAAGGTAATCAATAAATAGGAAAGAATCAGATCTCTTGTTTTCTTTTATGCCAAACCTCCCTGGCCTTTTTCTAATTCTCTGATCAACCACTGTATATTTTTGATCTTTTCCTCTGAATCTTTTAGTGTTCACTCAAGTTCTCCTTTTGGGCCTTTTTCTCACTCTTTTTTCTCGTTAACTTTTATCACTTCAGCTATCCTAAATGATCTGGAAACTGTAGCTAGTCCCAACAACGTTTCCTTGTGGTCCAAACCTCCAAAATATTTGCTGTGTGCTTACTATGCGCAAGGTACTGCATTAACAAGTGTACATGCATGATTTCATTTAACTCTTACAACCACCACCAGTGAGGCAGATACTATTATCATCTCCATTTACAGGGGAGGAGACAGATATTTGGCCCTATCACATAATTTGCTTAGGGTTACTCAAATTGTAAATGACTAAGTTGGGTTTAAAATCCTGACAATTTGTTTCTAAAGTGAGTGCTTTTCAACAACAGAGACCTGCCTACCAGATGCTAAGCATCTTCCCTTGAATCTCCTACAGTCCTCTTAAAGCCAATATATAAATCTCCTTCCTCTTTTACAATTAATTCATGTGTCCAACCAATAAGAAATTTATCAGGCATTGCTGAGAGCCAGACTGAAGCCTATGTACTGAGGATGAAATGTTGAACAAAACAATAGTGGTCCCTGTATTTATAGCGTTTATTATTTATAGAGGAGAAACCCTCATTAATCATATTATTATGCAAATAGACAATTAATTCCAAGCTGGAATAAGTGCTAAGAGAGAATCTCACAAGAGAACTGCCCTCTTTGAGGGGAAGAAGGGAAAGGGACTGCGAGAGAGGCTTCCCTGACCGATTGCCAATTAAGCTAAGATCAAAAGAATGAGTAATAGTTAACTAGGCAGAAGATGACGTCCAGGCAGAAATTGCAACATCTGCCAAGGCCCTGATGTCGGAGGGGTTGCCAGCAGATCAGAGGAACTGGAAAGAAAATCAGTATATCTGGGGGATTGGTAAAAGTTGCCGACGTAGACTAGGTAAGCAAGGACAAGACCATGGAGGGCCCTCTAAGGTGTATTGCATATTTTCCTCTTATGACCAGTGAAAAGTCATTAGGGGGGCTCAGTCATTGTAGTGACAAGATAACATTTATGCTTTGAAAATATCACTGTGGCTGCTTGGCTGCTGTCGAGAGAGTGAATTGGAGCGGAAAAGAGTAGATACAGGGGAACCAATAAGGATAGTTCACTGGTCTAGGTAAGGAATGGCAGTATTTTCTCTCATTACTGCTGTGTAGGGAAGGAGGACAGCCTTGGAGACTGAGATACAGAACACCCAAATCTGCCTTACCATTTAATCAGGAATCTTGGAGTCATCTCAATTTCAGTCTTTTTCCTACTTCTCTTATCCAGTTACTCTGTTGATTTTACCTTATCGTCTTTTGTATCTTTTCCCATATCTCCATTTGTTTTTGACATTTGTGGAAGATGTTTGTCTTTGAGGCTGTCCATCCTTGTTCCTGCACTTTTTTTTCTCCTTCTTACTGCAATTATAGCCATTTCTCACCGCCAAGCTCTGCCCAGGCTGGTGCCTGCTAGCAGCACATCCATATGATCCCCTGGCTCTCTGCAGCATGCCTTCAGGCCTGCAGTCCCTTGAGGAGTGCCCTTGCTTGAATCTATTTTCTATTTACATTACTTGAATGTAGATCAGAAGGGAAAGGAAGGGTTGTAGCATTACTTCAGTCTTGGCCTATGATGGAAATGATGGTGCTACTGACTAAACGAGGGGTGATCAGATTTTTGAGGAACTTGATAAATTTAGTGTACAAATGTGTTGAATCAAATATTTATAGTATACATAGCAGACAAATGAAAATATGGGTTTAGAGCTTGTAGAAAAGTCTAGTCTAGTGAGGAGATTTAAAAACAAAAGTACCTTTAGAAATCATGAGCTTATGTAAATTTACCTGAGAGAAGTGTACAGACTGAGGAGGGGGCTGAGGATGGAGCTCAATGGAACACCCACTTGGGAAAGGGTAATGGAAGAATGGAGCCCTGGAGGGATATTGAGGAACAGCTGTCAGAGAGGTAAGAGAAAACCAGGGGAGGGTAGCCTCATAGAAGCCATGAAAGGGAAGAGTTTCAAGAAAAACGGAATGGTCACCGTGTAAATGGTATCAGTTGTATTGTCTGCTGAACAAGGTTCGCTCTACTTGGGAGCCACCTCTCTACTATCCCATGTAGTTCTAATGGTACTGTCAATCCCAGTGTTCTGCCTGCATGCTGACACAAGGTAGATATGAAACTCAGATCTAATTTTTCTCTTTACAGGGACTGCTTCAAATTAGTAGGAATGTGGTGGGAGCAGAGCCTGAATTCTTCCATGTGAGAGTGGTTTCCCAAATTGTGGTGATGCTGTTTTTTGTTTTTTTAAGCCACAAAAAAACACTTATGGGCATATAAGCCAGCTGTCAGTCTATAAGTGGGTTACAGGATCCAGATTCTACCATTTGATAATTAACCTTAATTTTCCTGGTTAGATTTTAATATGAAACTAACTGATGAGTTAGTAAAAAAGAAAGGAGCATTTTGAATTATTCTTAAATGTGAAATGCCTGAATATTGAATTGAGTGATTCTATTGTCTGGGATGCCAATCTCATGAGATATATGTTACAGTAATATTAACACTTGGGAGTGGCACCATTATAATAGCAAAAAGAAATGATGGTTCATTTAAAAAAAGTTTTTTCAGATCTAATGAAAATCTACAGTTGGTGATCATGCCAAATTATAATATTCAATTCATAGGACTGTCTCTCAACCTCAGACTATCTCATTAACCATCTTCAGTCATGAAAGAAAATGTCTTTATTCTTGATAGGTTATCAGAGGATAATACCAGCCTACTTCCTGAATATTTCACACTTGGGACTTCTATAATTTGTGTCTCTAAGGGAAAGTCTTGCAGTCATTCTTATGGAATTGTAACTATACTTCCTTTCTACCTACTCAGTAATCTGAAAGGTGAAGAGCATCGTAGGCTTTTACATTAGAAGGATTCTTTAGAGATCATCTAAAATTTGAATCCCCTTCTATTTATAGATGAAGAAAATGAGGCTGAATTGCCCAAATTCACTCACTGGGAGGCATCCATATCAGGAACTTGTACCCGTTCCAGCCCAGTCTCACCTTGCCATGCTGGTCTAGGATTATCCCTTCTTAAACATCAAAGGGGGCACAACCAGCCTCTGACTTAAAATGACTAGAATAGCTTTATTATTAAATGTTTCAAGCTGTAAGGTTAAGTAGGGGATCCCATAAATAATGTGGTTAGTACTTTTTTGTGACCATGTGCTTTGTCTCTTCATAATTGGGATGTGAGCATTGTTCACAGCAGTTAAGGAGACCCTGTTCTTTATAAACGCTGTGCAACAGCTGCACAGTATCACTGTGGCTCTTGAAAGTTTATGAAGTAAAGCAAACTACTGAAATAGCATTAACTTTATTTTGTTTATGAGAATTATTTTTGACTATTTGTGTATTTTGAACAAGATTAGTAGCATTTCAGATTTCTGACCTGAGTCTGTTATTTTTACAACCACTATTATGAATGGTGGTCCACTGCCCTATCTGTGGCCCATTAAAAATGGGATTATGAAGAATGGTCTGATATGTCCACTTTAATTCAGTGTACTCCTGCAGACTTCCCAGGAATACCTGGAGGATATATTAAAATGTGTACTGGTTGCCTCCTAGTTTCCATTTCAGTAGACTTCCTGAAATGGTCCGCAAGATAGGTTCTTCAGGAGCTTTAGTGCATTTACTTCTATCATGCGGATAACATGGCCAGCACTGGCAGTGATCCCATAATATCATGACCTGATGAACTTGAAAAGGGTTATTATCTACCAGATTTAAGCGCTGTCAGATTGTAGTGGGCACTGCCATACACAGCCCGATCCCCTTTAACGAAGGGCTTAATGGGAGTGCAGTCAGCAGGCATCCTTCAGTTGTCAACCCTTTCAGAGATTACTTGTTTTAGGTAGCCATCTTGCCCAGGGTCATACCCTTTACCAGATAACCCATGCCCAATGAGTGACAGAAAATAAATGTCTGATTGTCTTGGTCCAACTCAGGACAACTCAGAGGCCCTTTCTAGCTTCAGAGTTCTCCATTGCATCGGCCAAGGCTCTTTTTGGGTGGTCACTGTAGTTTGACTTTTCTTTTTGCCTATTTATGCTTCTACTTCTTCCCTTACACATATATTGATACCAAAGGCATGCAAAACTATCTCAGAACCTACTTCCTGCGGAATCTAACCTGGGATGTAAATATTTGCCTTTTTCCTATTAGCTGAAGTGTATTGTCCAACATCATCATCTATTTGCATGTTGGGCAATTCCATGTTTAGGAAAATACATTTTTAAAAGTAAACCTGTTTTTCAGGATGATAGAAAGTAGTGCAGAAGCAGAAAGGATGGAGAAAACAGGCAGTGTGGAATGCCTCTGTATTTTATTAAAGCAGTTGTCCCCACATATTAGGTGGAGGGAGGGCTGTCTTGGCCAGGCTGCAGCAGGTTACAGGCTCACTTGAGGGCAAAGGACTCTAAATAGGAATAGATGGAGGTCATTTCTGCAGTTTTGTTCCAGCTTGTTATTGGAGAAGTCAGATGGCTGTAGGTAGAACAAGTGGGAAAGAGGTCTGCTGGTCAGGTTCTAACTGGTGTTGCTACTTTGATTAGTGGTTCTAGATGAAGGGTTAAAATTTGCACTTCCTAAGCTACCATTTCTCTTGCCCATTTATTGTTTCTAGTAAGTGGGAATATTTATCATAGGTACTTTTGTTGGATTATAGCACTAAGTGTTTAAGAAAGACTAGAGGAAGCAGTAGTTTCCAAAGGGTGCAAGAAACGTGGGAATTCTTTTCACTTGAAATTAGCCCGTAAGTGCATTGCTTACTGTGGGTAGGGAATAAGAGTTTGACGAGTTAAAGTGATTTTGTGAACAATTTTGGATCTGAAAAGAGACTTGAATTTAACCCACAGCCTCAACTCATCACTAGTTTTTCAGGGATGTCACTTTTAGAAAGAAATAGGAAATGGTAGCTAAATAACCTATTAAGAAATTTGTTCAATAAAGAAATTCCAATTTCTCACTTTATCTTGGAGCTAGTCTACATTCACTGAAATGGTTTTGAAGAATTTGCATCTACATGGTCAATGCTGTAAAATTACTGAGCTGCTCAGATTCCTGGGAAATAAAATTTCTATATTTAAAATGATAGCCCTGACTCAGGTAGGAGCTTTAAGCAGTAAAGACTGACTCATTTATGTTTACAAGAGAGATCAACTTACCATAAGCATTAATGGATGAAACAAAATGGTTTCTGATTTGTTCTCTCATTAACCAGAAAATTCAATTAGCAAGAAAAGTGTGCACACTTGTTGAAAGTTTCATTAATCATATCTATTGTTATAGGGGCAGAGGGGTCTTTGAAAGAGCTCTTACCATGGAATCAAGTTCAGATCTAACAAAATTGCCGAAGGAATACCCTTCTGAAGGGAAAATTCTTTCTTCTTTGGGTGAATGACCTAAGGATAGGTTGGAAGTAAAAATGGTAAGATATCACCTAGAAGCAGAGAAAGCAGGACAAGAAAACATTGACAAGTGCATTATTTATAAGACGAACTTTTAAAATCCATTGAGTTGAGCATGAGGAAAAGCATTCAACATTGGAACTAAAAGGTTTACAATTTAGTAATGGAAAACTATGTATGTGTATATGGTCTCTCTAAACAGAGGAATGTCAAGGACAATTATTTATTCAGCATGTTTCAATTTTTGTTTTGCCTTTTATAATTTTATTATTTTTAAAGTGTGTGTGTATAAATTTTATTTAATTCTATAATTCTTATTATTTTAGAATTGTTATTCTCATTTTACACATGAGAAAAGTAGAGGACCAAAAAGCTAATATTTATCCAAAGTCACATTTTTTTAAAAAAGATTTATTTATTTATTTGAGAGATAGAGCGAGACAGCATGAACACCTGAGTGGAGGGAGAGGGAGAAAGAGAATCTCAAGCAGACGCCCTGCTGAGTGAGGAGCCTGACTCGGGGTTTGATCTCAAAGCCCTGAGATCATGACCTGAGCTGATATCAAGAGTTGGATACTTAACCAACTGAGCCACCTTTGTACCCCTAAAGTCACTTTTTTTTTTTTTTTAAGATTTTATTTATTTGACAGGACAGAGAGAGAGCACAAGCAGGGGGAAGCAGCAGAGGGAGAGGGGCAAGCAGACACCCTGCTGAGCAGGGAGCCCGATGCGGGGCTCGATCCCAGGAGTCTGGGATCATGACCTGGGCTGAAGGCAGACGCTTAACCAACTGAGCCACCCAGGTGCCCCCAAAGTCACTTTTTTTTTTTTTTAAGATTTTATTTTATTATTTGACAGAGATAGAGACAGCCAGCGAGAGAGGGAACACAAGCAGGGGGAGTGGGAGAGGAAGAAGCAGGCTCACAGCGGAGGAGCCTGATGTGGGGCTCAATCCCATAACGCGGGGATCACGCCCTGAGCCGAAGGCAGGCGCTTAACCGCTGTGCCACCCAGGCGCCCCCCAAAGTCACTTTTTTAATTGGTAAAGGAATCATGGGATTTAAACCTTCTGACCTCAAAGGCTTTTCCAGCCACCAAGCTTACAGGTGTTAAATGTTCTGGTAATTTTTAGCAAACCTTCAGAGTGGACAGCCAAGGCACGTTGGAATTGCTGTTCCTTCCCTTCTGTAGATGTGGGATTGAGGAAGATAAGTTCCTGGAACTGCTTCAGCTCACAAAGCAGGTCAGCAAAACACCTGGATGTTTTTAAATCATTTTTAAATCACAAAACACCTGGATGTTTTTAAATCATTTTTAAATCACAAACTGTCCTTGCCTTCTCGATTTCTCCTTGCAGAGGGCAGTGGATTTCTTATACTCTTTCAGATCTCTATCTGATTGGGAATGCCAAAGGGTGGTAATTACTATGCCTCTTCCAGTTGTGAAATATATGACAGCTACTTGCTGTTAATGATCTTTCTGAGAATCTCCTTCATGCTCTGAAATTTCAGCCCCCAGCAGTTCACATCTTGTGTACTTTCTTGAGTTTATCTTAGCACATTCATACCAATTCAGCTCTTAAAGAACAGGAAACTCAAGGAAATAGCAATACAGTTTAAAGATATTTCTCAGAATTTCATATGCTAGTGGGCAAGAGGCTCGAGATTCTTTAGTTATGGTGTCTAGGAAGAAAGTATCCCATGGAAATAATTTTCCAGCTTCCACATTCACTCTGACTTCTTCAGCAGCATTTCACAGTGATTCCTACCCTCTGACACATCACGGGTCACGCTGAGCTGCAGTCATTGTGCTTGCGCGCTCCGCTAGGCAATGCGTTTTGATTAGTAGCCAAGGTCTATGGATACTTTATTTGAAATTCTAATGCTGCTTTTGAAGTATTTATTTATTTATTTTTGCAGATATTTGGATTTAATACATGAGTATCTTCAAATGTTGGTGCACAAACGCCTGATATCTAACTAATCCAAACTTGCACTGATAATTCCCAACCAAACCTACTCTCATGAAACTTGGTAGTTAACAGCATTGTTTTTCTAGTCAGGAGGCAAAAAACGTATCATTAAAAATCTTTCCTTCTCTCTCTTCCTCTGTAGGTAATTATATACTATGTTTTGTTGTTTCTGCCTTCCCAATATTTCTCTAATGTTATATTTACCAAATTGGGTGCATAAAATACTAGTATAACTGTTAGAGGTTTACAACGTTTTCATGGGATCAAATGAATTTGGAAAACGGTGTGTTAAAAAAAGCTAAACATGTTTCTTTGTGGTGACCCATCTTAGGTCTTTTAGATATTTGTGTACATTTCAAATGTTCAAGAGGGGAATGTAATATATGACATTTCTAAAGTTTGTTAGATCAGAAACAGTCCCCTTAATTCACCAATTATATAAATGTTAGTAATAACACACTAATAAATAATCAAAGATGTTCACTAATAAATTCCAGTGTTCTAGTTTGGGAAATACCATTTGAATCCACTTTCTTTATTTCCTTTGATGCTTTTCTATTCAGATCCAGTCATCTTGCTCAAGATTCCTATAGTGGAAGGATAATTTAAGAGCTGTCTTTTCCAATCTCTCATCTCCAAGTGTGGGTTTTTCACTATTAACACTGGTCTCTTTCTAAAGCATAGGTAAGATTATGTTACTTTCCTCCTGAAAACCATTTTATTTTCCCTAATATCTCCAGAATAAATTACCTATATAATAAAGTCTTTGGCATGGTGTTCAAAGTCATTGATGATCAAGTCACAATATGCTTTCTATTTAATCTCCACAAATCTGTATTCTTTGCTGATGGTATTCCATTGCCCGGAGCAACTGTCTATTCATTTTTAAGATCCATCTCAAGCATTTGAAAACCCAAGCATTAGCTAGGACTAGCCTGTTCCCATGTGACTTGCCTTCTCCACATGTAAGTGTAGAAGATGGCATCAATTTTGAGAATTCTATCTCACTGAGTATATATTACAAAAAGAGTATTAAAGTGAAGTACAAGAAAATAAAAATCACACATAATCCTACCACCTCAAAATGACTAGTTAAAACTTGCCTTGTATCTTTATAGATTGTATGTCAGTGTCTATGTCTGTGACTATCTCTTTTTATCTACACACACACACACACACACACACACACACACACAAGGCTATACTACTTTGTCAGGTCAGTTGATGAATACTTTCTTTTAAAACATTTAATGATTTAAAATGATTTTAATGATTTAAAATATTTCTTTTAAAACATTTAATGATTTAAAAACATTTTTTTTAAAATCAAGGTGTAACTGACATATAACCTTATTTTGGTTTCAGGTGTACAACATAATGATTCTAAATTTGTTTACATTGCAAAATGATCACCATAAAAGTGTAGTTAACATCCATTCTCATAAATATTTACAATTTTTTTCTTTTTTTTCTTGTGAAGACTTTAAGATCTACTCTTAGCAGCTTTCAAATATGCAATACAGCATTATTCACTATAGTTAACATGATGCACATTACATCCCCATGACTTACTTATTTTATAGTGGGGAGTTTGTACTTTTTGACTCACTTCACCCATTTTGCCCTCCCACATGTCCCCTTTCTTCTGCAATTACCAATCTGTTTTCTGGATCTATGATCTTGGTTTTGCTTGTTTGTTTGTTTTTTAGATTCTACCTATCAGAGAGATTATGGAGTGTTTGTCTTTCTATGTCTGACTTATTTCACTGAGCATACTGCCCTCAAGGTCCATCCATGTCACAAATGGCAAGATTTCATCCATTTTTATGGCCAAATAGTATTCCATTGTGTATATATACCACATCTTTACCCATTCAACCTCCATCAATGAACACTGAGGAATGCCAAAAATAGAATCCCAAAGAGAGATTGGAATATTGTACTGAATTTAACAAAATGCATTTAAAAATTGATAAATGTAAATGTCTACAATGAGTTAATATGCACAAAAGAGAGGTGGCTTTGTAACAATAAGTATGGAAAAGACTTAAAGCTTTTCGTTCGTAGGAAGCAGTATATATTCAAAAGTATTGTCTAAAGTGACTATCAAAAAGCAGGATTTTAGCATTACTGGAAGTAAAGTATCTAATAGAAGTGTTTGTCTCACTCTAGTCTGCTTGTCAAAACATACATAACAATGATATATTTAATTCTGGACCCCAGCACTTTAAGAGATATAAACCAAACTAGAATGTGTTCATAGCAAGGTAATCAGGTTGGTGGAAAAAGAACAGGGAAAGCTGTTGCTCAGGGAGCATAAGACTCGGGGGACATGAAAATGCTTTCTCATGTCTGAGGGACTGTCATGTAAAAGAGATATTAGGCTCGCTCTGGGCCTTCTCAAAAAATAGAAACCAAACAAATGTGTGAAAAATGCAGGAACTCAGCCTTTTGGTCAAATATATAGAATGTACCATTAAAACGTAACCATACAATTTATACTAATACAGTGACTCTTATGTTTAGCTTTACGTTGAGTACCAAAACCAAATGACACATTTCTTCCCCTATAATCTCGAAGATACAGTATTTCAAAATATTTTCTGTGTTTATTGATTTTTAAAAATTAATATCTGAAACTTACAGTTTTTCAAAATGATTGTACCAGTTTACACTCCCATCTGCTATGTAAGCATATTCCTATTGTTCCATGTCATTGCCAAATTTGATATTGATAGTCTTTTTGTTTTTTACCATTCAGGACATATGCGTTGGTATCTGAAAGTGGTTATAATTTGTATTTCTTTGAGTTTCTTTTTGTATGTTTATTGACTATTTGTCAATATTTTTCTTATTTTGGAAGGCCCCATGAAACCTCTTCCCCATTTTTCTTAATGGTGGTGTTTTTCTTATTGATTCGAAGTAGTTTTTTATATATTCTGGATACAATATCTTCCAGTTATTAAATTGAAATATCATTTCCAACTTCGTGGCTTTCCTGTTTACTCTCTTTATGCTATCTTTCCAGGCACAGAAGTTCTAAAATTTAGTGTAATCATAGTGCAGTGTTATTTGTGTCTTATTTCAGAAATATTTGCCTATCCCAAAGTCACAAATGTATTTTCATACGTAAAAGTTTAGAGCCTCTGTTGTTTTTCTTTCACATTTAGAACTTTCCACATTTATTCCACCTGGAACTAAGTTTTATGTATGGTATGAGAAAGGGATCAAAATTTAATTTTTTTCCCTGTGGCCATCCAGTTCACCCAGCATTTATTGAAAATGTGGTCTTTTTTCCAATACTCTGCAAGCATCTTCATTACAAATCAAGTGTTAAATAATGTGTGACTGCTATTTCTGGATTGTATTATGTTCCCTAAGACTATTGCCTCTCTTTGTCTAATAGCACATAGTCTAAATTACTGTAGCTTTATTTTTAGATTGATATTTCATAGAGCAAGCCACCCATCTTTTTCTTCTTCAAGATTGACTTGATTATTCTGGGTTACTGCCATTTCCATATAAATTTTAGAATCAGCTTGTTAAATTTTGCAGGAAAAAAACTGTTGGAAATTAGATTGACATTGCAGTGAATCTATAAATCCAGTGAAAACAACTGATATGTTCCAATTTTGAGTACTTTCATCTGTGAAAACAATATACCTCTTTGTTTATTTGGTGTTAATGTCTCATTATATTATAGTTTTCTGCTTAGAAATCTGGGATGGAAGGACTTCAAGCCATGACCTATGATTTATTTATTTCCCTCTGATTACTGACCTGGTCTAGTCTCCTTACAGACGTAATAAGTAGACTTCCAGACAAATAGAATAATGGCAGTTGCTAAGAGAAGAGTCCTTATCTATGGAATGATTTGAGGGGGATGTCCTTGGCTTAGGATTGCCTATTGTAAACAAAATTGCAGTTTATGGATTTATGAGACATGGCTCCTTGGAGAATGTCATATAAGCTATAAAACTCTCTGGGTCATAAAATGAGATGTTTCATAATAAAATTTCCCCAGTGTATGAAGTGACTTACGTATCTCATTAGAGAACTCGTCTATTATTCAGGACCAGAGAACTCCTGCCTGATGCAGAAGGGAAGGACTAAGGGCTACATAGGATGTTTCAGATCTTTTCCAACTTTGCTGGTGTCTCTTGATTGCTCATGTGGTTGGCAGTATTAGTAAAGCTTAATAAAGAGTAAGAGTTCTGATTTGTATGAGTTCGATTTGACAATCACATATGTTGCATTAGGTCAAGATTTTACACATATTTTGTTAGTTTATTCCTAGATACATGGTATTTTCAAACTATTTTAAATGCAATTTTTAAATTATTATTTTCTGTTTGCTGCTGGTACATAGATTATAGTTGATTTACTTTGTATCCATCAACAATCAAAGTTTTGATTTTTAATTCTAATGATTTACTGTATATTTTTTGGATTTTCTACATATACAACCATGTTATTTTTAGATTTTGACAGTTTTATTTCTTGATTTCCATTATTTATACCTTTCAAGTTATCTTTTTGTTTTTTTGCACTATTTATAAACTTCTTGGCTTTTTGCACATTCAATGAACACCCCAATTTTAGAAGAAAAGCATTAAGTATTTTACCATTAATTATGATGTTAGCTGTAGGTTCTTCTGCAATACTCTATATCAGATTAATAAACTTCTCTATTTCTTGTTTGCTAATAGTTTATTTTTAAAACTATGAATGGATGCAAAATTTTATCAAACTTTTTAAATAACTAGTGAAATGATTTTTTCTTTATTCTATTATTGATATTTTGGATATTGATAATGAAAATTAAATTGATTATTTTTTAAAAACTTTTTAATGGCACTATAATTTTATCCAGAAAAGTATAACATTACAAGAATCGGAAGACCAGTAAAGTTCCAGAAACATGATGATGATGATAGATAATGATGATGTTTATCATCACCACTATAACTATCTTGGTAAAACAAACCCTTGTAAATTTGGAGGGAAACTACGAAAGAAGTAGAGGCAGCAGAATAGAACCTTCTTCATATGGTCTGCTGATTCTGTCTCTAGCAGTCTCTGGTTGACTATAAGGAATAAGATTTCTTGCTTTTAGTCGGAAGCTTTTAAGGTACAAGTAATCCTTTAGTCATGATAACTTAATTAATCTTTCAGAAACTGAGGTGAGAAGGTTTTAAAATAAATACTATGTTAAATAGCCCCTAAGATTCAAGGACTTCCACAGAGAAATTAAATATATTACAGGAGAGTAGGTGGGAGGGGGATCTACTAAATTCTGTACTATATGATTTCATTTGGGGAGATTTTCACTGTTTGCATTAAAGGTATGGAATCTCCAGAACCAAGATTATTAACTGCCCTCAATTATGGATGTGGAAATGAAAGCTTAGAAAGGTTAAGTGACTGGCAGTAGCCACACATATCGTCACTGTGGTGGGGTCATCGTTGGAGCTCATGACTGACCCATTGCCTGCTGTGCCAGAATGTAACCAAAAATAGGAAGCCTTGAAATCCTCAACAGGAGAGGGGATTTCCTACTAGATACCTTCCTATAAAAGTCACTTAGATTAGCATAATGAAAATAAATATTCTATAAAACCCTAGGAGAAGGGCAAAATTTTTTAAGGGTTTAATATTCCCTTTGCCTTTGGCATTAATCAAGCTCCCACCAGTAGTATGAGATGCTTTGTTCCCCAGTGTGTTTAGACAATCACGTTATCATGGTCCTGACAAGTTCTCTCAGTTTATCTCCAAACTGAGATTAAATTTGATTACTCTGGTTTGAGAATAAGGACACTACCAGACATAGAGACTGTCAGGAATCAATAAACCATTTGGTCCTCCCATAGAGGGCCTCTTGTGTTAGAAGAAATCTTAAGCAGCTTCTGAGGTTGGTCTTCTGCCCTTGTCTCTGTGGTTATCTATGGTCATTACTGGTAGTTGTGATTCTGCCTGCTGAGTCAGTAGTGTGGACATAGGGATAGATGAAGACAGTTTATGCCATCATTGTTCATGTCACCTGAAGGCCTGGGGCCCTGACTGTGCCTCATCTCTGAGAATCTGTTCTTCCAGTCAAGATTTTGTGTATGAGGGGGAGAAGAACTGGGGCTATAGAGCAGCAAAACTGGCGTTCCACCCTGTTATGGTGTGAATTGTGTCCCTCCCCCAATTCAGCCTAGCCCCCAGTTCCTTAGAATATGACTGTATTTGGAGATAGGGTCTTTAAAGAGACGATTAAGTTAAACTGAGGCTGAAGTATGGGCTCTAATCCAATCTGGCTGGTAGCCTTATAAGAAGTGGGAATTTGAACACACAGAGAGATACTAGGACAATGCATACACACAGGAAAGACCAGGTGAGCACACAGCAAGAAGGCAAGCCCAAGGAGAGAGGCCTTAGAAGAAATTAACCCTGTGAAACCTTAATCTTGGACTTCTAGCCTCCAGAATTGTGAGAAAATAAATTTCTGTTTTTTAAGACACCCAGTCTGTAGGATTTTGTTATGGCAGCCCTAACAGACTTAATACGCCCTCTGATCTCATTCCCTGTGTATTTTACTCCATTACTTCATAATTTCTCCCTCTCTTCCTAACTCTTTCCTTTCCTTCCTTCTTTGTAGAGATGTTTAGAAGCATGCACTTATCCTAGGAATTACAAGCAGTGCCTGTTCATTCTTCATGCCTGCTGCATTGCTAGAAGCTACATTGCTGCCATGTCTCAGGATGTGCTACAGCTAGACCCCTGTGGGAAGTATTGCTACTGATTATTGCTTTTTCTTCATGTGAAATATCTGGTCTTGTTTCCCACCTGCTGGAGATGTGAGGTTGGGTTCTTTCATTTCTTCCCACCGATTGCAGAGGACAAAGTTCACCTCAAACATACCAGTGGAAGAAGAGTATTTAGAATGAAGACTCTAATGTCACCATTTCTCCTTCCCACTGTTGGGATTTTACCTCTTTCATAAAGAGGGAACTAGAAAAACCTAGCCCTACATCTATTCAGGTCCAAAGAAACCAACTATACCACGTACTTTTCAGCGACTAACAGACATGGGTGAGGTTGGGATGTGGGAGGTGGAAATGACCATAGCCCTATTGTCACTCCTTAGTGGACAGTTTCCAGTACCTGCCCACAACTTCCAAGTCAGCTGATTTCTGGGCACCTGAAACATATATTCCTTTGACCCTTACCAGGAATACAGGCCATTCTCCCAGTCTTGCAGGGACCAATGAATCATGACCTCTTGTAGCTCTTTTGGAATCCTAGTGCAGAAGAGGAGCCACCAAGCCCCTTGAGTGGTTATGGGCTTATGGATTTCACATTTTGCGAAAGCTGTTACAAAATATCATCTAAATGCTTACTTAAGCTCTGTGTTTGTTTTTTTTTCAATCAGGAGTTTAACTTGACATCAGGGGTTTTTAGCATGGGTCTTATAAGTTAACTTCAGGAGTCCGCAGCCCTCAGAATTATGTTGTGCAAGAGTGCTGGGTATGGCCATTTTTTTTTTTCCAGGAAAAGATTCAGATTCTCAAAGGGTCTCAGAGACTGCCACAACACTGTGAGTTGTTGATTTTTAATACTTTTGTACATTTGACTTAAGCAGAAAATTCTCTACCTATTTCTGTCCTTTTGTTATTGTTGTATATGATCCAGACTCTGTTTTCACAAAGCTAACCTTGGTAGAAACACGCGTGGAACTACCGCATTTGAGTCTGGTATTTTGGTTTTACCACATATGTTTTAAATCATTAATATAACAAAGACTATAAATCTATTCTTTTGGTAGTTTTTATTTTTAAATAATTCTCATGGATCACCAAATGATCCTTTGATGAATTTTAGTCTCACTGAAAAAAAAAAAAGATAGTATTTTCTTACCAGTGTCCTTTGGTATGACTTCAGGTCTGTTACTAGAGGGAGAGTTTGTCTGAAAGAATAATTCTGGGAGAGGCTGACTCATTTTTTTAATAAGGATTTTTAGGGTATTTTCCATTTTTCAAGTTTCTGTTTGATATTTTCTATCATTCTTTGCTTCTGTAACAACTGACTCTGGTTAGATTTTATAGGGATTTAGATGTGTATTTGTTAATTTCTTTTTTTCTCATGTGTGTTATCATCTACAGACTGCAAATTATTTTAAAATCAAACCAAACACTGACTGCATAGCCCTGTAAAGTATTTTATTTTCCCATAATGTTTCTGAGCACATGCAGCTTGTTTAAATAAAACTAGCAGTAGTAATTTAGATGTAGCAAAGGACACTGAGAAAATTTCAGATATTTGTTAGGACTTTGGGTAGCTTTCATCCAAAAAGATGCTTCAAACTGTGTTGGAGGAATCTTCAAATGGAATGCCAGGTCATTTAACCAAACTTCCTTGGATCAAAACTATTGGCATCATTTATGGGTCTGTGGTAACTTTTTTTTTTTTTAATTTGCTTTCAAGGGTAAATGATTACATTCATAAGGTTATAATATATTATGTGATGAATATAAAAGATTGGAATATAATGTCAACCTCAGTTATTCCTCAAATTCAGTCTTTTTAAAGAAATGTAAATCTTCCTCTTCCTTACTTATTTAAGGAGGAAGAAATGGGGATGGACAAGGCAAGTAAAGTTGGGGATTTAGTGTGGTTGGGTGTTCAGTGGGTTTTCTTAGTAAGTCCTTATTCTTTCCCTATCTGTAACCTCCTACTAGTGTTCAGGAACTGAGCAATTTTTTAGAGGAAGGAACTCAGGAGGAACTGTAAAAGGGATAATCTTTCTCCTTCCCCTGATCTGGAACTAACCTCCTCTCCAGAGAGTAGGTTAAAATTAGCAGCCCCAGTAAGTATGTTTAAATAGTCAATTGCTCTCTGTCGAGTCTTGAAAGAAGGAAGAAAGTGTTGATTAAGTGGAACCTCTTCCTTAGCCATCTGTGTTGTTGGATGGAAAGTGGATAAAGGAGAGAGACAGAGGGAGAGACTGTGGAGGAAAGACACTGCCAGGTTCTTCTAGTCTGACCAAAAGCAGAAGAGCCAAAATTTCAAGTATGCGGCCCAGACCCTTCAGCCTGGCAAACCAAACCCCTATTTATACATTTATTTATTTATCTTTCTTTTTAAATTGAAGTATAGTTGACATACAATTAGTTTTAATTCGTTTCAGGTATACAACATAGTGATCAGCAAGTCTATATGTTATGCTATGCTCACCATTGTGTACAGTGTAGCTACCATCTGTCACCACATATCACTATAATAATACCATTGGCTATATTCCCTGTCCTGTACCTTTTATCCCCATGACCTGTTCATTCCATAACTGAAAGCCTGTGTCTTCCACTCCTGTTCACCCATTTTGTCCATCTCCTCAACCCTCCTCTTCCCTACCAACCATCAGATTGTTTTCTGTATTTATGAGTCGGTTTCTGTTTTTGTTTATTTGTTCATTTGTTTTTGTTTTTTAGATCCTACATGTAAGTGAAATTATATGAATTTGTCTCTCTCTGTCTGACTTATTTCACTTAGCATAATATCCTCTAGGTCTATTCATGTGGTTGTGAATGGCAAGACCTCCTTTTTAATGGTTCAGTAATATTCCATTGTATATATACACCATATATTCTTTATTCATCATCCCCTTCTTTTAAGAATATCCTTAGGCCTCCTTTTTTCTTCACTTAAATAGCAGAATCCAGGTGTGTACACACCATGTCTTTGGTTTTCTCTATTACCTGCCTAGCCTCACCTCCATTCTTCTAGAATTTTCTGGCCTTTAATTCCCATTCTAAGTTCTTACCAATTTCCCCTTCCCACTGTCCTGGGATTTCTCTTCTTGCAGTATTCATCACTTGCTGGGAATGTCTTGTAAAAGATGTTGAAGAGACATTTGGGAGTTGGGCAGCAAGAATCCCAACAGACATGGATTATGTCTCCCAGCTACATGATGACAGATGAAAACCACCCTACTAACTGTGCAGCATTAACACAGACCAAACAGAACGAAGTGCCGTACAGCTGAGCTAGCTTTATGAGCAGAGCCTGAGCTGGGCCAACTTAATTGGCTTTGAAAATGACTTGATCTATGTTCATGAAGCCTTCTATTTTAACAGAAGAAAACACAGAGATTATAAGTTTTCATCTTTTGCTTAGAAAGACTTTATTTATTAATGTTGAAATAGGACTCCTTGAAGTTTTTGGTGGAAATATTATGTTGTCTGAATGCCTGTTTGATGCTTGGTACTACGAAAAAAAGTTGAAGGAGTCAATTTGAGGTAAGATATTTGAATACTAATCTAAGGTGGCAGATTTAAGGTGGGAATAAACAGCTACTGACTTAGCATAATTTAGGAGGAATTGGAAAAATTTTTGTGTTCATCGAAAGTCACTAAACAGGAGACCTTGACTGCATTCTGATTTGTTTGGGGTAAATTTCTCTACTCTTAGCTTTAATTTCCTAACTATAAAATAAGGGCTGCAGGGAGAAGTAAAACTACTGCTTTCTAAGGTTTGTACTCTAAAATCCCATTCTTCTAGACAATCTTGTCAAAATTACCTCCTCCATTGGCCTGCCTGAATAACTGAAATTCCTCATTTAGAGACTGTTTTGCAAAACTTAAGTTGAAGACATTTTTCTCTGGGGAGCGACAATAAATTCTGGGCTATTAACCACTTAGCAGAAGAATTATTTACCAGACAGCCAGCTGAGAATGTAGCAATGTACAGGAAAGGCTTGTGAAAGAATTAAAGTTCATACAGAATGTTAGCAGGGGATAATTCCTCCATAATAACTTGGGCCTCACGGTTCTGGGTGCTAAGGGAGGTGTAGAAGGCTGGCTAGTGTGATGGCCCCATGACCAAACCTGCTTTATAGTTTTTCAAAAAGCAGACTGTTGCTGGAAGAAAACAGCTCTTCCTCTAAAGGGCCTGAGATAAAGATATGGCTTAGATGACTCCCTTCAAAGGTAGAATGACCAGTTTCCACAGGGTTTATTTTACTTCTGGAAGGGTGATATTTTTGTGCAAGAGAGTAGATGAGGACAAAGGAAGGAAGCAAAGATGCTACGTTTCTGCAAATATAGGTTACATAGATTTGAAATGTGAATCCATATCAAAGGGGCTGAAAAGAAAATTAATCACATCAGCTCAGTGTATCATGCAGCATCTGTGCCAGCCACACCAGAAAATGAGAAATAATTCCAAGTGAGATTTTGGCAGAAGAAATTTCTTCATTGGGAGCCAAACAGAAGAGCCTAGATCTGGTATTAGACCAGGAGTGAACCCTGGCTCTCTCCCTCCTAACTATGTGCATTTGGGTAGGTGGCTTAACCTCTGTGAGTCTCAGTTTCATTCTCTGTAACATTGTGGTCAGCATCTATCTCTTAGAGTTGGGGAATTAAGTGAAACAACTTGTAAGAGATGAGACATCACTTGTTCTCAGTAAACAGTTGTTATTAGTATCATTAACGATAAGACTGTCCTTAGGTGAACACATCAAATTTAAAAAATAATAAAAATTCTTCCCAATTATACTAGGTTAGGAAGACACTAAATGCCCACAGTTGGCTTGGCTAGTTCCATCCATTTCACTCTCCTTGCCCTCTTGCCACTGGAAGAGGTGAGCTGTCAGTAGGATTTGCCAGTGTCTAGTGTTTAAGTACAGAGAGTTCCCAGTAAGGGCTCAGGGCCTAGAAGTTTCCAGAAAGTTCTTAAAAATATTTCATGATCTCACCAGGATCCCTTGGGCACAGAATTCTCTCTCTCTCTCTTATTTAAGATTCTATTTATTTATTTATTTATTTGAGAGAGAGTGAGCAAGAGAGAGATCAGGAGCAGGGGAGAAGGAGAGGGACAAGCAGACTCCCCGCTGAGCAGGGAGCCTGATGTGGGGCTCGATCAGGTCAGGATCATGACCTGAGCTGAAGGTAGCCACTTAACCCACTGAGCCACCCAGGCACCCCCCCCCCTCCGTTAGATGCATTGATGAAGTCCAAAATATGATACAATGCCCAATACATAGAAAATTTTGTCTTGTGATTTATTTAATTAGAAGCAGCAGAGTTCTGAGGTACTGTGTTTTAGGCTGCCCACTGTTGGGTATGACATATGACATGCAATGATATCATGTGATTTTCTATTTGTATCCTATAGTGACTTCCTTGCATTTTTGGAACCAGAATATTAAAGTGGCACTTTCTAAATTTTTTTGTGTCTTAGACATAAATTATATTGTGGGTCCTTATACTTCTGAAGCAGTTTTACCCTACTCAAAAATATTTTACGCCAAGTGTTACTGACTCATTGCAAATAGGACATAGGATTTGCACAATGAGATTTTACTGCCTGGCTCACATGATTTTAGTATGCTTTAGTGTGGAGTAAGTTTTCCAAGTGAGAACATTTGGCAAGTATAAGAGGCTGAAGTTTTCATTTTAGGTACCCTCTTTCCCAAGTCTCTCCGAGGATGAGGGAAATGGTTGGCACACTGACAGATGTTTTATTGCTATGTGGACATCACATTTCCAGAACTCTTCTTACACAGGCCAATTAACATTGCACCTGACTACTGGTACTTAACCCTTTTCAGGTTGTAATTTCCCTTTGACCAAATCATTACTGGCCTCAAGAGAGTTGAACTTACTCAGTTTTATGTGAAACAGAGAAGCATGCAAACAAAGAGGCAGGACATAGAGATATCCTTTCTACTCATTTAAACTTCAGTCTCTGTGGGTACCAGGTTTCTTCTACAATCCAAGACACCCCACCTTCTTGGATAAATGTGCCTGTGGCAGGGAAGCTACTGCTTTCTGTCTGTATTCCCTTCTCACTTATTTTGCTTTTTGTTGTTTCTATAGTGGACTGAAATGATAGCTCCCACAAAAGATATGTCTGTGTCCTAATCCCCAGAATTTGTAATGTGACCTTGTTTGGAAAAAGGATCTTTGCCGATGTAATTAAGTTAAGAATCTTGAGAGGAGGAGCTTATCCTGTGCTCAAAATGCAATCGTGAGTATTCTGAGAAGAGAGAGACAATGAGAAGACATGCAGAGAAGAGGAGGAGGCAGTGTGACCATGAGGCAGAGACTGGAGCCATGCATCCATAAAGCAACAATTGCCAAGAGCCAGCAGAAGCTTGCAGAGGCAAGGAAGGATTTTTCCCTAAAGCCTTTGGAGGGACTGTGGCTCTGTGACATCTTGATTTTGGTCTCTTGGCTTTCAGAACTGTGAGAGAATACATTTCTATTGTTTTTAGTCTCCCAGTTTGGGAATTTGTTACAGTGGCCACAGGAAACTGCTTTTCACCGTCTCTTTTACTCCATTTCAGTTCTTCTATACTTCAGTGCACTTGCCTATTTATGCTATCCCTCAAAATTTCCCTCCCTCTCTTTTCGTCACTCTCATTGTTATATCATTGCCAAGGGAAAGCATAATGAATGCATATGGTTGTGATTGGGCTTTTGCAAAGTTGATTTGACTTTTAAGGCAAACTACCCATGTTTTAAACTTCAATGGACATAAAATGGACAATAGATCAGTTGGGGGTTTTGTTAAAAAAATGCAGGTTCCTGGCTTCTACCCTAAGACATTTCTGATTTTATTAATCTGGAATGGGACCTGAGAACCTGCTTTTTATAGCCGACCCCGAGGGATTCTTATGTAGATGGTCATCCGTCCACACTTTGGAAAACATTAAGGCATGATTCCCTTAATCTATCAAAAACTGACGTGGATTTATGGTATGGGCCTGTCCATGCAAAAGCCCATTACAATCTCCTAAGTTGTGTTTATGGAAATCCTGGCTCTCTGTCTGTGAAAACATAGGTAGCATCAAAGGCATTTAGTTAGAGTTGCATTTAACAACACATAGGGGAAGTTCAAGGAAACATGAGTATTTCTTTAACACTCACTGGAAAGCCAAGAGGGGCTGGCATGCCATTCTGGTATAGTCCTTATTGCCACTGCCTGGAAAGAGGATTGGACAGGGTTGACTGGGCCAATTTTTGGTTCTGCCTCTTGGTTGCGCCGCTCGGGGTGGGAAGTGCCTTTATCACAAGTTTTGCCCCACAGTGGGGCTCTTCTCCCCATCTGCTTAGCAGTTCTTAACACAGCCCAAAGGAAGAGTGGCTATAGAATTCTGGGAGCCTGGAAGCAGCCCCAGCTTACTTTCTTCAGTTTTCCTACAGTCCTTCTCAGACTTGGGAGTTTTCTGGAGCCACTTGGTTTTGGAAGCTGTTGCCAGAGACCACCCAGCCAGAAGGTGATCAGCTTTCATTCCTTGACTGACTGTAAACTCTACTACATTGGGGAGGGAAAGTAGAGGTCTGAAGAGGGTTGTCAGTTTGTGCCTAGAGTAGGGCATTGTATGGATGTGACGGGGCAGAGTCATCTTTTCTTTCTTCTTCTTCTTTTTTTTTGGTCTTTTTTTTTTTTTTTTTGGATAAGTGGAGTAAGCATTCTCTCATGAATTAGAAATGCTGGTTTAATAGGCAAGTCTCCTATAAGGACCCCATCATATTACTCTTTTTGGATGCCTCCAGATCATATTGACTTTATAGCCCTCCTGCCTCCTCACAGTGCTCTTCAGGCATTTGGTTTGGTTCCTTGATCGCACCCTGTCTTTTAATCGTTTTGTATGCAGTGCTGAAACTGCTCCTATAGGCCAGGATTTATGCCTTTCACAGCAACAGAGTAAACACAGCAAATACTTTACAAATTGATTTAAAATCTTGGTCTTCTAACAGTTGAACTTTAAAGTATGGTGTTTCTACCTATCATTGAGCAGTGGTTCTCAAACCTTAGCTGAAGGGTTTGTTACAATAGAGATTGCTAGTTCCCACTCCTAGAGTTTCCGCTTCTGCTTCTGTTAGAATTTTCATTTTTAACAAGTTCCCAGCTAATGCTGCTGACTTGGGGACCAGTCTTAGAGAACCTCCGCTCTAGAGAATGTACACTTGTTCCTTTGATGCTTTCCTATTATGGAATGCAAAAGTCTGATTTTTATATTTTTGGAGAGATTAAATGGTGTCATTGTAACTCAAATACCAGACTTCAAATTAGTCAGTGAGCCAAACAAATGTGATAACACTTTTTTAAGTGTTACGATGCTTTAAAAACAGTCAACCATGATGGAATGCTCAGTTGTAAACTATGGTTCATTTGAAACTTGGTAGGCTGCCCAGTGTGTCATGCTCAGCTTTTCAACTCATCCTTTTTGACCTACAACCATTTCTTTACAAGCAGCCTCAACCCCAGGTTAGATGTCCTGATCATGTTTCCCCTTGTTTCACTCCCATTCTCAGAGGGTCGCCTTCAGCATCCCCATGCCCAAGAAATCTCATGGTTTGGGGAAAAATTAAATGTGACCTCCCTTTCACCCGCTACTTATTTTAAAGCACATGACTAAAATGAATGTTTTAACTGCTATCATGCACTTCTGTTTTAGCGCCATGGCCTTTGGGACTCTTCAGGTTAACATTATGTACTTATTCCTAGCCTCATAAGTACAATGAAATACATTGCAGAACTTCTGACTTTTGAAAGCCTTTGCTCTTGGAAAGAGAAAAGTACTCTAAGCTGAGAAAAATGCACTTTCATTTGGATAAGTGGAGTAGAACTGGATGCTATCAAAAGTTTTGGTAAGTCTGTTCTATAGGGTAGGAGCTTCTGACAGCTTTCAAAGCTTCAGGACTAATATTTTGAAGTCTTTGTTTCTTATTTGGCTTTACAGAGCAAGCTTGATTCTCAGAGTGAGGGTAAGCCTGTCCCCAGGACTTTAAGAATGTCTTCATAATAGATCAGGTGTTGTGAGATTTCTTCTTTTACCTGACCTTCTGTTGAACCTAATACCCTTGCCACTTATTGTTCAATGTCTTCATATACTTTCTTTGTGTGTGGGAAGCTTGCTGGTCCAGCTCTCTGCACATAGTAGGCTTCATAAGGGTAAGTCTGCACATTTTTAGATGTCCTCCCTTCCCCTATCATGAGACTAAAACAGTCAAATCGTGAGACTAAAACAAATCAAAGAAAATAAGCAAAATAGTGTAAAAGACAAATACAGTTATCAAGCAGAAAAGAAGCAAAAGTCTTTTAACAAGGCAACATGTTTGGAATAGGTTGTGGAAATGGACACTTCAGAAACTGCCACCCATGTACGCAAAACTACTTCTCAGCTATGTTTCACTGAATAGATGAAAGGAAGAGATTGCAAAAGAAAAAAGAAACAAAGCAAAACAAAACTGCTCAAGTTGCTACAACAGGACAAAACTCCTGGCACTCTAAGTTCTTCAGAAGAAATATACCATAGAAATGTTATAAACAGCCAGGTCTCCTCTCCTTGCCCTCACTCAAATTCTTTGCACTAATACAAATTTCAGAGTTATAGTACAGGTCTTTTTGTTTTGTTTTGCTTTGTTTTAAATAATTTGTAATTAGGGAGATTTCTTTGTTTAGTACAGTCTGTCCAGTTTGTAACTTACATGTGCCAAGAGTAGCATGGCGCCTTAGGTTTTGTACTAGGGAGTAGTAATTAGAGCTGGATGAATCCCATTTAACATAGTGGTCCGATGTCAGGCCCACACCCTTGTTCTTCAAATTCAGAGAAAAGTTAAATTGGTACAAAAATAAATTCTCTTGAAACATTGCTCCCTGGACTTGACATTTTGGTGTTTTGGCTCTTTTGATCTTTAACATTGAATACTGAGGAGTAAATAACAATGGGAGTCTTTCTGAGAAAACATGGTAATTTATAAAGTAAAAGTTGCCAGATGTTCAGGAGTTTCCATTTTAGGCTCTTGGACAGCAATTCCAGTCTGCATGAGCCTGGTCTGTTAAATGAGAGTCTGAGCTGGTGAAGCTATTTCCCATCACATGTGACGTTGTCTTCACATTGAGCAGTAGTTGGAAAGTTCATTAACAGAGAGATTTAAGCTTTGTGTATGTGTGTGTGTGTATATCTTTGTGCAGTTCAACAATGTCAGTTACAAATGACATTGTGCTTGAAAACTTTAGAGTAAAATACCCATAAAATAAATAAAGAAAATAAAATGCCAGACCTGGAAGTAGCCTTAGAGTTCTTTTTTTGCCCCACTCATTATAAGTTAAAAAATTGGTGTCAAGAAAGGGGAAATGATGTTTAAGACCCCACAGATTTCTGCCACTTCCTGTTTAGATCCCCAGTGGGACTTCAATGACTTTCACTCACTGTACCGTTGCCAAGACTTTTTAAAAACGAAAGCGTAGAGGGCCAAGGATCAGGCAAAGAGTGCGGATGAAGAAAATTAGTTGCTGCAGGAAGAGCACCATTTATCAGGAGAAACCCACATAGTAGTTGGCAAGAATGTTCTTTAGCTGGCTGCCCTCCACCCCTACCCTACCCTACCCAGCTGAACTACAGAAGTGATTGCTGGTGGAGACAGTCTTTCTTGTGTCCAAGGAAGCAGTGCTGTTTGATCTCATCCTCATGCTTCTTCCCATTTACCAAGATATCTAAAGCTTTTTTTTCCTCCCAACGGTCAGAAATGCTCACTCCCATTTAAGATGATTTTTTTTTTTTTGAGGTTGGCGACTGCATGTCTGAGACTAGATAACAAAAATGCTTTCATAAGGGTCAAAATACAAAAAGGTAAACCTATCTCATTTTCCAAAGACAGTGAACCAAGAGTGAAATGGAGGGAAAAGTCATGAAAACCAAGTACATGAGAAAATAAAGACCATCAGAAAAGCAATCTGAACCTAGGACTTCATTCAGCACTTTTCTTAATCTTTTGGGCTTTTGACATCTTTTTCTCACCAAATGTAAGAAAATAAGGATAGTTTTCTAGAACAGAGAATAATATCTTTTTTAAAACATTAGATTATGCAGGCTGACTAGGGATCAAAGCAGTTCTTAATGGGGCACTGGATTGATGATAAACCTCCCTAGTGATTTGGGGATTACTGAGTGAAGAACTTCTTTTTGGCTCCAAAAAATCTGACTGAATTTCTACTTGAAGTTGAACACAAGGTCAAGGTAACCCAGCATCATCCTGGAGTTGAGTGAGTTTAATTCCTTCAATCAGCTTTTGTCTGTTAATTTAATAACAGATAGCATATAATTAGTAAATAGATATTTTAGAATCCTAAAAGGTTTGGGAAACATGAAGTTTCTTAAAAGGGGAAATTTAGGAAATTAATGGAATTAAGTACCTTCACTTGTAAAGAACCATAATACTACTCAGCGTTGGGAAGACAATAATAGTGTAAAAAAACACTCTTAAATTTGGAAAATTTTAGTATGATGGCAAAAGAAGAATTAAATTAATCTCGATAAAGGAGATGGGAGAGAGTGTGATAAAAGAGAATACATTATTTTCCTAAGATTATAGTGCACAGAACACACCAAGCACCTGGAAGTATCTTCCAGTAAGAATTCATGGCAAGTAGATAGCAAAGCAATGGCAGTTATAGTGAAAGGTCTCATTTACTTGGTACTTGCTATTGGCTAGACTCCGGGTGAAGAATTTTGCAAATGATGTCTAATTTAGTCCTTGAGACAATCCAGTGAATTAAACGCTTTTACATCTCTTTTACAGATAAAGAAAATGGAGGTTTACAAAGGTTGAATAAGGGTCAAGTTTTAGAACTAATTGATGTGGGAAGTGGAATTTGTAGCCTTTGCTCTGAGCCTTTACTTCAACCACTCAATTGCTCTTTCTGTATCCATTATTTCCTTTAACTGTGTCTTAAGGAAGTTCAGTCCAAATGCCTGTCAGCAATCTCTGTAAGTGTTGGAAATTAAACCAGTTCTCCTTTTTAATCTATGTGGGGATAGTCTAATATTTACTAATCGAAACACTATGATCCTGAAATCAGACTGAGGTTTAAAAGCAATTTAAATTAGATGAAACTATGTGAAAGTATGCATAGCTTACATTTTAAAAAATGCCAATCATCTAAATTTTAACATTTTCTAGTACAAGCATATTTATATGAGATTACTATTTTTTAAAATGTTGTGCTTTTTAATCTAGATTTAGTGTTTGCTAGCATAAACATACTTAGATTAGATTACTATTCCACTGGGCTCAAATATTTGCTTTTTGCTTCAGTGAACACCTGTTAGTCATATTAGAAATTTGTTTTTGACATTTACTATTTAACAAGCCCATTTTTTGGCACCCATTCCCTTAAAAGTGACCAATTCAAGAACTGACTGTGACTTAGGTAGTTCTTCTGAACAAATGAGGTTATTAAATTCCCTGTAACTGGCTCAAAATGAAGTTGATACTTTATTTACAAAGTGGCAGTTGACACCAGTTGTTTGATAAATGTCAGTCCGATGAGAAAACTGCTGCCACCTGAAAAATGTAGGCCAAACTCCAAGAAAAGCACTGCTCTTTATACATCCTGTGAGGATTCAGCTTGAACAAAAGGGCTCTCATTTGGCTCTGATGATGAGGTTCGTGATTTACTTTTAAAAATGAGAAGGTCCAAACCAACTGCTATTCTTCATGAAATCTTTTACAAGTTTGCAAACACATTGCCTACTCAAGTGCATTGCTAAGTAGACAATCACACAAGTATATCATAGCGGAGTAAATGTTAGAAAAATGGGCAGTGGTTTTGGGGGTCCAGAGCAGAGAGTGGCTGAGTCTTCTAGCAGGTATTGGGTAAAGGAGGATTATTTGCTCTGAGTTTGAAGATTGGCAAAACACATCAGATCAAGGCTGCCATGCATCAGAAGAATTTGCTATTAAGAAATTTGAGTTGATAACTACTTTTTCTCTTCAAAGTTTTCTAGTGGAAATTAACCTTTATTTGTCCTTTGCACAGAGAACATTTTCACTTGCTTTTTTCCCACTTATTCCCATTGAATGTATGTTGGGCGTACCCAGTCCTCTGTCATTGCATAGATCTCTCAAGCCCCTGGGAATCAAATGAGGACCAGGTAGTGTGAATAATCTATTCCATGGCAAACATCTTCTCTTTGCATGCGCTCTTTTCAGGAGAAAAAAGGGATACGCTGGGAGACTGGCCTGAGAAGTCAGCGTAATTCAAATGAAAAAATTATTAGATCAATTAAAAATAATTTAGCTCTCTGCTAGCTAGCTGCTAGCTTCCTTAAATCATTTCTTATGCAAGCTAGGCCACCTCCCTAGATTATAATCAAGTTGTGCCAAATACTGCAATTTATCTCCTTGGTTTTCTGGGTCTTAATGGGTTTTCAGGGACCATAACAAAGAAACCAGAAGGTGAGCACTAGATTACCAGTTTTGCTTGCCTTATCCGCAAAGCCAAGAGATAACTGTATACCTCTATCCTACCACTATTGTTCAGGGAGATTTTGTGGGCACACACTATACTCATTTGCTAGATTGGGAGGGGACACTAAATTTTGGACTATGATTTGAAATGGCGATCACTGTTATCTCATTAGCCTTGAACTTCATTTTTTGAGGATTTGAGAGGAGAATTATATAACTCAGAGGAACATTGGATAGTTATTGGTAGCCTTTGTAATAAACTTAAAAATTGACATTTAAAAAAATAGAGGTAGAAACATTTTAATGTCGGGCCCACTCTTCCTGGTGAAACCACGCTTAGAGATTTTGGAAGCAATCTAGATTTGCCTAATAATGGTGGTTCTTCACCTTTTTTCTCTTGTGATACATATGGTTACACATGAAACACTCATGACTAAATGCTGATTTGGAAGTTGAACTACTACTTAGATAAAATAGATTTTGAATCATGCACAAATTATGTGCTCTAATCTCTATTCTTTTTTCAAAATTCATTTGCCACACAACTGTGTATCTCAAGATCCCAGTTAAGAAGAACTTAGTGTAGAACAGTAAAGATTTTGTTATTTCCTATCCCCCTGGGTATTTTTGGTTGAGATTAACATAGGCAAATTTTAAAATCTAGAACAGATGTCTAATGTTATTGGTGGTGAGGATGGCATGGGGAGTGAGTAGAAGGACACAGTAGTCAGTATGTGTTTTCTGCTAGTCCAAAAGTTCTTAAGAGACTAAAATGTGAGATGGAGAGTATATTGTGGTATGCCTCTTGTTAAGTGTGCCAATGGAATTATTCTTACACATATGTGCATATGAAGCATAGCAGAATAAGGAAAAAAAAGATGGAAAACCATTGTTAAATGTGTTATCTTTAAAGAGATCATGAGCTCAATTAAGAATATAATGATGTATAGGCCTAGACCTCTTTTTTGACCATCATTTATACATTTACCTGTGCCTAAAATCTAGGGATCAACTTGTCACCTCCCCCTAACTCCCAACATAAATCCCATTTATCACCTAGTTCATTTACAAGTAGAAATTAATTCTATGTTTCTCTGTCCAAGTCTAGTTATATCATCAGAACCTTCATTCAAGTTGTCATTTTTCTTTGCCTGGACCATTATAATTATTGCCTTACTATTAACACTAAATACATATTTAACAAGGATGTACAATGGGACTTCTCTAACCATTTTGGAATTCTTGCTAAAACCTTAGCTGAGAAAAATAGGTGAAAAGTGCTACTTAATTTGAATGTACTACCATTTATTTCTGTAGTTTGCTAGACCATCAACTCCATGATACCACCCAGCTTACATAAGAGAATTCTCAAATTTAATAGGGAAATTCAGAAATGAAGAGAGCATTTCTAGGACCCAGATACCCTCAGCATGAGGATATTTCCGTTAGTTTTCAGAGTTCATCAATTCTTAATTTATTCAATCTGGCAGTTATACTACAGATTATTAAACAACATCATAGCTATTTTAGAGCTAATTTTATTTGCTACTTCTTTCCTGAGACTCTTGCCTTTACTTTTGACTGTAAGTTTTATCTGCCATTTGGAGTGGAAGTTTTCCTGCTTTTACAGCTTAGAATTATTGGCTGCTTCTTTACAGAGATTAATATACCTTTATGGGCAGAATTCTGCAGCCTCATTTCACCTTGCAGTTCCCACACCTTCCAAAAATGATATCAAGTATTCATCTTCTAACCATAATAGTTATGTGAGGTCATGAAAGCAGCCAATGGGAAAAAATTCCTTTTGAGATTTCAGTTCCTTTATACATGATCTATCTTTGGCACTTGGACGGTAAGAAATGCCAACTCAGCTTGTTTTCCAGTAAACTATAATTTCCCAGAATTATCCAACAATTATACATTTTTATAAGTCATGTTGAAATATGTTTCTTCTGTGTTTAATTGTATTCTTGTTTGTGGTTAATGATTGTTTGACAACATCAACACATTTTTTTCTGTCATCCATCTTTCCAGCATGGTTTCCATAGTGAAGCTATGTTCTCAATTCCACAAAACTCATCTAGATAAAGGCAAAAAATGAGATAAACTGAGTAAGCATGGGAAGATAGAAATTTAATGCTGATTCTTTCAGATTGTCTGCTCTTTTTGATTTTCTCTACTAAGCTAAATGGCATTTAGTATCTGAATTTTTCAAAAAGTCAGGTATTAAAGACATCTGCAGATATGGGAAGCTATGAAATGAGTGTACATGTCTTTTTTCCCAACCTTAAATGATTCATAAATTATAATAAAATAACCATGGAGTGTATTTTCCTGGAATATGTAATGTTTCATTAAGTCTCAGAAGAGGGAAGGGTAAATGAGAGAAGGTACTGGGGAATTTCACAGCAATAAGTGTTGCCTGAATAAGATGCATCAAGTCACAACTTACTTAATTTAAAGTAATTCAAAGGTGAGTCAATATGAAATGTAGCATATTTATAATTTCAACAAATGATTTTTTTGAGGTCTCTCATTACGTGAAAGTGCCAATTGAAATAGAATATTGGATTTTTAGGACAAAGAAAATCATTCTATCAGTTAGGTTTTGTTTTTATTAAAGGAAAAACTACTGTTGACCCTTGAACAATGTGGGGGTTAAGAGAAGTGACACCCCATGCAGTCGGAAATCTGTATGTAACATTTAACTCCCCCAAAACTTAACTATTAATAGCCTATTTTTGACCAGAAAGCTTACTGATGAGATAAACGGCTAACACGTATTTTGTATGTTATATGTATTATACACTGTATTGTTACAATAAAGTGAGCTAGAGAAAAGAAAATGTTATTAAGGGAATCATAAGGATGAGAAAATACGTGATAATATTGTACTGTATTTATCAAAAAATATCTGACTATAAGTAGACCTGTTCAGTTCGAAACTCTATTTTCAAGGGTCAACTATATATAAATGATTTCTATTAATATTTTAAAATAGCATTTATGTTCTTGTTTTTTGTAACTCCAAAGAGATTATACTTCAGACACAATCTCCATAAACTATGTAGCTCATGCCGGGTGCACAGTTAGTTATTAACTAGAGATTTCTGCATAATCAATCACAACAATAATTCATATCTAGAAGGGGAAGGAAAAATCCTTCTTTTGTCAACAATCAAAACATTTTAGAATGGGGCAATATGATTTTAACCTGAATTATCTAGATAATTGGGTACATTAAATCGATTTGTAGGATTTTGTGAAAATGGCAAATTAAAGACTTTTGAAAATTCTCTCCTTCATAAAAGCAATGAGAAAACTGGCAAAAATTGTCAGAATCAGAATTTTCAGAACTCTGGAATTTGATAAAGGCTGGTAGCAATCTGGAGAGCATTTACTCAAGAAAAGTGGCTGAATCTCAGTAAGAACAGAGAGCTTTGTGATGTTTTAATTTATCATAGCTCCATCCTGTGGTCCCAGCTCTGTGGTGGACTTGAAAACTAACAGTCTGTAGTCACAGTGAAACCCAGCATCCTGGCAGCAACTGGAAGGGATAGAAGGAGGTTGAAACTTCTTTAAAGACCTGTTGCTAGAGCACTGTCATTATTTGTCCGTTTGGTGGTCCACTGGAAGACCCCATTTGCCAAGACTGTGTTTATTTGAACTCAGTCAGAGATCACCAGTGCAAAAAACCTCTTCTCTGAGGATGTTTGTGAAAAACAGTTACAGGAAATTGCTTAATTTCGCAGCTACCTGAGGCAGTGGATAACTGTTGTGGAGACTAACCATAAAACCGAAAAGGAAAACTGGGGGGATGATTTCCAAAGGGGCTTTGAAAAGTGCTAATATGTTCCTGAGAGTCCATGAGGCCATGAACATGTATAGACATATGAGCACTCTCAGAAAAGACCCAAGAAGGCCCTAACTTTTCACCTCCCATTGTTTTGTGAGACTCTGTGTGAGCAGGAAGCGAAAGCTAAGGCAGAGTCATCAAGTGTTTGGCTAAAAGTTAGAAAGTGTTATTGAAGTTCGATGGGAACTGGGGCGAAAAAGAAGGGGTGACTCAGAGGAAGCTTTAGCCTCCCATTAGCCAAACCTAATGTTGGTAAGAGAATCCAGGATCGGTCCAAACCTAGGACAAAAGAACCCAGGGAGGTAGGTTTAGGTCTTCCCTTTGGACATTTTTCAGTTAAAAGGCAATGGTGGGAAAGCTTCTTTTGGAAGATTTTTGGGGTCCAGAGGAAAATAATCAAAACCCACAAATAAACAAAATGAACAATTGTTGTCAGAGACTGAAGTGGGGGAGGGGATTGCCTGCAAGTTGGCACAAGGAACTTTTTGGAATAAGGAAAATATTTTATCCCTTGATTGTGATGTTTGTTAAAAATTTTATTATATGTAAATATACATTAATAACTAAATTTAAAAAAGAAAATTTTCCTAAACAATAAAACAAAGATAAACAACCCAACTAAAAAGGAAGAAAGAAAATAAAAAGGCAATTTATAGAAGAGACAACTTTTATGCCTCTCCCTCTCCCACCAAAAATTAAGAAGATGCTCAAACTTTAGAATAATTAATAAAGTGAAGCTTTATACAACACCGAGATAACATTTCACATCCTATTGACAAAAATTTTCAAAGTTTATTGTGTGAAATGTTGGGAAATTAAGACCTCAGGGTAGAAATGTAATTTGGAATAACCATGTAGAAAACCATGTAAGAGGATCTTGAAAAATTATGTGTACATTCCATATGACCCAGCAATTCCATTTCTAGCCGTTTACTATGACAAATTCTTTTATCTTGTTAGAGAAGGAAGCCCAAATAAGGAGTTTATGGCAGATTTGCAGTTTTTGCACTTGCACTTTACCGAACCTACAAAAGATCTTCATAGGGCTGGTTCTTCTTGTCATCAATGTTAGTGCAAGCATTTCTTCTACTGTGAGGCCTTCCCTAAGTATCCAGTCTAAATTAGCACTTCTTCCCTTCCGCAGTTATTATCACAACAGTGTTTCATTTTGCTCATAGCTATATCACTCTCTGAAATTATTTATTTGTAGCCATTTGTATTTTCTGTCTCTCCCAAATAGAATGTAAACAGCCAAAGAGCAACAGCCTTGTCTACCTCCTTTTATAAATAGGCCCTTTCATAGGATCTGGCATAGCAGACACTCAAATACTTAATGTCACAATGTTGCTTTTTATTTTTTTAAAAAATTATTTATTTATTTATTCGACAGAGATAGAGACAGCCAGCGAGAGAGGGAACACAAGCAGGGGGAGTGGGAGAGGAAGGAGCAGGCTCATAGCGGAGGAGCCTGACATGGGTCTCGATCCCATAACGCCGGGATCACGCCCTGAGCCGAAGGCAGACGCTTAACCGCTGTGCCACCCAGGCGCCCCTAATGTTGCTTTTTAAAGCAAAAGACTGGAAACAACCAAAATGTGTATCAGTATTGGATATTATTATATCAGATATAAAGATAGCTAGAAATTAAAGTAAATGCACTAGTAAAAAACATAGTGGTAAGTGAAAAAAAATCAACTTGTCAAAATGTATATTTAATATTGAACTATTAATGTAAATTAAAAAACATTTTCTGGACACTGCTACTCAAAATATGAGGATCAGGGTAGATTTGTGCACTGTTTGTTGTGGTCTATTATGAGAAAGTGGGAATGTGTTTAGAAAAAATTTTTTGAAGATTTAGTTATTTATTTGAGAAAGAGAGTGAGAGGGAGCACATGTTGGGGGGGGAGGGGCAGTGGGAGAGGGAGAATCTCAAGCAGACTGCCCACTGAGCCTAACATGGGCTTGATCTCACAACCCTGAGATCATGACCTGAGCTGAAATCAAGAGCTGGAAACTTAACCAATTGAGCCAACCAGGTGCCCCTGTGTTTAGAAATTTTATGGCAATTTGGTAGTGCCATGATATCTACGTATGGACTCAGTGGATTTGTTTCAATAAACAATGACATATAGACTAGTATAGGTATGACTGAATTCCCTAGTAAGTTGAATGTAGTTGTATGTATCAGACAAATATAATAGCATGATATGTGGTCTGCGATAGATTGTGGAAAACACAAAATTAAAAACTAAAACACTCAGCCCTTCACTACCTATAACCTGAGAAACATAGCTTCAGACAATATTTCATATTATTAAAGCTTATATAAATGTATGAGAGGTATGAACATTGATTAGAAAAATACAAAAAAACCCTAAATTCATGGCAGCAATTGTGGGTGTGTACATGCTGGGTAAAAGGATAGGATTAGGGATTGGGAATGAATGAGTTTTTATGTTTATCCAGTGTGCTTTAATCTATTTATTGAAAGAAAATAAAGCATGTTACAAATAGTTATTAATTCTAGGTGTAGGCAATATGGGTTGTTTATGTTGTTATTTATCTTTTATGTATTTTTCTTAAAATAAAACCTAATAAAAAAAGAAAGGAATTCTTCCAAATTAGAACAGGAAGTCATTTGGCTCCAAGAAGAATGTCTTCAACAAGAGGAATGGAATGGATCCTAGCAACAGAAAAATCAACTGAAAAGCTGGAAGGCATTAATGACATGGTGAAATAGCATCTGCTTCTTATCTCACGAAGGGGAGAAAAAGCCAGTTAGTTTTGGGATAAGGGGGTTACTCCATGAGAAATACATGGTTCAGAATTAAATAAAATGGTGATATGATTTTAAAGATCTAGTGCAATATAAAGAAAAAGCACTGGTTTTACCAGTACGTTAGGAACATTTGTACATGGGACAAAGATTGTGACGTTTCACACAATGAGAGGAAAAGGTTCCCCAAGCATATTTCTGGTTTCTGTAGTAAATATTTACATAGTCATGATAATGGAAATACCACTTACTGGTTTTTAATATTTAGAGTCACCTATAAAACAAATGTGGAATATTTATGGTGACAAAAGAGACTATGAATTTTATTAACCTAGGGAATATAAGAGTAGAGATATAACTTGACCTTTGTGTAATTTAGTGTTACAAATGGATAATGTGATAATTCTATGAAAGATTTGGAGAATTAAATTTGATGTCATTTGAATATCTATAAAAATTATGGTCCTACCATATAAAAATACTTCAAAAATAGTTCAGTATAAAAGTAGACCAAAAGTAGATTAGTTAAATCCATTGAGTGATAAAACAACCTGACAGGAGGTATAGAGACTAAAATAAGACCTGAATTAATTAAGCTGTAAACTGAATCCATGGTGGATGGGTTCTAAGATCACCTCAACTGATCTGAGATCCCCATTGACATGGGGGCTATACAGTAGGGCTTAGTTGTTTATTATTGTAGAAACATCAACCTGCATGTCTGAATTCTGTATCTAATGTCCTGTTAAAAATCTCTTTTTGATGAACAACTCGTAGCCAAGTAAGACCACTTTTCTACATTCATGTGGGAAGACAAAGCCAAATTGCTCAAGACTATGTTTTTTGTAAGTGACTAGTAAATTTAACCCTGGGAAGATTTAACATTAAGGATGGAAATAATAAAATAAATCAAAACCATTTTTTTATTTTTGTGCAAATTTGAAAATATTCTATTTATTAGTTATTTCAATTTCTATTTATGTTCTAAGAGAATTAAGAATTTGAGAAGGTGTTTGATGACTCCTCATCGATAGTCCTTAAAAAATAAAATTGAATCTATTAAACTGATTTAAAATTATTCAGGGGAATTTAGTTAACTGACTGGCAATAGCCTTCTTCAAAAAATTGTTGAAATTGCTAGATTTATAAGTGTAATAATGTAACCTTTATACTGGGTTAAAAAAATCCATGTAACATATCAAAGCATTAAAAATATTGTATAAAAAGTTTGGAGACAAATACTACATAAAGGTGAGAGAATTAGAAATAACCATTAAAGTTATTATATAAAGCAAAAAAATAACAAATATTTCTGATTCTGATAATGGCAGACTAGGTAATTTGGAACAACCTTCCCAATGAGGATAACGGGAAAATCTGGTCAAAACTTAATTAATTAATTAATTAATTAGGTCAAAACACATTTAAAAGTCTACTAGAAGTAACTGAAATGCTAACAAGATGGGAGAATTACCGGTCCAGTATTTGGGGGAGTTTAGAGGACATGTATGTGGGGATATTTTTCTCCTGGGGATGGTTGCTGATTTTGTGGTGGGCAAAAATGAGACTTAGCAGCACTATTGACAGTGAGGTTAATAAGAGACACATTGGGGTTCAGTTTTGCCAAGGGGGCATGAATCCTGATGAGTTCACTTACACTGGGTGAAGATCCCAAATATTGCTTCATCACAGGAGTAAGGGGGAATCTAGAGAGTCTTGCAAAGATAGACAAATAGACATTGGAATAGAATAGAGAGCTCAGAAACAGACCAGTGTACATAAGGACACTTGATTTATGGCAAAAGCATGAAGGATCAGTTTTCTTAACAAGTGTTACTTGGGAAAATTGGATATTCATATGGAAAAAAAAACCAACCCCAACAGATCAGTTTAATCCTTATTCACACCATACACAAAAATAAATTCCAGATGGATTTTAAATCTAAACATGAAAGGTACACCAGTAAAATTCTAGAATATAATGTAAGACATTATTTTCATGAACTTACGCTAGGAAGATACTTAAGTAAAACACAAACCTCTATCCTTAGTGGGCAAGATTGATAAATTTATCCACTTAAAAAACCAGAACTTCTGTTAAGCAAGATATTAGTAAGTGAAAAATCAAGATACAGAATTGGAGATGATATTTATAACATATACAACTGACAAAGCATTATATATATGTGTGTGTATGTATACATACATGTATACACATTTTTTAGTTTGGTTTACTCTGAAGCGGACCCTGAGAAAAGGATTTAAATATAAATTTTATTTGTGTCCTAAGAAGCACTTGTAAGGGTCCAAAGAAACGAGACAGGGAAGGAAAGAAAGGCACCCTGATAAGCAGATTATTATAGTTTTGCTCTATTACCGTCCCCATCCTTCCATTTGAGTCCTTGTAGCTTACAAAGTCGGAAGACTGAGTGCAGTTACAGGGTCAGCAATTCTTCTGCTTTAGAATTTTGCCAGTCCACCTATGTATAAAGGAAGCACTAACAAAATACATGAGATAAAGATCAAGAAGGAAGAAAAGGGAAAAGAGGAAAGCAAATATTTCAGTTTTGAAAATCAGTAATAGTGGGTGAAAATATCTCTTGTAGCTTGGTAGAGGCAAGGGCTCTGGAAGGTGATGCATAATCCATTCCCTTAAATATACTTTTAATGATTACCCACAAACGTATCTTACAATTACTAGGAATAAATTACTGTTGAGCGTTGAACAGTTTTAATGTCTGTCTCCAGATTTGGGGAAAAAATTTTCCTAGATAATACCATTATCATGAAATATTTTGCTGTGAATGTTACAGCTTGCTACAACGTTGAGTAGATGTATGCATAAATCCAAGGCCTTCAGGGGGGAATGCGTGGTTATTGCCACCCCAGATTCATATTTTCTGCCACCTCAGAAGTTCCTAGCATGGGTTTTCATTACAGGAAGCCAAATGTCATGAAAAATAGTAAGTATTAAGTATTAGGTAGTTAAAATATGGTGCATTGGAGAGCCATAAACCAGCAGATAAGAGTAGAGCTACATAGGGAGGTTTTCTTCCTAATGCACTGTTATAAACATGCAGTCACATAGCATGGGCAGCTACTGAGTGTATTCATTTCCCTTTGTAGCAATGACAATCTTCCATCCTTGTGTGAAGCCACAGGGGCACAGGGCTGATGCAGAGAACAGTGTTGTGGGTGTCTCTGCCCTATGACTCAAGCCCAGAGTCTCATGTAAATTTAGCTAATAGGCACAACCTGACTTCCATTAACATTTGCAGAAGGGATTGTCTCCTGAATTATGCAGTGATTTCCAACCTGCTCAAAGAACTTTGTAAAAGAAATTCTTGGGAAAGTATCATTTTGATCTGCCATTGTTTAAATGCCCTAAGGAACTAAAGCCTCTAAAGACATCAATGCTGAAAAAAGTGTTGTGAATGACTTTTAAGTGAGTCATATGTGTGCATCATTAGTCAATTAGCAGAAACTACTTCTTCTGTGCCTGGGCACAGTGAATTTTAGTTAAAGGACAGTGAGTCTACTGCAAAGATTAGTTGTTCCAAAATAAATTTCCCAAGGGGCCTGTGAGCCCCAGATGGAGCAGCATGACAGTCTCACTTTATTGTGAAATAATACCCTATTAATTAAGAACTGAAGCAGAAATCAGTGTGCTATCATCCAACCATCTCCAAACTAAACATGTTGAATAAATCAGCAGCCTAGCTTTTCCAAAATGCAATACTTGTTTTTAAAATATTTTACTTTTAAAAAGTTGTCAGGAAGTCAAGGCACGATTTGTGAGCAAACGCAGCGGGACAAACGTCAGAAGGTCTGATTCTCCGAGCGAAGTCTGGCCACAAGCGAACTGGCTGGCTGGCAAGCTGTTTATCCCTGATAAGCTTTAGCTTCCAATAGTTTGGTTGCACCAGATAATTTTTTTTCTAATATTTATTTTTGTCACCTGCAAATGGTAGCAAAACATGATCAACTTTATTATGCAGACAAGTATCCCTCTACATTTTTAAAGAATTTAGATCTTTTAGATCTCTTTGGAAAGGAAAAATTCAGGACTGAATAAAACCTTCCAATTTGACTTTGTAGTTTTCCAGCAGCAATGGTTAATATTTTAGGTCATTCATTCCAAGATATATGACAGCACTTTAAAAGTGGCTGATCTATTTACCCAGTAACATTTCTCACATAACCATGTGTTAAAGTTACAAATCCTGATATGCCCAAATAGCTAATTTCTAAGAAAAATATATACAGTACTGCAGCAAAACCGGGGGCTCCAGTGACAACTTTTAACCTGTGAATTGGCAGAAAAAGATAGTGTATCGTGTATATTAAAAATTGGCTAATACTAAGTTACTGCACCATATAATTTTTAACATCCCACCCAACTCTTAAATTCTATTAAAGTACATGGTATGAAATTGCAGTATTTGACTGATTTTGCTCAGAAATGGCTACATCATGTGGTTTGCCTAAATGATTCTAATCTTGAGAAGATTTACAGGTGCCTGTAAAAATGTTTAGTGAGACTTTTTGACATGGAAGTTTGAATATCCTAATTTATGACTGTAAGTAACTTCAAAATATCTGATTGAGGTTTTGGTATATTTGCTCCATAAGGTTATTTTTAAGGGGAGAAAAGCAGTCAAAATTTCATATTATTTGGTTGCCTTCACTAAGCTTTTGGATCAAAAGTCACTTCGTACTCATAGACTTTGCAAAACAAAATATCTGACCGATATTAGGAAATAAAAGTTACATGTAGACTAAGTCTTGTATTAAACAGATTATTTATCCATTTATTACATTGCTTCAGAAGTTTTGTGTTTTATCGTTATACTTAAAAAATGCAAAGAAACATTTTTAAGTTGCATATATTATTTTTTCTGACTGGACTAAAGATCAATATGTATAAATGAAATTCTTTTTACTAATTTATTGCAAGTGGCTATCCTTAGGGGTGCCTCAGAAGCAGCAGTGATTTGAATGGAGTCCATATTTCCTGCCCATTTAAAATCATGCTACTTCAGATTAAATATGCAAACTACTTCCTGGAAACTTGTTTTTAAAATGTATATTTTTGAGGATTAAGGAAAGGTAGTCCATTTAGTTCCTAAACCTTTGGTTTGGTTTAGTTGTGGGAAACTGGGATTCAGAGGGAATTACTATGAACCAAACTTCATTCACCCTGAGAATCAAAATCATCTACCTCCACACTGCTTGGACAATGAGGACTGAAACTTAACCGCCCCCTCCCCCCCAAAAAATCCCTAACGTCCACATTACTATTCTTTGAATCCCTTGTTAAAATCCTCCTCTTTGTGTTTCCATCACTGCAGAAAAGTTGTCCACTTCTTACCCAATTCTAATCAAGTTCTCCTCTTCACTACTTCTCCATTGAAAAGCCCACCTTACACAAGATTTCCAATTCTTAATAAATTCCAATCTTGCCTTACCCCCGAGGCACCACCAAAACTCTGGAGACTCGATTATGGCAATAAGCAACAAACTCAACTTTTCTTATCAACAAGTCGCATTCGTGGTCTTTGGAGAGCTGGTATTCAACAGCTTACTTCCTATATTTACCAGCACAATTAGAATTATGTGCTGAACTTTCCTGAACTCAATTTGAAAAGCCATGAAAATCAACCAGGGGTTGAAATTATAATTATAAACTATGATTTCACTCATTTATCTTTATTTCATAGGATAATTAAGAAAAATAAGTGACTTAGGAACACTTTATATTCATTTATTCAATAAATAGCAAATATCTGATTTGAGGCAAACACTTTTCCTGATTTGGGGGATTTAGTGGTGAAAGAAGTCCTCATGGTGTTTACATGCCAGGGGATGGAGCTAGATGATTAATCATGTGAAAATCTAAATAAGCAAGACCACAACAGCCTGTAGAAGTATAGGAAGGAAATGAAAAGTCAGGACCTAGCAAAGGCGACTTAGGATCAGACAGATAAGCCGAAAGAGGCCTAACTGAGAAGACATTTAAGGTGGGTCCTGAGGAGAGTGATCAGTCATCCACTGAGTGGCTAATGGGCCAGCCTTTCAAGTAGAGAGCATTATGGGAGAAAGAGAGCTTGGATCTTTCAAGGAATAAAGGAATTCAGCATGGCTGGAGCGCCAAGAGTAAGGAATAGAGAGAAATGTGCATTGGGATATGTTTTTGAGGCAAGACCGGTCGGGCTAGGTGAGAGGGTGAGGGAATAATTGAGATGCCACCTGCCTATCACCAGGTAGAAGTCTGGAGGGAATAAAGAGTCATTACTACCCAAATCTAGTACTTTGCCACCAGATTCTCTTTCCACTCATCTCTTCCACTCATCTCTTTCCACTCACCCTCATTTTCTCCATGTTAGTTGTAATATTTTCTTCCTTGGGTCAAGTAGAAAAAAAAGTGATTTTTTTTTTTTTTCTCTCTGGACCTTCCCTAAGAAAAAGGCTAGCTTATAAAACTGGAGATGTGAGTGCCATTTTAAAACAAGCCTGTTTTCCTAAGATGCCACTACAAAAATGCTTGTCTGTCTTATTCTAGTGAAAAATCCGGGCTATCATAGCCAAGCACTTGGGTAACTTTATCTAAAGCTCGTTCCTTTCTGTGTACCCACTACTTAACTCTTCATTGCACTAAGGGCCTGGCTCCTTTGGCTTGATACTAGTAAATAGTCAAATCATATAACTAGAATTCTCAAGTTCCATCCCTCCCAAACTCACTTTCAGAGTATTATTTGGTCTCCCATGTGGAATAGCTCCTGGAAAAAGAATGTATTGGCTAGAGGATTATGGGTAGTTTTGTACATACAGAAATATACCGGCTTTCTGAATTTAGTTGCCTGTCTTGAGCTGGTTAGTGAGAGTCTATCCTTGAGAGATGGACCTGTTTCCTGTGTGGGTACAAAACATCGCTAAGTCTAGAAGGCTGATAGCAAAAATGACAGTGTCCCAACAGTAATGAGAGTATTTAGAAAACAACGAAATAACATCATCATTTACAATGCATGAATTTTCCTATTTAGTAGTTCTGTTAAGAAGCAAGGAGGGTATATGTGTATACATAGACAGAGTTGACCTTCTTCACAGATTCCGCATTTGCAAATTTACCTACTCACTAAAATTTATTTGTAATCCAAAATCAAATTTTGTGGCCCTTCTGCCGCCATTCACCGAAATGTGCAAAGTGGCAACAAATTTGAACGGCCTGATGCACGCGTTGTCAGCTGAGGTTAAACAAGGTAATGCTCCACCTTCTTGTTTCAGCTCAAACTATAAACAAATATCCTTCCACAATCTATTTAGTGTTCTGGTCTTGCAGTTTTGTGCTTTTTGTTGGTGGTTGTGGTGTTTGAACCTGCCCCCAACTGAAGTGCCGAAGTGCTGCTCAGTGTCCCTAAGCAAAGAAGGGTGTGATGTGCCTTATGGAGAAAATATGTGTATTAGGTAAGTTTCATTCAGGCAGGAATTATAATGCTGTTGGCCATGAGCTCAATGTTAAGGAGTTAACAATACGCATTTCAAAAGGCGTCTTTAAACAGAAAGATAACAAAAAACAAGATTGGCTGAGGAAAATTTGATCAGAGGCTTGCTAGAACCTAACCCTGTATTTGCCTTGGGAGCAATGGTTCAGTATTTTCTAATTCAGTGTTTGCAGCCACTTTATAGAACATAGTTACTGTGAATAATGAGAATCAACTGTAGATATAAATGAACACAACAACATAGTTTATATCCATAGATATACAGTAATTCTGTAAGTGGGAAAGAAGGCATATATAGAATATCGGGGGTAGGATGTTCCCCATTAGTGGAAGCAAGGCGCATATTTCCACGAAAGTCCCTGACCGAGAGACACAACCACTGGGGTAGACTTACCATAAGGCTTAGCCAGGACCCCATTTTCTTGTGCCTGTGTTATTTTTATTTTTTAGATGCTTTCATTGTTTGGCTTTCTGCTTTATTCCTCTCATCCTTTTCTCCCCACACCTGATCTCTTAACCAAATGTGTCCAACTGCTGCTGCCTCAGGCCATAGAGTTTTTGGCCTCTGTGTTTGGATTATGATATTCCCTTTCCTTGAAATGCTTTGCTCGTTTAACATGCATGAATCTGAACTATGTTTCCTGAAGTCTTCTCTAATTCCTACTTCCCCACCTCTGGACAGCTATAATCTCTCATTTCTCTAAATACTTATTACAGTCTGTTCTCTGTGGCATTAACATATCATACGTTTGATTTTGATGATTCCAGTACTTGCCTCACTCATCTTGTGTTTCCCACACTGCCTAGCATAATGCTTTGAAGATGTTTAATATATGTTTATTGAATAAAAGTATTTACTCAGTGGTCTTCAACAATTTTAGGTCACGACCCCTTTGTAGAAATCCAATGAAAACTTCTTAGAAAAAAAACCCCACAACTTAAAAGTTCTACAATATTTCCAGATGTTTGCAGCTCTCTTGCCCTCACTACCACCTCCTAGAGTCCATAAACCATTAATTCAAAATGTCTGATTTACTCCAATTTCCTCAGAATTGCAATGAAAATTTGACACTCCTAGAGATCAAGTTACTTGTCTCAGTCTAGTGGAAAAGCCAAGACTGGAGCTGAAGTTTTGTGGTTTTCAGACTAAAGGTCTTTCCATGAGGTTTCCTTCCTTAATCTGGATTATAAGAAGGTACTGTCTCTAAATGAGCAGACAGTTGCATCAAGGAAACTTCATTCACTCTTAGCACAGACTAGTGTGCTGGTGGATATCACTGATGTCAGCAGGGGAGTAAGTACCTTGTAGTGTTGGAATAGAAAGCAATGGACAGAGAAGAAAACTGGTTAGAACTCCAAACATGCCAGTTACCATTTCTGGGTCTCAGGCTCAGCCAAAAGTTCTGGGAAATCAGGAGGCTAATGACCCCAGGGAACCTACATGTGTTCTATTCTTTAAAGGAGGCACAGGATCAAACACTAGTCTAGCTGGTTTTATTCTAGTGCGGGAAGTCAGGTACAGTCATGAGTCCTAGCATCTTGGGGTGCAAAGTCTTGAATGCTTTTTGTGTCTCAAGTGCTGACTCATTTTTATTTCCTTTGGAGTAAACTTAAACTCTGTACATCTGGTTTTTCTATAGAAATATGATAAAGATCAGTTCTCTGGAAAGAATCATATTGCAAGATGCCCTAAAACTTTCAGGTGAGCAAACCTTGTATAACTCAAGATAAATGTTCCTAATCCTTGTCTTAATGGTTGTAGAAATCTGGACTGTGCTTTGTTGTTGGTAAGTCAGTAGCAAAACTGTATTCATTATTCTTTCTTAGCCTAGCATATCAACTGATCCTTGATTCTAGCCATCACAAATTCTTTCTAACAGACAAGTCACAAGTGCTTCCCTTTCTAGGCTTTGCTCTGAACACCAGACATCTTTCCTGTATACCCTCCAAATAGAATTCCAAAAAGATACCAATCTCAGATTTTATGGAAATGGAATGTTTTTTGAAATAGCTTTTATCTTGGCTTTAATGTTGTATATTTTTATTAAAATATTGTTTTAGTTTACTTATTCATTTATGTTAGTACTAGCTGAGGACTTTGATCAGATGAGGCAAGTTTTCTCTAATTAGTTGGAGGACTAGAATTTCAGAAAGTCTTCAGCTTCTATATTCCTTTTTTTTTTCTTAATTAGGAGGACTTTTTGGTGAAAACATTTAGGTTCTCTAGTACTCTGTGTTATAAAAATTAAAATATTTGGGTGATCTGGGTGACTCAACTTTAATTGTGGTAAAATGAGCCTTGAGTATAGTTTATTGCCTTTTCTTCTTATCCACTGACTTTTAACTTTTTCATACAAAACATATCCCCTTCTGCCTCAGAATATGCAAAATTATAGTTCTTATTAGATTGAGGAAAAGATAGATTTATTCCTTATGCCCTTTAGATTTATCTATAGATAAGAACTAGTTTCTCTTGTAAAATTATGCTAAAATCTGTCCATCTTAAGGAAAAGACTAAGACTTGGCACTTAATAAAAAATTGAGAAGTAATAGAAGTCACTTAGTAGTGAAAGAAATCTGTAACAACGTTTATATAGTCTGTAAGATTTGCCATATTGGATCTTACAAACTATTTCATCTTGGCAAAATAGGATGTTCTTAAGAGGTCAACATTAAAACATTTGGAATTCATGATTGTTTGCTAATATATTTATTTATTTCTATTTCAAGTTTCCAAAAGGAATTTAGGGGGTTTAAGGAAATATGTTCTCCATAGAAGGATGACAAATAAAGATAGACACAGCAGGACAGAAGGAAAAGCATGGGATAATAAGATGAATCTAAGTGTAAGTGTAGCTTAAGCAGTGTTTAGAAATGCATACTCATCTCTGTGTAACAGAAATAGGCTCTAAATTTGGACCTGAATTTTTCAGCTGCCAAAGTTAAGAGTCGCAAAAGTCACCAGAAAATGTATCAGTTCCTCAGGAATGATACTAAGGACTGAGACAGAACTTCTCCCCAAGTGTCTTGGTGTCTGACAGCAAATGATCTTCAACTCTTTTTAGGTTTTGCTCTGAAGTCATGGCATCTTTTAAGCTCAATGAAAGAATGGTATCTTGCCATTTGTGATAACATGAATGGACCCAGAGGGCATTATGCTGAGTGAAATAAATCAGACAAAGACAAATACTGTATGATCTCATATGTGGCATCTGAAAAAACCCCTAAAAACCAAAACCAAGTTCATAGATACAGAGAACAGATTGGTGGTTACCAGAGGTGAGGGTTGTGGGGTGGGCAAAATGGGTGAAGGGCGTCAAAAGCTACAAACTTTCAGCTATAAAATAAATAAGTCATGGGGGTGTAATGTATAGCATGGTGACTATAGTTAATAATATTGTATTGCGTACTTGCAAGTTGCTAAGACAGTAGATCTTAAAAGTACTCATCATAAGAAAAAAATTCTGTAACTACCTATGGTGACATATATTAATTAGACTTATTGTCTAATTAAAACTGACCATTGTTTTGCAATATATACAAATATCTGATCATTATACTTTCTATTTAAAATGCTTAAAAAAGTAAATTATGTAATTCTACTTAAAATATATATGTTTTTAGATGCTTCTCTGTCAGCTTCAAAAAAAAAAAAAGTAAATTCAAACTACTTGGCATAAGAGGACTTCTGTGATTTGTCCCTACAGTCTTCTTTACCTTCTTCTGTTTCCAAACGTCTCTCCTTACCCTAATTCTGCAGATATGCTGAACTACTTGCTATTTTCTAGAACACTGTGCTCCCTCTGTCTTCATCCTTCTATCCTTCTGTCTTACATCCTTTACGTGTTTTAGGAGCCCGTTGGGGTATTTTTCTGTCAGGGAGTTTCCCTTAACCTCACAGTCTTTCTGTAGCACTCCGCATGCTGGAGTGGACTTGTCTTCTCCTTACCTCTTTGCTTCACTAGACAGTGAGTTCCCTGAGGGTCTGAGCAATGTTGCTAATCTCTGTATTTTGACATGCAGTTCAATGCCCGATATCAAATTCGATAAATGTTCATTGAAAAAAGAGCTGATCTTGGGGGTGACATACCATCACTTCTCTCAAGTGCTGTTGGTTACAGAGACTGGCCATGGTACAGAGTAGGAAGAGACTAAATAAGGGTGCAAAGAGCAGAAGGCAGGAATTCTTGGAGACGTCTTGGAGGCTGACTACATAGGCATGTAGATCAGGATCCAAAGAGTAAGGAAAAGTGTTTGCTTTGCTCTTCTGCCACATCTAAAGGCCCATGCTCTCTGCAAGAAATAGGCTTTACCAGTTTTATCTTAAATTAAAAAAGGCAACCCTTCTTGACAAGGTAGTTCGGCTTTTAAAACAGATTGCCCACTGGCTGCACAAGTTCCGTGTCACATAGTGCTTCATATTTATAGGTTTAACTGAAATCTACATGCGCCCAATGCAAACACTATCCTAAACTAACCATAGACCTGCAAATGTACAATGGCCTGCTCGTCAGGGAAGGGAAATGTAATAAAACCTGTAATAGTATTCCAAAGTATTACAGAAAATATTTTATTACGACCATGCAAAAAAAAAAAAAACCAAAATAGGTTGAAATGATGCTTTTTCACTCGTAACAAAGGTATCAGTTTATAAAAGATAGAAAGGTTGAAGAAAATGTATGTCATTAATATTTAGATGTGGAAGAGACATTAAAGGTCATTTAGCCTGATATTACTTTAAAAATTCATTTAACTTTTCAATTGTCTTTTAATTGTTAATTTATAGACAGTAAAATTCTTTTCATGGTATATATTTCTGTGGATTTGACAATTATGTAGAGTCATGTATTCACCACCATGGGTTTGATACAGAACCGTTCCATCCCTCCAAAAATTCCATCATGCTGCTTCTTGAGAGTTAACCCTTCTCCCACCCTCTAACACGTGGCAACCATTTTTCTGTGCTCTGTCCCTGTAGTTTTGCCTTTTTTAGAACATCTCATAAGTGAAATAACAGAAAATGCAGTATATTGTGACTGGTCTCTTCTACTTTGCAAAACATATTTAGAATTCTTCCATTTGTTGCTAAATCAATAGCTTGTTCCTTTTGTTACTGACTAGTGTTTCATTTTTAGATGTACCATGAATGACATCTGTTTGAATAACATCTAGGATGTTTCTAGTTTTTGATGATTTAATAAAATAGCTATAAATATTTGTGTATAGATGTTTGTATGACTGTAAATTTTTATGGAATAGGTTGACTGAGTCATATGCTAAGTATATGTTTAACTTTATAAACCAGCTGCCAAACCATTTTCCCAGGTGGTTGAATCATTTTTTCATTCCTAACTATAATGCGTGAGTTCCAGTTACTCCTTATCCCCATCAGTATTTGTTATCAAGGGTTTTCTGTTAGTTAGTTTGTTTGTTTTAACTTTAGCCATTCTAATAGTTTTGGTATCCTATTTTGGTTTTAATTTGTATTTTTCTAGTGACTAATGATGCTGAGCAACTTTCACGTGCTTATTGGCCATCTCTATATCTATTTAGAACTTTTACCTACTTTTTAAAAAGATTTATTTATTTATTTGAGAAAGAAGACGGGCAGAGGGAGAGAATCTTCAAGCAGACTCCCTGCTGAGCGAGGAGCCTGACTGGGGGTTCAGTCTCACCACCCATGAAATCAGGACTTGAGTCAAAACCAAGAGTCAGACATTTAACATACTGAGCCACCCAGGCGCCCGTCTTTTGCTTACTTTTATATTGGGTTGTTTGTTTTCTTATCATTGAGTTTGAGAGTTCTTTATGTATTCTGCGTTTAAGAACTTTGTCAGAGATGTGATTTGCAAATACTTTCTCCTAGTGTGTGGTTTTTTTCATTCCCTTAACATTATCTTTTATAGAGCAAAAGTTTTTATTTGTTTTTTTTAATAAGTTTCATCATTTAAAAAATGTTTGCCTAAACCAAGGTTATAAAGATTTCCTCATGTGTTTTCTTCTAGAAGTTATATGACTTAATGTTTTTAGATTTATGCCTATGGTATGTGGCAAAGTCTAACTTCACTTTATACATGAAAAAACTAAGGAATGAGCTTCAGAAAAATGTATTAACTTGCTGAGATTGTAAGATTAATGGTGGTAATGTTGAGCTGGTACTCCTCTCCTGGTCCTCAGACAGCCGCTGCACCTCACTGTCACTTGAGTGGTTTTCAGTTTGACTTTTCCCCCTCACTTTGTTCCTTGTCTCTTCCTGGGTTAAAAACATACTGGCTTTGGGAAACCTATGTTCTTAGTAGTTGTACTGAAGGCCAAGGTGGATAATTCCTGCCCTGGAAATTAGAGGCATATCCACTGCTTCAAAACCACATTGTTGATCAGGTATTGCCACAATAATGTTTTGTAACCAATTTTAAAAAAGTGACTGTTTTAACGTTGAGTATTACAGTTGCTGCTTTCTACAGAGGTTACTGCCAATAAAGGAAATAGATCCATTAAAACTAAAACAGCAACAACAAAATAAAACAGTGGCTTACAAAAAGAGTGGTTTTTTTTCTTTTTTTAGACTTTATTCAGTGAGGTGGCACTGCTAAAGAATGCAGGTTGGGTGGGTTTATGCAAGACTGTGGCTTGGGTTCAGTTCTGTTCCTCATATGTTTTCTTCTGGAGCCCAGGCTGCAAGCAATGGCTGTCTTGGACGTTCACTCTCCATTGCTGGTCCCTGGGGTTCAAAAGTCAAGTCAAGTCATGCAAATGTATGTGAGGGCTCTGCTTATGTCACGCCTCCTAACATTACATTGGCCAAAGCAGGTCTTACGGCCAAGCCTAACATCACTAGGTCAGAGAAGTATACTCTAACCACTGTGAGAAGAAGAGGTAGAATTAATTTTTTTTTTTTAGATAGTCCAAACTACTACATGTATTCAGCAGTTTACCCAACTGAATTGATACAAGACCAAAATGAAAATTCTGAATCACTCCATGAGAAAACTGTTCTGTTTCCAGATGTAACATTGATTTGATAGGTCATAAGGCAACTTCCTGACTGAAGACTGAAATATTACTCAACTATTCGAACAGGTTTTTTTTATAAGATTTTATTTATTAATTTGTCAGGGAGAGAGAGAGAGAGCACAAGAAAGGGGAGCAGCAGGCAGAGAAAGAAGCAGGTTCCTCGCCAAGCAAGGAGCCTGATGCAGGACTCAATCCCAGGGTCCTGGGATCATGACCTGAGCTGAAGGCAGATGCTTAGCCAACTGAGCCACCCAGGCATCCCTATTCGAGCAGTTTTTATTTTACCCATTGGCTACCACCTTATATCAAACACAGTGAGTCTAAGCAGGTAATGGTGAGTCAGTAAAACAAGAACTCAGTCCTAAAACCAGTGGTTTCTAAGAGCCATCATTATGCTTATACTGGACTTCCATAGGCTGCCTGATGCCAGTGCTGCAATGTTTATATAATTTAAGTTGGGAGTCATTACTGCAGAGCAGATGAAAATGCTGTTTAACTACACAGATCAAATATAAGTAGAAAATAATAGAATGTAGAGCTGGAAGGAATTTAAACCACTACCTTCACTTCAAAGATCAGGAATCTGTGGTCCAGAAGTATTAAGTAATCCCCTGTAGGACAGAAAAAGTTGGTGAAAGATTTAAGTTTAGGATCTAGAATTTTTTGTACTCAGAGTCAAAAGCTGAAAAGAGCACTCACTGTTAGCAGAACTTATTGAAAAGAAAGGAGTTTCACAGTTTTATTTTTCCTGGCAGAAAAGAACTTTCCAACAGCTGAAGCAGATTTCATGTAGCATGAAGGTGAAAAGAATGTGTCTGAAAATTGAGACACATTAGAACAACTCATAGGGTCATTCACTGAATGGGAATATCATTAGTCTGTAGCCATACTTTTGATCTGAATGCTAAACTTGGTCCCTAGGATACAGCTTGAAGAGAGATCACCTTTTATCACAACAGTGACAGAGAGAAATTGAGATTTACAGTATTTTATTACGGGAATCTGATGTATCCTCCTGATCGTGAGGCATTCTTGGTTTACAGGGTGTTTGTGATTAGGCTGGGGTGCTGTCACTGTAATCAGGATATTGCCAACACCTGTGTCCTTCTTTATTCCCTGCTTGCACTAAGTGTGGGCCCCCATGTGAAGGAAACTATCCAGAGCAACGTCACTCTAAGAAAGACCAAGAAGAGAGATTGCTGAGCTACCCTCCTTCAGTTGGGTTGAACTTCTTTATGGATATTCCAATCCAATCAGAAGATTACAAATAAAATAAGCACTGATGTCCACAGGATAGAAAATCAAAAGCAATAAATATACTCCACACACTTTTGGGGGTTCTATAGTATTGGTTGTATGTCATGATAAGTGATTGGTTCAGTCTTGCAGTTGACCATTCACAGTCTGCTTTGTAAAAAGCACCAGTCCTTTGGATCATATTTTCAGTGCTTTATTTTTCAAAAAAAAAAAAACCCTGTAGGAATTCACAAGTGTGTATATGAATTGGTCCATTTTAATTTTTTCTTAGCAGTTTCCGCAATGAACTTTACAGATTATAATTCTCAAATTTAGTTCTGTCCTACATCCATCTGAGGTTAAAAACTCTTAAACTTATGTATTGTAAACAGAAGTTGTGCATTAGGTTAAAATGATCTTAAGAAGCATTTATTGTTCCTACGTGTCTCGTTGCTTTTGTTGTTTATGTCCTGTATTGGTGACTTGCTGATAATTGAAATTATTAGATATTTTACATATCACTTTATTTATTTATTTATTATTTATTTAAAAGATTTTATTTACTTATTTTAGAGAGAGAGAGAAAAAAGTGCAGGGGTTGCAGAGGGAGAGGAGAGAGAGTTCTAAGTGGATTCTATGCAGAGTGTGGAGCCCAATGCGAGGCTCAGTCTTAGGATCACGAGATCATGACCTGAGCCAAAACCAAGAAGTGGACACTTACCCGACCAAGCTATACAGGCACCCTATCCATATGACCTTTTAAATATTATGTGATCATTATCTAATTATGCCCTGATAAGTTTTGTGGTAGACATATTTGTATGGAATACTGAAACAGATGCATGGACCAAACTCAATGAATGGTCTCTCACTTGTTCACAGAAATTGCTTCAGCAAAGTAAATTAGGGATTTGATCAAAATTCAAGTTGGTAAGTCAAAAGAGATATCCAAAAGGATGTGAATTTTAAATGATTTCCCAGAGGAGAAGACCAGAGAGGCATAGAATTGTAAGAATGGAAAGAAACAATATGATAGCCCTAATTAAAGACCACATATGTGCACACACACACACGCACACACACACATACACATACACACACACTCCTTCACTCACTAACACCAGAAATGAAACAAAACAAAACAAAATGCAAGGAAATAGAGTGCTTATAACTTGCAACAAAAGATTTATTTGACTTAATAAAATTCCCATTCTTTGATTAAATGCTGCCTTTATCTTGATAATAGCATCTAAATGTTGGTTAAAGTGAAATAAACACAAGTTGTTTGGGAACACGTGAGGACAAACCACAGGATGATTCATTTATATTTACATATGGGGCTTCACTCATCACAGCATGGCTCTAGGATTTACCAGAAATGTTCTGGATTTTTTTGGGGGGGTGGGGTGGGACAGAGGGAGAGAGAGAGAATCTTAAGCAGGCTCCATGCCAGCACAGAGCCTAACACGGAGCTGATCTCACAACCCTGAGATCATGACCCATGCCAAAATCAAGAGTTGGATGCCTAACCGGCTAAGCCACTCAGGCGCCCCGTGTTCTGGATATTTTATAGTTTTTGGCTACTCTATGGAAAAAAAAAAGTTTTGTCTTCAGCAAGGGATAGGCACTGTCTTCATGCCACTTTGAAATAACACTGACTTGATCATCATTGCTACTTTAACTGACTAAAGGAAACATGTCTTGGCCCCTAGTACATAAAAATCATGTGATTTTGCAGACTTTGAACACCAGGAGGAAAATGGTGTACTGGGCCTGGCATTTCCTGTCTTAAAACAGTTGATTTAGGACTCTGAAGGTTAAGCTAGAGGTCACTTGAGTTTAAATATCTTAACACGAAACTCAACCTAAACACAATATGTACTCAAAGAAATCTAGGAACATTATTAAACTGTCGTTTTTAAAATGTACAATTAGTAGATCAAATTCAGAGTTCACGCAGTTTAGCATGGCATTTACTGCTGGAGTGAACAGCACTAGAAAACCTCAGAATCACAGAGAAAAATGCATCAGAGAATCTCTTCAGAGCCAGTAACATTACTTACAAGTTCTTTACAGCTAGTATAGTATCTATTGACAAGCTTCCCTTAATCTGTCACTGAATGCAAATAGGGAGGATTGTCCTTAGGGACTTAGCTCTCGGTTTTCTGAAAGCACTGAGGGAATTTACCAGAGGTGATACTGGTCTTCAGACAGGGTGAGGAGGAGAAACCACCTTTTGTCAGCAACCAGGTCTGCATACCGCACCTTTGCCTCATTCTCTGCTTTCTGAGTCAGGTCGCAGGGAGGCTGACAAGTGGGGCTGGGATGTTCAGACTCACTGGCTACCGTGTGGACCAAAGAGATTTATTTGGGGTGTGTAGGGAACCAATGCCCAGATCTACCTCAGAGTTATGTGGTCCACTCTGTAGAAGCTCAGTTTGTGAGCGTGTGTGCCAAATTCCGTGACAGTACTGTCCAGTACAACTTTTTGCCATGAACAGACGAAATGTTCCATAATCTGTGGTATCTAGTAGGGTAGCCACTAATCACGTGTGGCTGTTGAACACTTGAAATGTGTGACTGAGGAACTGAATTTTTTTTTTTTTTT
>NW_024423897.1:32621468-32734643 GCF_017311325.1 Ursus maritimus
GGAGCTGATCTCACAACCCTGAGATCATGACCCATGCCAAAATCAAGAGTTGGATGCCTAACCGGCTAAGCCACTCAGGCGCCCCGTGTTCTGGATATTTTATAGTTTTTGGCTACTCTATGGAAAAAAAAAAGTTTTGTCTTCAGCAAGGGATAGGCACTGTCTTCATGCCACTTTGAAATAACACTGACTTGATCATCATTGCTACTTTAACTGACTAAAGGAAACATGTCTTGGCCCCTAGTACATAAAAATCATGTGATTTTGCAGACTTTGAACACCAGGAGGAAAATGGTGTACTGGGCCTGGCATTTCCTGTCTTAAAACAGTTGATTTAGGACTCTGAAGGTTAAGCTAGAGGTCACTTGAGTTTAAATATCTTAACACGAAACTCAACCTAAACACAATATGTACTCAAAGAAATCTAGGAACATTATTAAACTGTCGTTTTTAAAATGTACAATTAGTAGATCAAATTCAGAGTTCACGCAGTTTAGCATGGCATTTACTGCTGGAGTGAACAGCACTAGAAAACCTCAGAATCACAGAGAAAAATGCATCAGAGAATCTCTTCAGAGCCAGTAACATTACTTACAAGTTCTTTACAGCTAGTATAGTATCTATTGACAAGCTTCCCTTAATCTGTCACTGAATGCAAATAGGGAGGATTGTCCTTAGGGACTTAGCTCTCGGTTTTCTGAAAGCACTGAGGGAATTTACCAGAGGTGATACTGGTCTTCAGACAGGGTGAGGAGGAGAAACCACCTTTTGTCAGCAACCAGGTCTGCATACCGCACCTTTGCCTCATTCTCTGCTTTCTGAGTCAGGTCGCAGGGAGGCTGACAAGTGGGGCTGGGATGTTCAGACTCACTGGCTACCGTGTGGACCAAAGAGATTTATTTGGGGTGTGTAGGGAACCAATGCCCAGATCTACCTCAGAGTTATGTGGTCCACTCTGTAGAAGCTCAGTTTGTGAGCGTGTGTGCCAAATTCCGTGACAGTACTGTCCAGTACAACTTTTTGCCATGAACAGACGAAATGTTCCATAATCTGTGGTATCTAGTAGGGTAGCCACTAATCACGTGTGGCTGTTGAACACTTGAAATGTGTGACTGAGGAACTGAATTTTTTTTTTTTTTTAATGATTTTTTATTATATTATGTTAGTCACCGTACAGTACATCCCCGGTTTCCGATGTAAGGCTCATGATTCATTAGTTGTGTATAACACCCAGTGCACCATGCAATACGTGCCTACTACCCAACCCCGCACCGGTCTATCCCATTCCCCCACCCCCCAGGAAAGACTTTTATTTTTATTTATTTATTTTTAAAGATTTTATTTATTTATTTGACAGAGAGAGAGACAACTGACGAGAGAGGGGACACAAGCAGGGGCAGTGGGAGAGGAAGAAGCAGGGTCTAGATGAGAGAAATCATATGATAGTTGTCTTTCTCTGCTTGACTTATTTCACTTAGCATTATCTCCTCCAGTGCCGTCCATGTTGTAGCAAATGTTGAGAACTCGTTCTTTCTGATAGCTGAGTAATATTCCATCGTATATATGGACCACAACTTCTTAATCCAGTCATCTGTTGAAGGGCATCTCGGCTCCTTCCACGATTTAGCTATTGTGGACATTGCTGCTATGAACATTGGGGCGCATATGGCCCTTCTCTTCACTACGTCTGTATCTTTGGGGTAAATACCCAGTAGTGCAATGGCTGGATCATAGGGTAGCTCAATTTTTAACTTTTTAAGGGACCTCCACACTGTTTTCCAGAGTGGCTGTACCAACTTGCATTCCCACCAACAATGTAGGAGGGATCCCCTTTCTCCACATCCTCTCCAACAATTGTTGTTTCTTGCCTTGTCTATTTTTGCCATTCTAACTGGCGTAAGGTGGTATCTCAGTGTGGTGTTGATTTGAATTTCCTTGATGGCTAATGATTTTGAACATTTTTTCATGTGTCTGTTAGCCATTTGTATGTCTTCATTGGAAAAGTGTCTGTTCATATCTTCTGCCCATTTTTTGATTTGTTTATTTGTTTCTCGTGTATTGAGTTTGAGAAGTTCTTTGTAGATCTTGGATACCAGTCCTTTATCTGTAGTGTCATTTGCAAATATATTCTCCCATTCCGTGGGCTGCCTCTTAGTTTTTCTGACTGTTTCCTTGGCTGTGCAGAAACTTTTAATCTTGATGAAGTCCCATAAATTCATTTTATCTTTTGTTTCTCTTGCCTTTGGGGATGTGTCATGAAAAAGGTTGCTTTGGCCGATGTCGTAGAGGTTGCTGCCTATGTTCTCCTCTAGAATTTTGATGGATTCCTGTCTCACATCGAGGTCTTTCATCCATTTGGAGTTTATTTTTGTGTATGGTGTGAGATAGTGGTCAAGTTTCATTCTCTTGCATGTAGCTGTCCAATTTTCCCAGCACCATTTATTGAAGAGACTGTCTTTTTCCCACCGGATGTTTTTTCCTGCTTTATCAAATATTAGTTGCCCAAAGAGCCGAGGGTCCATTTCTGGGCTCTCTATTCTGTTCCATTGGTCTATGTGTCTGTTTTTGTGCCAGTACCATGCTGTCTTTGTGATCACAGCTTTGTAGTACAGCTCGAAATCCGGCATTGTGATGCCCCCAGCTTTGTTTTTCCTTTTCAACAGTTCCTTGGAGATTCGGGGCCTTTTCTGTTTCCATACAAATTTAAGGACTGTTTGTTCCAGTTCTTTGAAAAATGTCCTTGGTATTTTGATCGGGATAGCATTGAAAGTGTAGATTGCTCTGGGTAGCATGGACATTTTAACTATGTTAATTCTTCCGATTCATGAGCATGGAATATCTTTCCATCTTTTTATGTCTTCCTCAATGTCTTTCAAGAGTGATTTATAGTTTCTAGAATATAGGTCCTTTACGTCTCTGGTTAAGTTAATTCCAAGGTAACGTATGGTTTTTGGTGCTATTGTAAATGGGATGGATTCCCTAATTTCTCTTTCTTCGGTCTCGTTATTCGTGTATAGAAATGCAACTGATTTCTGAGCATTTATTTTGTATCCTGCCACGTTACTGAATTGCTCTATAACTTCTAATAGTTTGGGAGTGGCTTCTTTTGGGTTTTCCATATAGAGTATCATGTCATCTGCAAAGAGAGACATTTTGACTTCTTCTTTGCCAATTTGAATACCTTTGATCCCTTTTTGTCGTCTGATTGCTGTTGCAAGGACTTCTAGTACTATGTTGAATAATAGTGGCGAGAGTGGGCATCCTTGTCGTGTTCCTGATCTTAAGGGAAAGGCTTCCAGCTTTTCCCCATTGAGAATAATATTTGCAGTAGGCTTTTCATAGATGGCTTTTATGAGATTGAGAAATGTACCTTCTATTCCTACACTCTGAAGGGTTTTAATCAGGAAAGGATGCTGTATTTTGTCAAATGCTTTTTCGGCATCGATTGAGAGGATCATATGGTTCCTGAGTCTTTTCTTGTTGATATGATGTATCACGCTGATTGATTTGCGAATATTGAACCACGCTTGCATCCCAGGTATGAATCCCACTTGATCGTGATGGATAATCCTTTTAATGTACTGTTGGATTCTATTAGCAAGTATCTTGTTGAGGATTTTGGCGTCCATATTCATTAGGGAAATCGGTCTGTAATTCTCCTTTTTGAGGGGGTCTTTGCCTGGTTTGGGGATCAAGGTAATATTGGCCTCATAGAATGAGTTTGGTAGCTTTCCTTCTGTTTCTATTTTTTGAAATAGCTTTAGGAGAATAGGTATTATTTCTTCTTTGAATGTTTGGTAGAATTCCCCAGGAAAACCGTCCGGGCCTGGAGTTTTGTTATTTGGAAGGTTGTTTATCACTGACTCAATTTCTTCATAATTAATTGGCCTGTTTAAGGAATCAATTTCTTCCGGTTTCAATCTTGGTAGTTTATAGGTTTCCAGGAAGGATTCCATCTCTTCCAGATTGCTTAGTTTATTGGCATATAGCTGTTGATAAAAATTTCTAATAATCCTTCCAATTTCAATGGTGTTCGTCGTGACCTCTCCTTTTTCATTCATAATTTTAATAATCTGGGTCCTTTCTCTTTTCTTTTGGATAAGTCTTGCCAGTGGTCTGTCAATTTTATTGATTCTCTCAAAGAACCAGCTTCTAGTCCTGTTGATCTGCTCTACTGTACTTCTGGTTTCTGCTTGATTGATTTCAGCTCTAATTTTGGTCAACTGCTTCCTCGTGCGTGGATTAGGCCTGTCCCTCTGTTGCTGTTCCAGCTTCTTGAGGTGAGAATATAAAAACTGCATTTTAGATTTTTCTATTCTTTTGAGTGAGGCTTGGATGGCTATGTATTTCCCCCTTAGGACTGCCTTTGCAGTATCCCATAGGTTTTGGACTGTTGTATTTTCATTCTCATTGGTCTCCATAAATTGTTTAATTTGATTTTTGATTTCCTGGTTTATCGAGTCATTCCTGAGCAGGATGGTTCTTAGTCTCCAAGTGTTTGAGTTTCTTCCAAATTTTTCCTTGTGGTTGAGTTCCAATTTCAGAGCGTTGTGGTCTGAGAATATGCAGGGGATAATTTCAATCTTTTGGTATCGGTTGAGACCTGTTTTGTGTCCCAGAACATGGTCTATTCTTGAGAATGTTCCATGGGCATTAGAATAGAATGAGTATTCTTTGGTTCTGGGGTGTAGTGTTCTATATATATCTATGAGGTCCAACTCGTCGAGTATGGCATTCAAAGCCTTTGATTCTTTGCTTAGTTTTTGCCAGGGTGTTCTGTCTATTTCTGAGAGTGGAGTGTTGAGGTCCCCTACTATTAATGTATTTTTATTTATATGTCTCTTTATTCTGGTTAAGAGTTGGCTTGTGTATCTTGCTGCTCCCCTGTTGGGGGCATATATATTTATAATTGTCATATCCACTTGTTGAATACTTCCCTTAAGAATAATATAGTGCCCTTCTGCATCTCTAACTATAGTCTGTAGTTTAAAATCCAATTTATCTGATATGAGAATTGCTACCCCAGCTTTCTTTTGAGGTCCATTTGCGTGAAAGATGGTACTCCATCCCCTTACTCTCAGTCTGAATGCATCTTTGGGTTCGAAATGAGTCTCTTGTAGACAGCAAATGGATGGGTCATTTCTTTTTATCCAATCTGCAACCCTGTGGCGTTTTATGGGATGGTTCAAACCATTTACATTAAGACTGATTACTGAGAGATATGATTTTAATGTTGCCATGTTGCCAGTAAAGTCTTTGTTTGTATTGGCTGTGACTTTCTGTTCTGTATCACTCTTGGGGCCTTTTTACTTTTATAGAACCCCCCGTAATATCTCCTGTAGGGCTGGTTTCGTGGTTACAAAATTGGTTAGTGACTGGCGATTCTGAAATGTCTTTATTTCTCCATCAATTCTGAATGACAGCCTTGCTGGATAAAGGATCCTTGGCTGCATGTTTTTCTCTGAAAGAGCTTTAAATATGCTCCCCCAACCCTTTCTCTCATTCCAGGTCTGTGTAGACAGGTCTGACGTAATTCTGATGCTTTTGCCTTGGTACGTGAGAAATTTCTTTGCCCTGGCCGCTTTCAATACTGTATCCTTGCATCTAATATTTGCGAATTGCACTATGACGTGACGTGGCGTAGGTTTGTCGTGGTTGAGCTTGGGAGGGGTCCTCTCTGCCTCTTGGACACGAATGTTTGTTTCCCTTGCTAGATTAGGGAAGTTTTCAGCTACAATTTGTTCAAATATCTCTTCTAGACCTCTGTTTTTCTCCACCCCCTCGGGGATGCCGATGATTCTAACATTGGATCGTTTCATTGAGTCAGTAATCTCCCGTAACCTACATTCGTGGGCGTGGATTTTTTTAAGACCATCTTCTATTTTCATTTTTTCCTCTATTAACCCATCCTCCAATTCACTAACCCGTTCCTCTGCTTCTGCGACCCTGGCCGTCAGAGCCTCTAGTTTTGCCTGCATTTGGCTCATAGAATTTTTAATTTCTGTCAGATTCGGCCGCCCGCCGCCTACGTCGCTGCTTCCGCCTGGCGAGGAACTGAATTTTTAATTATATTTAATCTTAATTTAAAATGTAAATGTCCAGGGGTGCCTGGGTGTCTCAGTAGTTAAGCGTCTGCCTTCGGCTCAGGGCATGATCCCAGAGTTCTGGGATCGAGCCCCACATCAGGCTCCTCTGCTGGGAGCCTCTTCTTCCTCTCCCACTCCCCCTGCTTGTGTTCCCTCTCTTGCTGGCTGTCTCTCTCTGTCAAATAAATAAATAAAATATCTTAAAAATAAAATAAAATGTACATGTCCATATTTGGCTAATGGTTATCATATAGAAACATACAGAATTTTGTAACATCTTGACATCCATATGACCCTGACTGAAACTCATTTAATATCATATAGTCTGAAATGTTGTGCTTTATATTAAACATACTAGTCAGATGACGACATTTGTAAAGTGATTTGGACACTGATATGAAAAGAATATTTTGGGGGGGAAACAACACCTTATCAAATAAAGAAGTCTCCAAGAACAAATCTCAAACATGAATTCATTAATATTTATTAAGAGGTCATTAAGCAAGATACAGTGGGCTATGTGTTAGGAATACAAACATGAGACACCTTTTGCTGTTAATAAGCTTCTTATCTAGTGGGAGGAAAGAGACAAAGAGGTTTTTAAAATGTAATGTGGTAAGTGCTTAGATGGAGGAATGAACCACAACTAAGACATCATAAGTCACTTTTAAGACATGGGATGTTCAAATCACTCTTTGTTTAATTATTAGCATTTTGAACATATGGTGTTATAATGCAGGGTGATAGGTATTGAAGGTTACCAGGATGAGTGAGACAATCTCTGCCTTCAAGACTTTCCACTGTAAACTTCTACACTAACTGACTTATTTGTCTTCCCCCCAATTTAGACCCGTTTTGGAAATATCAGTGTAAGTTTCTTTTGTTTCCTAGCTCTTAAGTAAAACCAGTGTCATTTTTTGGGACCTTTGTGATTGAACATACATTCTTAACAGTTTGTTGCTGCCCCAACTCAAAGTCCTCTTTGGGTTGTCACTATTGGGTTGGCCCTGTATTAAGTTGTGCGGACTGTTCACTCACCTGTGTGTCAGGTGCACAGCGGAGGGTAAGAGCGAGGATGTGGAGGGCAGGATGAACATTCTGTAGCTTGTGTTTTACCTCTGCATCTGTGATGGACTAGCTATGCATGATGACAATCTACCCTTATGGACCTGCTCCACTTTTCTGCCCCGGGGCCTTTTCTGAAGCTGTGGTGCACACACTCAGCACATGCGAGCATATTAATGTCCCTTGGGGCTATCCTTTAAAAAATCGCAGACAGAAGTCAGTGTCGAAGTAAATGCCCTAGTGCCAATCCCTTGGATGGACATTTATGAGAAATCTTGTGTACACTTCTCCAAGTCTCTGGAAGTTTTTCTAAAACAAAGCCAAAACAAACAAACAAACAAAAAAACCAAATCAAAACACCCCCCAAAAGCCCAAACCAAAACCCAGAAAAGCAAAGCAAAACAAACAAAAACACAGAGCGCTACCATTGCGTGTAGCAGTAGCCTTGACAACATATCTAAATATTTTGGGTTTTTTTCCCCCTCTGTGTCTCATTCTTCCTGCTTCTTTGTCCTACTTTTTACTTTCTCAGATCACCTTGCAGATAAACTACCCATATTCAAGTCCTTTTCTGTGAGTTGAGTAAGTTAGGTGGTTTAATCTCAAGTTAACAGTTAAATTGTGTGTGTGTGGTGGGGAGCACCTGAGTGGCTGGCTGACTGGACTGAGCAACTGAGCATCTGCCTTTGGCTCATTTTGTGATTCCAGAGTCCTGGGATGGAGCCCTGCATCGGGCTCCCTGTTCAGCGGGAAGCCTGCTTCTCTCCAGCTTCCTCTGCCGTCCCCCACGCCTGCTTGTGCTCTCTGGCTCTCTCTCTTTCCTCTGTCAACATCTTTAAAAAAAAAAAAATTGTGTGTGTGTTATCTATGCTCAGAATGACTTATCAACAGTATATCATTTGTGAATCTCGGAGTATATCCTAAATTCTTTCCTTTCTCAGTGTTCTAGATGTTCATTGTTTCCCTCCAAATCCATTTCATTTTTTTAAAAGTTAAATTTCCATCATTGGGCATGCCCTCCATCTGGGTTAATAACATTTTAAGCTTTATCAGGCTCTTTCTTGTCTTTGGAAATCAGGAAAAAGGTCATTCATCATGACCTCATTCATTCATGAGAAGACTTGACCAGAAAGGAAAACAGCAAAAACCTTTGTGACCCTTCTATTCTTTTACAAAACATTTTCTTGCTTTTATTTTGAGAGAACTATTTTTCTCTCTCTTTCCTGTGTACTCTCTTTTCTTGAGATTATCACTCTTGCTTTTTGTTATGACTGTTGTTGTTGCTTTCCAGTAATTACAATCATCTTTCCTTTAACAATTCTTAGTGACCCCACACGGGTATATGACTCTGTTTCCACTTACTATCAGCAGCCTGCGCACCACGTTTCAGAAACTCTGGCACAAGCTCACTCTGTCCTTCCTCCATTAGTGTTCCTTCTCCGTTTGAAGAGGGCAGGGTATTAGCCAAAGCCGATAAAGTGATTCTAGCTTTTCCGGGATGACGACACGATCGTGTTGTCTGCTCCCTCTATCTACCTTTTATGTTCAGTAGCTCAAGAGTTTGTTCGCTTCTATTGAACTTGAAATTTGAATTTCAAAATATAAGAAATTTTTCTTGGGCAAGGTCAAGAGTTCTCACTGAGATAAAAACCATGTGGGTAGCAATAAGGCTTCTGCACCAGTTTATTCCAACAATCTACAAATGCATAAAATTCATGTACCTTTCAAGCAGCAAATGGTCCACACACCTTTCTTTCCTCTTCCAAAGCTGTTAGTCACTGAAATGCTACATAAAAGGCAAGTCATAAATTGTCTCTTAGCAAATTCTTTTAATCATACCTCATGTTTTTCCCCTGAAAATTAAAGAATCTATTCTATGACTTATTTTCATTTTATTTTTGCCATTCTTTTATGCATTTAAATTTGCAGAAATCCTGAAGCTTTAAAAAAAAAGATGAGCATAGTGAAAAATTTTATCCAAGTAAGTGGTGTAACAGTTTTATGACTTAGCTTATCTGATCTAAGTGTTAGGCTTTGGCCTTGATGTTAATTTCAGAGAAATAAAACAAGGTGTAAAGTGCAAACTAAATGACACCTCCTTTGAAAATGCAAGAGCTTTCCTTTCATAAAACTTACTGAGATAGCATGAAAGGAGAGAATGAATGTGCATTCCTTTACTGGAAACGTTGTTTTTCAGGTTATCTAGATAACATGCTATAAATTAAAAAAAAATTTAATTCCTAGAATCCCCTCAGTAAAGATAATAACTTTCAAGTCTTTCATATATACAAAATTAGGATCGTATTTAATATTTTTATGCTATCATTTTTACTTAACATTAGTAGGGCATAAACTTTTTTCATGCTATTATTTTTATCAGAGTTTAAAAAATATACAGTCTTTTAAATAATAATCTTTAAAAATATGCTATTTTTATCTCTATTACATAGTCTTTATTTATTTATTAAAGATTTTATTTATTTATTTGAGAGAGAGAGTGCGAGAGAACACAAGCAGGGGGAGAACCGGAGGGAGAGGGACAAGCAGGCTCCTTGCTGAACAGGGAGCCTGATGTGGGGCTTGATCCCAGGACCCTGGGATCATGACCTGAGCCGAAGGCAGACACAACCAACTGAGCCACCCAGGCACCACCTCTATTACATCTTTAAAAACATCACTTTAAATGTCTGCATAATGTTTCATGGCACAGTTTTGTCATTTTTCATACATCATTCCCTGAATAGACACTCAGATGGCTCCTTCATTCCACTATTTTTTCTTTATTATTAATTACATTTCCATGATATCTTTTTTTTTTTTTTTTACATAAATGTTTGAGTACATCTCAAATTATATCATTAGGGAAGATTTCTGGAAGTGGGCTTCAGGAATTAAAGTGTTGAACTTTTTATGGTGGTCGGTATGCATTGCCTGATAGCTGTCCAGGAGTTCCTCGCTGCCGGTGGTGTGCTCTGTGCTCGTGTCACTGAAGCTTCAGCGGTGTTGTGTATTCTTCTTTACCATTGCCAACTTGACAGGGAACCCCCGGGAATTATTTCTCATTGGATAGTTGTAATTTCTTTGGTTACAAATGAGCTTTTAATATTTTTCATATTTCTTATGTATTCAAATCTCTATTTCTGTGACTTTTTGTTTTTGATTTCAGTCCATTTATCTGTGAGACTCTTGATATACTTCTGACTAATGTAACTCTAAGGAAACTGGTAAAAACACTGTAGTTGTGTGTCATGATTTTACATTATGATATTAGATTTTTTATTCCTCATTGGTAGGAGTGATATTTGTTGAGACAGCCCTTTGAACCTAGGATGTTTGGATACCTCCTCATTGAGAAGACATCGGTAATTTTATAGTGCCATTATGAGAAGTACAACTGGCTAGGCTTCCTGACTGAGGCACATTAAACAATATAGGCAAAGATACACAGCTAGTTTGCAGTGGACTTATGGCTAATATCCAAGTCCTCTAAATCACCCTTGCTTCTGGGTCTGTAGCAGGTTCTAAGAAACTTCTTAAGCAGATCCTACAGCTGATGAAAGAAAACGATGTCAAGAATGAGTAGATCAAGTGAGTACTACTTTGTAATGGCGATTAACTCATCATTCCAAATGTGTGTCTTGTCTTTTTATATTAAGAAAAGATAATCATTATTTTTTTTTCTTTTACTTAAACTATTTTAAATAGAGTGCTTTGGATACAGAGACTGTTAGGAACTCTCCATAAAGTATTAGTTTTGAGGATTGAATGGAGTTGTGAGTATATCTGTTATATTAGGTTATTGATGGCTGTGTAAAAAATTACCCCAAAACCTAGTGCTTAAAATAAAAAACATTTATTATCTCACAGTTTCTATGGATCAAGAATCCGAACATGGCATAGCTGGTTGCTGCAAGGTTTCTTTGGAGGTTGCAATTAGCAGTTGGCCAAGCCTAGCGTCATTTTCAAGTCCAATCAAGGGAAAATCTTCTTCCAGAGTCACTCACATAAGACCTCCTCATGGACAGATTTCATGAAATGGCAACTGGTTTCCTCCAGAGTGAACCATCCAAGAGAGGCAAAGAGAAGCACCTAGGATAGACGCTGCACACCTTTTGTAAGCTAATCATGGCAATTCTCATCAGGTTTTCTGTATTCCACTTATTGGTAGCTAGTCCATCAGTGCAGCCAAACTCCAGGGCATGTGAAGGACAAGGTGGAAATTACTGTAGGGACGTCATCTGAGTGGATGGTTGCCTTATCTTCTTTTACTTCACCTACAGATGGATACAAACACACACACACATCCAGTGAAATGCACACAAATAATTATCTAAAAATCACATGATTTATACTTGATAAGTATCTCATACAATTTAAGAAACTGTTTTTTTTCAAAAAGATTTTATTTATTTATTTGGGAGAGAGAGTGAGTGAGAGAGAGAGACAAACTGGCATGGGGAAGGGCAGAGGGGCTTGATCCCAAGGACCCCAGGATCATGACCTGAGCTGAAGGCAGGTGCTTAACTGACTAAGCCACCCAGGCACCCTTTGATAAACTGTTTTGCTGTTAAATAGTTTACATAGATCTGGGCCATTCAGATAGCCTCATTATTCATCAAGTTGCATTTGGCCTTGCTAAATGGAACGTATTTCTTGAAATACTTGGTAACTTTTCTGAACAAACAAGAAAAAATCCCAGATCCCTTAGACTCCAGTTTGATTGCCTTATTTCCTATTATATTAGAGAGTGCTAGACTGATATGGTTCAGTATTTGTAATAAATTGACCCATAGCAAGTCATGAGGTATAATGTGATGCTTCCGTTTATGAAAATAATAGCCTCTTAGGCAAATTCAAGATGTATGTTATTTTTTCTAGCCTCTTCATTTTTGTAAAGTTTTTTTTTTTTTTTTAAATTAACGTATAATGTATTATTGGTTTCAGGAGTACAGGTTTATGATTCATCAGCCTTATATAATACCCAGTGTTCATTACATCACATGCCTTCCTTAATGTCCATCACCCAATTACCCCATCCCTCCACCTCACTCCCCTCCAGCAAACCTCAGTTTGTTTCTTCATTAAAAGCAAGTGTCAAGAGAGCTGGCTTGGTGGCGGGGGCAGGAGGGGAGTGGAGAGAATTGTTAACATACCTTGTGTAATAGTGACACTGATGTGGTACTAGGCTGTAGGAACACAGGGAAACAAAGTAAATTGTGAACAGTTTGGGGGAATAGCTAATGGTATTAATACGTAGATTGGGGTTTAAATGGCAGAATGCTAGGAGTTCATGAAGTCCTTCAGCAGTACAGATCGTTTGAGAAACTCCAAATAGGAATTATATGGGGCCTTCAAACTGAGCATTAGAAGTAGTGTGTGGTGGGCTGAGTAATGGTTCACCAAATGTCCGTGTCCGAATCCCTGGAGCCTGTGAATATATCATAGGGACTTGACATACTTACACAGACCTGAAAACAGGGAGATCATCTTGGATTATTTAGGTGAGTCCAGTCTAATAACATAGATTTTTAAAAGCGTACAGTTTTCTCCCGCAGAGGCAGGAAATAGATGTGATGGAAAGGGAAATCAGAAAAATTCTGAGCATGAGATGGTTTTGACGTGCTGTTGCTCGTTCTGAGAGGCAGGGGCCCACATGCAAGGCCTAGAAAGAGGCCTCCAGGAGTTGAGGATGGCCCCCAGCTAACAGCCAGCAAAGAAATAGGGCTCAGTCCTACTTGAGAAAAAAGCTGGATTCTGTCAGCCTCCATGAGCTTGGAAGCAGATTCTTTCCCAGCACCCCCAGTAAGGGACAAAGTCCTGGTGACCCCTTGATTGAGTCTGGTGAGGCCTTGCTGGACTTCTAACCTATAGAACAGAGATAATAAATGGGTGTTGTTCTAAGATGCTAAATTAGTGGTAATTTGTTGTGACAACAATAGAAAATGAATATAGAGTTTGAGGTGCAGATCTTCTTGAGGTTTTTCAAGAGTGGATGCAGGAGCAAAGCAAGAATGCTGGTTATGGGTGGTAGGTGGAATCATTTTTAGGGTACCAATATTTGACAGGAGTGGGGAGTCCATGGTGTTTACAAGGTTCTATCTAGCTAAGGGTTTTTGTGCATAGAGAAAAGAGCATGGTGCGTCTCCGGAGAAAGAACAAACTCATCCACCATGCAGTGCAAGACCAGTTTTCTAAAGTGAGCAGGCTGTTCAGCTTAATCTAGTTAATACTGGCCTCCTGCCTCCTCATTGACTCGGGAGGGTTTCAGCCCAGCCCTCAGGCCCCTGCAAGGATATTGAGAGCAGCTGGGAAGAAGAAAGAGCTGACATTTAGGTAATAAAAGAGGGTAAGGACAGAAGACAATAAACTGAACAAGAATAAACTTCATCAGTTAACACCTACAAAAGCAGGGGCACAACATGAAAACAGATTCATCACAGGGCTACAAATCGTGAGACAGAAGACACTCAATGAAATAAAGTAAAAACAAAAGAGAACCACCCTCTATTAAAGCAGCAAGTGCTTTGAATTAGTAGTGTAACAGATATATTCCTTAGCAAGGTGAGAATTCTCTGCTAATGTGCCCACATTTAATGGTACATCCGCAAAGAGATTCTGCCCACAAGATTTCGAGTGGGCTGGAATTTGTCTCTATACATGGCAGGGGAACTTGGAAGTTTCTGTTGCAGTGGTTCTACTGTACGTAGAGTGATGAAGACAAATGGCCCAACAACGCTTATATTTGGAATGTTTCTCCTGAAAACTTGGCTGGTTTTTATCTCATGGACATTGTGAATCTTGTAACAATCATACTAACTCAGTGGGCCACTAAGATGCTCTGAGCCAAATTATCACCTATCGGTGAGCTTGATTCCTCTCCCTGGTGTTCTTATTTTCCTACCACCATTTTGTTGTTGTGTTGATGTATTCATCTATTTATCTCTGTTCTGTTTTATTTTGTGTATTTGGCTATCAACTTCAGCTTCCTTTTTAGAATGAGACTAAGAAGGAAAGAGTGAAAGAGAAATAAAAAAAATGAAGAAAAATACCCCCACATTTATTTCCCTGAATAGGTGGCTGGGAACAGACTTAATCAGTACATATATGTCTGTTTTAGGTATAACAGGAAAGATGTTTGAGTGAGTTAATTCCTTCATGCACAGCCACTTGTAAATGTTAAGCATCATTGACTGGTTTGAAAATTTCAGCTATGCAATTTCTGCTCCTTTGGGTGACGGATTCTTGTTTGTGCATCTGGTGGGAAGTCTTGCTTGATAAAGCAACTGCTCATATTGGCTTCCTTCCCATGTTCTTCTGTGCTTTGAAAGTGTACTAGGCAAATCAGGCACATCACACGCTCCACAAACATTCATGTGTTGAGATGGAGTTCTATCTTTCTGAAATCAACAGAATTAACATAACACTAGTGGAAATAGACAGCAATAACTCTCCTTTTATGGCATTTTATAGCGTATGGCATACTTTCAAATACATTATTTTGTTTGATTCAAACACACTTAGAATGAAATATGTTTAACAATTTATAAATCTTGATCAAAGCCAACAAAATTTCCAGCCAAATGTGTACTTATGTGTACAAATGTGTACTATGTCTTACAAACCCAAATTTCCAGTTTTTTCTCATTTTCCTTTTCTTTTACGTCTTTCTTTTACATTTTTTTCGTTAACTCGTTAATTACTCATTTGCTGCTTCTTTCAGTTTTTTGGTGAACAAGATTACTGTGCCTTAAAACATGAGAGGCCACGCTCCTCTGCTTCTTTCACTTCCTGCTTCATGAATTGCTTGGTGCAGAAATCTCTGTTCCCTCCCTTTTGCTGTGGAAGCTGGCTTGGGCATCTGTGCTTTCACAGACCAAACAACTGACTCTAAGAAAGGTCTAGGTGCATACAGGAGAACTCCAGAAGCAAATGCGTTCTTTCTTGCTATTTGCTGTAGTCATTACCTCTCACTGCTGATTTGCGTCAGAGCAGTCTTTCCCTAATTTGAGAGGGAAAAGCAGGGAAAAAGCAAGACATTTCAAATAGGTCTTCTATTGAACCCTAACAACACTAACTAGAAGACTCTGCTTTTAGAAATTTAGGGCACTTGTCTAGTGATTTATGAGGTAGAATGGCCTTTTGAGATGTTAATTGATATTTCTTCCCCGTAGTTCCTTGTATCTTGTGATTTTTGTCCATAATCAGGAAACTGGCCTTCCACAATTATGCCTCAGGAAATATATTACGCAGCAGAATGCAGAGAACATAAAAGGTTTTAAATATGGCTTAAAAACAAAACAGAAAACCTGAGTTTATAAGACAAAAGAGAGATGGAAATTAAAATTAGAGAGTAGGCTAGATAATGTAGGGTCACTGAAAGCAGATCCCATGCTTGCCTTCCCATTCCGCCTTGCGGTGGATTCAAGGTTGAGCAGAACAGATAGGAAACACACAAAACAAAATCTCACTAGCAGGATGATTTGCCAGAGAGCTATATTCTGCTTGCTAAGTGAAGTCAGAGAGATGGTAAGATTTGTAGATGTTTACATACTCAGAATGTCATGGAAACACTTGAGAAAACAATAGTTTTACAGAATGTCGAGGCATACAAACCTGAGGAAACTTCACAGAGTTTATCTGTCCTGTTGGCTCAAGGGAACAACCAAGTGTTTTCAGTATGACTGAGAGAGTTCCAATGTAGCCAAGATAGAATCAGACCTGGAAAGGCCCAGGGGTGTGGTAAGGAGGACGCTACTGATTGTATAGACCAGTGACCAAAGAGCCAATGCTAGTTTGGTGAGCTGGAAATGACCGAGGATCATATTTCCATCCCTGCTCCCATCTTCTGCGTGTGAAATACACCCTTCTCCCTGTAACTTGTATGCAGCTCCACGGAAGGGATGGGACTCCCAGACTTGAATGAAATGACCTAGAATTGTTATGATGGGTTCTACCACAGAGTGGGATGTGAACATTTAAAAGACATTTAAAGCTTTGGTAGCATAACTTTCCACTAAACATGGCTAAATAAGTGTATGAGTTTATCTCTCTCTTGTCCTAAAGGGGAAAAGAAAACATTCCTATTGCAGCTTTGGAGTCTGAACGTGTGGTTTCAACACGTATCTCATTATCCTGGTCTCCTTCCTGTGGACTTCAGAATTTACTGAGTTGTTCAAAACTCCGTGAGAAGCCGCACCGTGAGTCAATACAGTACCTGTTGCTATGTTGGTACACTTATGCTTGAGGGCCACTTAACGAAGTTTTGAGGTATAGGGCAGTGACATCTAGGAAGTATAATCTAATCTGAAAATGAATAAGATTGATCTAGGTAAGAGTGGAGATGTGGGGAGTGAGATGGTATCCCTGGTAGAAAGCATAGTTTATGCAAAGACCTTGTGAGTAGGAGTACGTGTGTAATTCAGTCTGACTGGAGATTAGATTGCAAGGTAGGAGGTGGTGGGTCAAGAGGTAAGACTAGGAAAGCAAGCAGGAGCAAAGCAAGAAAGCCCTTATAATTCCATGTTTCTATCCTGAGGACAGTGAGGAGTCATTTAAGCATTTTAAGTAGGGGAATGTCTCACTGTATAAAGTGGATAGTGGATAAGAGGGGTCAAACCTGGGAGTTAGGGATGCCATTTAGGGCACATGGCAATCATCCGGGAAAGCCATGTTGATGGCTTGAATCAGGAAATTAATGATAGGAATGAAGAGAAATTGAAAAATGTATAAGATACATAGATCCCTTGATATTATAAATCATCTTGGTGAAATTAATAATCAAGATCTCTTCTACATCAATTCTTGGTCTTATAGGCCTTTTTGTCTTGATGTTGCTTTCAGAGCTTTCCTCTCTCCATAGGGTTCTTTGGGGTTCATGTTCACAACCTATCCTTGCTGCCTCTGGTCTCAGAGGCCAGGTGATTCAGTAGCAAAAAGGTCTACATGGTTCCCAAACCTCAGATCACACAGATTCACAACTTCAAATCCAGATCTCCTAACCTGAGTATGGGTTCTTTCTGTTAGACTAAAATAGAAGTGAATACACACACACACACGCACACACACACACACACACTCTATACAGGGCTAAAGACTCTTCCAGAATTTCACTAGATTATATGTATTAGAGTGAATCCTACAATCTAAGTATTATTATAAATGTTCTTGGAAACAGATAACACTAAAAATCCACATACTTGGAAATACAGCAAGTGCAGTTTACTCATCCTATCCTGGTGTCCTTAGAAAGAGAGGAGAAACTAGAAAGGAGTGAGCCTCTTGGGATGGGAGGGAGGTTTTAGTTGTTCAGAAACATGACTCAGAAGTAGAGCTACGCTTTCCAAAGTGCACCTGTGACTTAACTGTGAGTCTGACACAGGGACTTTGGGGAGAGAAAAGGAAGCAGTGAATTAAATCTCTGGTTAAATATTTAAGAAAATGTAATTTTCAAAAGAAGATAAAAAAGTGCATCTAGGATCTCAAAGTATAAAACCAGAGAAGTCACAATACTGAAATCACGGGCTTAGATATAAATGAAAGTGTAGGGGTGATATTCCTCCTATTTAATGAAAAAGGTGTGCAGTGGATGAATAATGTGTGTTTATGCCTGATTGAGGGGCACTCCTTATAGAGATTTCAGGGAAATAACCATGCGAGTGAATTACTGGGCATGTGCTGGCGCTGTGTTTCCTCAGCTGCTCAAACCACATTGAGTTAATGAGATATGAGTCACCCAGCTATATAGTTGATAATCAGAAGCCTTCATGCAACAGAAGCAATGGCAGACTGAGGTTGTTTCTAAGTCAGTGGTCTAAATGGGATTGGATGCTCCAACTAAAATATGGTAAAACATTCCACTAGTTGTGTATATTAAAGCCTCAACCAGGATGCCTAGGAAGTGGGGCAAGTCATTAGTTTCTATTTTGTGGTCAGTGTGGCTAATGTGGAAAACCCCTTTTTGCTGCAAAACTGTTACCCAAAGTCCTGCCGAAATGCATGTAATCACTCTCCTGCCTGTGAAGTCTACAGATTTTAACACATAGCACTGTAATGCAGAAACTTGGGAGGCTGGACTGAATGTGTTCTCATCCCCAGGGTTATGCAGGAAACTGCTTTGTTTATGGATCTTTTAGTGTAGTGTGGTTTTCTCACTTTTTCATACCCCCTGTATGTAAAAAATAGAATACTAAAAATACTGCTAAGAGTTGAAGGATCCAGCAGTTTAGGTACAGACGATTGAGGTTATACTATCTCAATGTATATTCTGAAATGCTTGCCATTATTTTATAGCTATGGCTTATAGGATTGCTTTTTATATTTTTATTATTTTATTATTTTTAACTCTCCAACTTGTAATTATTTTAGAACCTTCACCAGTTTTATACTAATAGCTTAGCTATATTATCCTAGACTCACCAACCAGTTTTGCCAAAGGTGATCAAATGAAAGTTAAAAGCAGCATGTGTGTCCATGTGGTTACACTTTTAAAAAATAACATTACGATGCTTTATGAAAATATCTAAGCATAACCATCAAAAGAGGCTATAAATGGAGAGCAAGGTTTAGAGAAGTGCTGCCAACTGATAACTTACTAAAGGTCAACTTTCAAAAGTGTTACTTCATCTAACCCCCTTTTCTTTCGAGCCTTAAGCAAAAAGGTATTTTAATGTGTATCCTGGCAGTGAAGGGGGGGTGGGTAAGGAGGAGATACTTAATTCAATTACGAAACATGTTCATGTGTAGGTTTTTGTGTTTTTGTTTTGTTTTTTTGGCTTCTAAACCCCTAATAATTCAACTTGTTTATGATTCCAACTTGTTTCCCTATTGCATGTTTAATAATGAACAGAGTGTATAACCAGAATGTCTATCTAGAAATGTCCTGCTCAAATGGTGCTTTTTTGTTCAAATTCTTTTAAGCACTTCCTGACAATATCTGACCTGAGTTCTATTTTCATAAGACCAGTTCTTTGCTAGTTGTAGCTAATTATAACACAAAAACAAAAACAAAACTGGGAGACATCCAAGTTAGAATATTAATAGAGGCTGATGTACGAAGATTTTACCAAGGTCTGGTATGATTCATTTTAACAACAGACTGTTTGGGTTACTCAGAAGTAGCAATATTGAATTAAGGAATCAAAAGGTAGGCTGGGACACAGAAGAAGTTCAAGGGCAGTGAATCCTCGAAGTATCCATTATTTCATATCTTCACATGTTGTTGACTCTCCCATACTTTCTTTGTAGTCATTTCCATGAGAGAACTATTGGAAAAAATGCTTAACCTGAAAGTAACTCTCTCCCCATATGATCACAAAACCAATCTTAGAGATAAGATAAAAAATTGGCTTTCTGATTTGAAGGCTCAAAATCTCTTTGTCTGGGAGTCACAAATGAAAGCAGATTTTGATGGGTGCAAGGCTTATATGAGACCAAAATAAAGGAGCTGAGAAAAGCTTATGGGGGATGGAGAACTTTGCTTCAGGAGAGCCTCTCCTGAGGAAGAAAATAGAAGGCAGAGTTCTATAAAAAGAAAGAAGAAAAGGAAAGAGTCTTTCTGGAGATTTTCCCAAGTAAGAACCACAGCCAGTTTATGTCATCCGTTTGCAATTTCAACACCACCATCAAAGAGAAATGATTCACCATGAAATAATAACATTTCTGGCATCCGAACTTCCATGTAATACCTGAAGAATTAGGCACACGAGTCCTTGGGAGGGAGAATTTCCCAGAGAAGTGGTTAAGCAGAGCAATGGGTAAATGTTGGGAAGGGCTTAAGGAATACCTGGATGCCTCTGCCCATTTATCCTTCAGATCTCTGGGTCCTCCAAAAGGCCGTTCCGGACCCCGAGCACTATGACAGATGCTTGGTCCAGGTGCTCCCATGGCATCCTGGATTTAACTACTCTTTACCTTTTTATTCTGTGTGTTAATTTTTTTTCTCCACCAATAGGCAGTGTGTTTCTTGATGATATAGGACATGCTGTTTTTAACCATTTATCTCCAGCAAAGATCACAGTGCCTGTCACATAGTAGATGCTTAATAAATGCTTGTTAACTGAACAAACTATTCAAGCAGAATGAGATCATTCTGAGCCAGTGATTGCATACAGACTTCATATCACATGCCAACACTGATTGATAGTGGCTGCCCAAAGGGACAGCTTGAGAAGGACTCTAAGGCTTATGGAGAGCTTGTGGTAAATGGAACCTGCATCAAATAGTGATGTCCGAGATGTTTCCCTGCTCTAAAACCTGTCTTTGATTTCTTTTTTATTGAACAGAGGGATAGCTTGAAGAAATATTAGCCTTGGATTCCATGATGTAATTATTTACAGTGAACATAAAGCCTAAACTGGAAGTGACATTCAGAAAACCGAAAAACAAAACAACAAAAAACAACAATAATGACAACAACTAAAATTCAAAGAGGACAGGGAGACTTTTAGTTATTATGATGGCAGCCTGGTTATACATAGTTCTCTCAACTTCCAACACAAGATGTATGGAGACACCCACACGTGTTCATCACACGAAAGGTGATGGAAATATTAAAAACTATAGGCCCAACTCATAGGAATTTGGGGACCGTAGTTTTGATTGGTTTGACAGAGTAACTAAATCAGGAAAAAAAAAAAAATACAGAGAGCTGAAATATAACGTGAAGTGGTCTTGGCTAAAGTCCAGTCTTTGACCCTTGACAGAAACTCAGGCAGCTGACTTCTGAGCTGACCAGAACCCTGTCCTATTCTCCCCTCCCATCCTGACCACATGGGCTCTTCTCTGTTTATGCCTATTTGGAGACCTCATTTCTGAGTTAGGTAGCATGATGGAGAGGGAAAGATGTAATGACCGCTACTCCTGGGATTTGTAGTCAAGGAGACAGAAAGTACCTGGGAAGCAAGGAATGTGGGGTGTGGTATTTTCTGTATGTGCACACACAAAAGTGTATTACTCTATTTTGCATCTGGCTTGCTTGTGTAGTGGCAATTTGACAGATCAAAAGATGTCATTCTATGCTGACATGGACATATGTGGAGAGACTGTCATATGCTCATAAATCCTGTTTCCTTTTCATTCTAAGCACAGAGCTAGACTGCTTTTTTTTTTTTTTTTTTTTTTTTTTAAACCCCCTACAGGTAGATTCAGCATATAACTACATTCTGGACTCCAACTAAATTATCAACTTCTACTTTCAGTGGAAAGTGGGCAAAAGTCATATAAGCCACCTGAAGCCCTAACCACAAGAACTTTTGTCCTATTTCTGTTTTCTCTGTTCCCTTGTTTGCTAGCCAAATATAGAGGATTCAGTGAAGGATTCAAAGACCCTAGGAAATGGGAGAGCCACTATGTGGAAGGAGACTGGACTGCCTTTAGACAGTATGTTCTTTTCAGAACTTTACTAGACTGTAATATGTGGGAAAAATAACTTTTATTGTGTTAGGTCAGTGAGATTTGGGGATTTATTTCAGTAGTTACCCTACTGTGATTAGTACAGCATACCAGATAATTTCTTTTAGCCATCAGATATTAAGCAGATGTTAAAGACAAGTTCGAGATCTCCTTATGAACCCTATATGTTGGGAAGTGTAAAACTTGGTGTCTAGTCACCTGTTGTTTGATCTAGTTCATCTGTGGTGTATTACCCCAAATACTAGTGGTTTGTAACAACAACCATATTTATTTTATCATGATGTTGTGTGCCAGGAATTCAGGCAGTGATTGTTTAAGTGATTCTTCAGGTAGCAATAAATAGGAGTCACTCAATGCTATTTAGCTGGTAATTGGTTTGGTCTGGAGTCAAGGCAGCTAAACTGTTATACCTGGCACCTAGGAAGGGACTCCTGGAAGGCTGGGCTCAGGTGACATAATTGAATGGCTGGGACCTGTAACATTTATGAACTGACAAGGTATTTCTCTCTTTCATCATGCTTTCTCCAAATGGCTAGCTTGGGCATCCTCACAGCACATCAATCTCAATAGTGTCTAATTTCTTACAGGGTGGCTCAGACTACAAAAGACAAAGAAGGATGCTGGCAATCCTCCTAAAGCCTGTGCTTAGAAGTGGCATAGCGTCACTTGCTCAGTACAACCATTGTCTAGACCAGATTCAAGGGCAAGGAAAACAGACCCAACCTCTTGATGGGAAAAATGTCGAAGATTTTGTGGCCATTTTTAATCTACCACATCTAGATAGGTAGTCCTGTATTTAAGGATGAGTAAACAGAAAAAAAAAATATGTATAGTATAGGGAAAAGAAGAAGTCCCATGAAGAATACTATAGAGAAAACTATGAAAATTTAAAGAAGTTTGTTTCTCAATAAAAATTCAAGAAAACAGTCTTTATGGGTTTAAGCAGAGAGTAGCAGGAGGTATCTAACTGAAAAAAAATGGTAGCTGCCTGAAATAATTAAAGAAATCCCTTCTCAAAAGAAGAAAGAAGACCCTGAAATGCAATGTCATGTTTAATACCCACATTATTCACATTGAATGCTAAAAGTGTTAGTAGGAAATATATAATTACTTCAGTATATACAGATGAACAAGTTCTATGATTTGCTTTTAAGACAAACTTAACATAATTCATTTCTGAGAACTTCGGCGCAAATTATCTCTTGTTTCCAAGTTCTTGTAAGATCAGTTGAGTTATCCTTCCTCCTCTTCATAACCTGTCCTCCATTTCTCTCCCCTTGCCTACCCCCATACTTCAAAATGCCATAATCTTGCTTAATATACCATACATTCCTTTACTATTCATTTGTAAACTGTAAAACTCAGATGTTGGTCTTCTATGTGGTGACAAAATATTCTTTGTCCCCATAAACACTTTCTGATGAATGATGATGAAATGATTTTATTATTGTTATGGAAAGGAATTTATCTGAAAATAATAATATCCGGAAGCGGTTGACAAAAATCAAGGCATACTTGAAACACTCTCATTACCCTACCCATGGGGAGAAAAATGACCATGTTATCCATGTAACCATTCTAAATGAAATTGATTTGGCTATGAAATTACTTCCATTATAATGAAAGTTAAGAATGAATACACATAACAGTTATCTAGATGTGGATATTCGCTCTATAGATTGCCCATGTCCCTGGCTGATTCTCCTATTTTGTTTTCCTTTGGAGCATTATAATTAAAACTCTAATGATGCTATTTGTGTCTTGGATTCTACTAAAAAATAGTTGAAGGAATATTTCATTCCATCTAGTATATGAGTACATACTTTTGTAATTTTTTCTAATGGGTTCTAAATGTTTTCATTTTTCTTTTCCAAGTAAATTTTTGAAAGGCAGGGATTTTGCAAATTCTCAACATTTGTCATGATTATGGAATTCAATAATATCACTGATTAATTGAGAATTAAAATAACAAATATCTAGCTGCAGGTCTTGTAAAAGGATGTACTTGGAGTGTTGAACATTTTTCATTAAAATAGTGTTTGGGCATATTCATGTATTTTGATTTCCACACTATTTTTATTTTCAAAGGTAGTATGGTTTAAAGGTTAAAGATTGGGTCTTTGAACGTTAAGTAGGTTTGTATATCAGTGCCACCATTTCCTGGAAATGCAACCTCTGTACTTCAACTTTTCTCATCTTTAAAATAGGAATAATAATATTAACTACCTTGCTACATAATCTGCTGTTGTGCAGACTAGCTGAATTTATACATGGGAAGAGTTTAGAAGTGCCCAATGTATATAAAGTACTTGTGACAGGCAGGATAATGGCACCCAAAGATGTCCATGTCCTGATCTCAGGAACCTATAAACATATCACCTTATATGGCAAAAGGGGTTTTGGAAATGTGATTAAATTAAGCATCTTCAGATAGGGGTATTATCCTAAATTATTCTTGTGGGCCCGGTGTAACCATAAGGGTCCTTATAAGAGAAAGAGGGAGGCAGGAGAGTTAGAGCCAGAGAAGGAGATGCGACTAGAGGAGCAGAGGTTACAATGTTATGGGGTTGTGACTTGAAGAATTCAGGCAGCGTCTAGAAGCTGGAAAAGGCAAGAACATGGATTATCCCTTAGAGCTTTCAGAAGGAGGCTCATGAGGCTAAAATCTAGGAATTAGACTCACTACCTCTGACCTCCAGAACTATGAGATAATAAATTTGTGTTGCATTAAGCCATGGAATTTGCGGTAAACTGTCAGACCAGCAAGAGGAAACTAATGCAATACTCAATAAATGATCCTGTTGCGATTCTTCACAACCGCAGATAATTGAGAAAGGCCCACCTGGGTAAGACGAATATACAAAATGAAATCAGAACAGATTACAAAGTACAGAGTTTTAACTGAAACACTGCAGCCTCATGGCACGGCAGAAATGATGACAAGAATTATAATAAATATTCCGGTTTCCCTCCTTTACTTTTGAAAAGATGCGTTCTCAAATGTTTGAAAAAATAAATGAGAATGTAAAATTCCCTCAATTTCCACTTTTAAGCAGAGAATAGCCATTAGTGAGCTTGTGGTTATGTTGTTTGAATATTTTCCCCTTCTTGCTAAGAACCTTCTCGTTCCCACGAGAACCCAGAGGTACCCAAGTCACATGGTGTTCTTCCTGTAATATTTTGTCCTGTACAAACAATAGGATGCCAATTATCCAGCCTTAACATGACAAACAATAAGTTACTATGACAATTTTATTTTTGGTGAACTGATCCTATGAAATTAGAAGTTTGGAAAGAACCACATGCCTAAAATTCATCCTGTTTATCTCCTTTTCAAGAGGGTTTGTCTCCACACTGTTGTAGGTACCCAAGAAATAATTTAGTTTTTTTTTTTTAAGGCAATGATATAATCTCCTTCAGAAAATTCTGTTTTCCCTCCAGTCTCTCTACCTTTCTATACTCACATAGATTACTTTTTACATAGATTAATCCTAACCTGCATGGTGCTAGGGACTTAAATATAATTACTTCTTTGCATCGTAAAACAGTTTCCTCTTTCTTAGTTCTCAAAGAAGAAATAACATTGTCATCTTTTCTCCTTATTCTATTGTAGTTACATATACTATGCTACAACATATATGGCAGTTACCGGAAATGGCAGGCAATTGATGGAAATTTTTGCTTCCTTGCCTGGTACATAAGTAGAGGGAATTAAGGTACTCTTTAAGGTTTTTTCTTCATTTGTTTTCAGTTGGGAACTGTGACTTACCTGGATGATGTTTCCATTATATATATACACATATGTATGTATATATACATGAACATATATGTATACATATATGAACATATGTATATGCTCTAGTAATGCTTCTATTTCCTTGAAAATGGTTCGGGCTAAAAAGCTGTGGCCTGGGAAGCTATCAATGACAACAGAGATTATTTCAAAAGGGCTCAGGAGCCAATTAAATAGGCTTGCATTAATTGGAGCATCATAATGGGTTATAAATAAAATGGGCTAGACACATCAAATGCTTTTAAATCCATTAATTCATAATGATACTTATAAATGTTGAAGGATGCTAGCGAACCAACTTAGTATTTTGAAAACGTGTAAATAAAGGAAAAGAATCATTTATTTATCTGTCTTTTCTCTATGTACTGTATCTCAAGGTAGCCTTATATGGGTGATAGGCATCCTCTCTTTATAGCAATATTGTAGTCGATAAGTGGTGAATAAATGACAAAATTAGAATATCACCACTTTGCAGCCTCTAATGAAATAATGGATCTAGGCAATGGCCACTTATGGCTGCTAACATCATAAAGTGAAAGATAATTCATCATTATATACTTCCTGGTGGAAGTACATATCACCACCCACGAAATACAAGATAGCCTTGCCAAAGAAATTGAACCTGAATTTCACGAAACATCCAGATCTAAGTACCAATACACAGCAATACAGAGGACAGAGGAAAGAACATAATATACCGTGGGAAAACGAATGGCAAAATCCAGGCTGAAGAAAATTGAAGGACTAAGAAGCTGGCTTTATTAAGAAAATCTGTAAGAAAAAAAGATGAAAAGGAAACCTGTAGTTTTAAACCTTTAGTTTATAACATACTTAAGGGCTATATCAACCAAGGAAACTATATGGACTTTATTTGAATCCCATTTAAAACAAATTATTTTTAAAAGACCCACAAAACAGAAGACAAAGAAGTCTGAATACCACTGGATATTAATTTTAGTTACTATATTTTCCAGTTCTAGAATACATGATCCTTTTTCTAGGGAAACAGATTCTAGGTCTCCATTAAATTTTTTATTTTGTTGTGTATTTTTGTGAACATATTAATCATAGTTATTTTTAAAGACTGTTTCTGGTAATTTCAATATTTGAAATACCTGTGAGCTTTTTTCTTTTCCTTTTAGTTTTGGTCATGTTTCTGGGCATACCTGGTAATTCTCATTGACTGTCCAACATCGTGTATGAAAAGTTGTTGCTGCATTTTCTTTAGAGAGGAGGTGCTTTATCCTCTGGCTAAGTATGGATAAATAACTTTATATTAATCAGTTTGCTTCTGGTTTACCTCATGCTAGGTTGTAGCCCTCTGGGGTTCAGATTGAGAGTCTGGGGAGTTTGTCATGATCTGGTAAGGCCCTGGATTTCTTTTTTCTTTTCCTTCCTTTTCCTTCCTTTTCCTTCCCTTCCCTTTCCTTTCCTTTCCTTCCCTTTCCTTTCCTTTCCTTTCCTTTCCTTTCCTTTCCTTTCCTTTCCTTTCCTTCCCTTCCCTTCCCTTCCCTTCCCTTCCCTTCCCTTCCCTTCCCTTCCCTTCCCTTCCCTTCCCCACTAACAGGCCTTACTACATTACCTGTTAGCTGAGACCTTACTACATTACCTGTTAGCTGAGCTCAAGGAAATTTATGACAAAAGAATAATAAGTTGAGGACATGAAGGACAAAGTGCACTGGGGCTCAGGAGACAGCACATATTTCTGAATCCAGGAGGTGGCCCATGCTGAGTAGGAAAAGCAGTAGGATAAGTTTTGATTCCCCTTTACTGAGGTCCCCATTGGCAGATCAGGAAAGAAGATAGCAAGGAGCCTATTTCCTGACCTAGATCAACTGAAAGGTTAGTCACAGTTCAAGATTATACTTAATTTATGAAACTACAATTAGAAAAATGATGGTATTGCTTTCTTTTCTCAACAAGGAACTGTCTACTTTTCAGTATTTTCCTATGGGATTTCAAAGATTCAAAAATGCCAGGAGAGAGATGTGGAACTCAGTACACATCATTTTGGTTTTTCCTCCTCCAAGTCTCCATCACGTGGTATCCAAATAAATTTGGATCAAAGTAAACATCAAGGAATTTCCATGAGGCAGCACAAGCTGATTGAGTAAGTGCTCTCCTCACTGTCTGCTTTCTTCAGTCTCTGTTCATCCACCCAGCAGTAGGGGCAGGCGGGAGGTCTCCAGAGGACTGTGGCGGGGCAGCTGTCCTGGTTCACAGTATTCTAGGGATGGATATCCTGCCATCTTCCTGTCTCACAGGGAAACTTGTTATTTGAGCAGAAATGTTTGGAGGTTATATGGATTCTTTTGGCCAGATAGAAATTATTCAAGTCTGGGAAACTATTGAGGCCATTTACATGTTACTGTTTTCTGACTATCTGTCTTTTGTTTTTTGTTCTATTTAATTTTATTATTTCTGTATAGGAATGATACTAAAAATCTGACCTTGAAGAAAACAGTAGGGCGACTGTAGAGTAAGTGCAAAGCTACCTATTTTCGTAGTCACATTTCAGATGGGGATTATCAGAATTCAAAACTGAAATGAGTCTAGGTGGATTTAGCTAGTATCTCAGATTTTGAAATGAAAAGTTATATCAGCTAATTGAAAATACATAATGAGTTATTGTTTAAGTTTCTCAAGGGATGTCTACCTCCAGTAAGTGGCAACAGGTAATTATAGTAAAATGTATGTTTTTGATCTTACTGTATGTGCATATGTGACACATATACATATGTACATATAATACATAGTAGTTTGAACATTCTTTTACATTCTAATAAGCAAGTGCAGAAAAAGTCCACCTACTGATAAGGCAGGATATGTACTAGTAATTTTTTTTTTAAAGATTTTATTTATTTATTTGACAGAGAGAGAGACAGCCAGCAAAAGAGGGAAAACAAGCAGGGGGAGTGGGAGAGGAAGAAGCAAACTCCCAGCAGAGCAGGGAGCCCAATGCGGGGCTCGATCCCAGCGACCTGGGATCACGCCCTGAACCGAAGGCAGACGCTTAATGACTGAGCCACCCAGGTGCCCCTGTACTAGTAATTTTTATAATGTAGAAGATCTTATAAATCTTTGGAGATAATTGGAGGTATCCGGAAGGCAGTATGCTATGGTATGAAGATGTCAGGGACCCTGGATTCTACTCTAAACTCTGCCACTAACAAGGGGTATGATCTTAAGTGGATGCACTCACTATGCCTTAGTTTCCTTATCTGCAAAATATGTTAGATTAAATCTTCTCTAAATTTTTTTAGCTAAAAATTATATGATTTTTTTAATGCATCATCAATGATTTTAATGGAATAACTGTATGTTTCCCTATAACTATAAAATAGACCCTCAGAATAGATTTTGGCAGAAGAATTAAGGAAATTGAACCCTAATACTGATTATTGTTGGTGTTGAGCAATAATAATTATGATGGCAAATATCTAATCTTTACTGTATGATTACGTATATTAGACACTGGGCTATATGCTTTACACACTTACTTAACTTCACATCCCAATGGGGTGGATACTATTATTATTATTCCCATTTTACAGAGAAGAATACTGAGAAAAGAGAGGATATATAATTTATCTATAGTCACTCAGCCAGTATGTGGTAGAGCTAGGATTTGAACCCAGAGTAGAGATTGTCTCCAGATCCCATGCTCATTAACCACGGCTGTTCACTGCTACCCTACAGTATTTTGCTCTCTATGGCCTTTTATTATTTTCTTATACATGTCGTGAAACTTTAACCTATGGTTGTGTCTAAAATATAGAATGAAAGGATATTTTATATTTTTAATGTGCTTTAAGATTTATAAAATGTTGTTGTACTCTTTGTCTCATTGTATAGTCAAAGCAATCCTTGAAGTGACAGTAGATATTATTATCATTTTTTTATAAGGGAAAGCAGAGACAGAGAAAGTAGGCATTTGCTAAGCTTTTATGAATAGATTTCAGAGCTGGGTTTCCACCTTTAGGATTCTATCTGCTCATTGCTTTCTCTATTGTATTACTTCTAATATAAATGCAATATTTTCTACAGTGAAATGAAAAAAACTTAAAATCATAAATAATTATATAATTGCATTTCTCCGATATTAGTACATTTGAGCTATGGGACAGTTTCCAATCAAGTTGAAAGAAATGAGATTCTCTCTCTTGATTTTGGGATATCAAATCATCTGCATCAATTATTTTCAGGGACGTTGAAATATGTGCAACAGATGATAATGTATTTGTACTTATGTGCTTTGTTTTTTCATTATTTATGTAAAAGGGCAGACTGATAGATAAGAAAGATATTGAATGATCTTCTAGTTGTCAGTTTAAACAAGTATGTCATAGTCCGTAGCTATATGTACCCAAATGACAGGTCAGTTAGATGGATGGAGTTGCCAGTTGTTGGACTAAATTGATAGCTGAGACAAAGTCCCAGATCTGGGACCTCCTGTTGAAGCAGCCGTAGTCCTATAGACTGGGGATAATAAAAGCTGTCTCTGGGATCAGTTGATCGGAATATTTGAGTAAGTAGCTCAGTTACACAGCCTCTTTCCCATCTGCTTTCCTCTTGCAGTAGGGTCATCATTTATTTAGTAATTTACTGAAGGCTCACAATATGCAAGTCACCACGCTGGCAGTAAAGACTTCAAAAACATACAAAAAATACAGTCTTTGACCTAGAGGATTATTTAGTCACCAAAGAAAGCAATCAGTCAAGATAGAAGTCATGAGTTCAGGAGAGGTTTCTTCAAAATTGTGAAATTGATAGAATAATTAATGTGCTTAAATGTATGGAGAGGCTGTTTAAACACATTAGGGAGATCTTGGGTCCAAATTATAAAAACGTATGAAGCATTTCAACAAAGGAAAGACAGTTATCCTGTTCAATTTTGATGTGAACTTAAAACTGATATAAAAATAAAGTCTATTAAAATCTCTAGAGGGGGAAAATATGCAAGAAAAGGCAATCATGAGGTACTATATGGCATAGCTGTGAATAGCATTTCCATGTCCATAAGAATGTAGGAAGTGAGTACTTATCTATCCAAAATTGCAAAATAAACACATTGGGAAAATAAACAGGAAATATGTATCTGTACAAAGCATACATTAAATCTTATATAATGAAAAAATTTTAAAAGATTTTATTTATTTATTTATTTATTTATTTGAGAGAGAGAGCAAGGGGAGGAGCAGAGGGAGAGGGATAAGCAGACTCCACGCGGAGCATGGAGCCCCACTGCGGCCTCTATCTCATGACCCTGAGATTATGACCTGAGCTGAAACTGCAAATCGGTCGCTCAACTGACTGAGCCACCCAGGCGCCCCCTTAAATAATGAAATTTTTAAAAGCATGCACTCCCTGTTAGATGTGTTCTACTGCTTACCTTATTTGCATTACTGATTGATGTAATAACAATTAACTAGAATAGTAATATGTTTTAAATACCATATGAACATATACTGGGGAGTGTTTGTAAAACACAGGGCCAATTAAATCTTGTAAGGTTTTTCCCTAGGTCAATATTGTTGAAAAGTACGAAAAGACGTAACAATATTTTGATAAGACTATCATAAAAGTAAATAGAAAAGTATTAATATTGCTATTATTTTCAAAGATGCTTTTGAATTAGAAGAAGTACTTTCCCATATTAAAAAAAAAGTTTGGGCCCATGTGCAAATAATGATGCTACTAAGAATTATGGGACACATGCTGTATGCAGGGCTCTCACAGTGTGCTGAAAACCAGAAGAGAGAGGAAACCTTCCCAGAGTTAGATGATCAGGGAAGATTAAGTGGAGTATTTGGAATTTGCATAGACTCTGCCACCCACACAGTGACTAGAGAAAGCTTTATATGATGTCATACCTTTGTGACATTGCCAGTTTTTACTAAACTTTTTTGTCTTTCTAGTTGCTTTAAATAGGTTTTATTTTTGATGTTTTACTATTTCACTTTAATGTATCCAAATATAGGTTCCTTTTATTCTGCTGCTTGTCCTTCTTGAACTTACCATCCAAGTTCTTCCTCAACTCTGAAAAATTTAGTCATCACCATTTCAAATATAGTTTCTCTCCTGTTGCTGTATGGAACTCCACTGGATGTATTTTAAACCTTTCATTTTTACCTTCCATGCTTTTGGGTACATCATTTCACTTTGTCTCTCTTGGTTTCATTCTAGGAATTTTCTTTCAGTTCACTAACTGTTGCAGTTTGTTGCTGCTGCATAACAAAGCACCCCCAAACTCAGTGGCTTATCACAACTAGCATGTAGTATTGTTCATGAACCGGGTCAGCAGATTGATCCTTCTGTCTCCCATGGACTCACTTTTGTGTCTGTAGGCAGCTCTGTGTTGACTTCGTGGCTTTGCTGATTCGGGCTGGTTTCTGCTAAAGTTCCCAGGGCTCAGCTGGGAAGACTCAGCTCTGTTCCAGGTCATCTCTCCTCCTGTAATAGGTTAGCCTATCAATATTCTCACGGTGGTGACAAGGTTACAACAGAACAAGTAGAAACACACAAAGCCTGCACAGCCTAGGACAACATTGAGAACCCTAGGCATTTTTGCCTTTGTGGACCTTACTCCATAAAAAAGTATTAACAATTATATTTTACAACTGCCTTGGCATAAATATAAATATAATCCAGACTGGATTCATTACTACAGATTTGTTACATTCATCTGTCACATTGCAGAAGGTATGATTATAGGGAGGGAGGAAGAATTGAGTCCATTCTATAATCAATTTCCCACATCAATATTCTCTTCCTGTAAATTGGATCTATTTAGTTCATCTGCTGTTTTGTTTCTTGCTTGATTTTTTGCTCGTTTTTTTTTCTTTCTTTTTTTTTGTTTCCCCAAACATTTAAAACATACTTATTTTGTGTTTTGAGTCTAATAATTTTAAGAACTAAAATGCTTACAAATCTGTGCTGTTTTTGTTGCTGCTAGCTCCTGCTCTTAGGGACTTTTTTTTTTTTTTTTTTTTGTATAATTTGGCAACTTTGGTTTGATGGCATGTTCTGTTTGCTTTTGCTTTTGCCGGATGCCCAGGATTAAACTCAGAACTTCGTGAACTTTGTTTTTTGGTTTGGAGTCTTTGGGTCACACGCTGACCGAGTAGGTAATCTGCGTTCAACTGCCGGTCTGCAAGGATCCAACGGATTGATCCTCACAGGAGATTTTTTCCCTCACCTGGAGCTGAGGCAGACACTCAGGTTTCTTTGCGCTCTCTCTTTTTTCAGAAGAAGGTCATTTTTCCTTTGGCTTACCCAAAGGGCTCAAGGCCTTTTTCCCTCTCTTTTTTTCTGAACGATCCTATAAAACAAAGCACTAAGTTCCTGCTACTGACAAATGCCCCTAGGTAAATCCATCTCTCCTGAGCTTGCCCACCACTGTAATTCTAGTGTTTTTTTTCTTTTTCTTCTTCTTTTTCTTTTTCTCCCCCACTTCTCTCTCTTCCTCTTTCTTTCTTTCTCTCTCTCTCTCTTTCTCTCTCTCTCAGGGTAGTCCGTTAGTTTCCTGTGAGCTTGGCTTTTCATTACCAAAAAAAAAAAACCAACCCAACAACAACAAACAAACAAAAATAAAACACACACACAAAAAACGGTTTTTTACATTGTATCTCTCATTTTTAAGTATTCTATAGTTGGATGGCTTTAAAAATATATCATCTACTACAATGTTACAAATAGGAGTTAGCTTTACCTGCTTTAAAACATACAAACAAATAAAAATCAGTGAGCAAACAAATTCTACAGCTGCAAGATGGACTTCCAAGAATAGGAAGTATACTGAAGACATAAACAAGCTGTTGCTAGGAACTCAGGCTGAAACTCTCCTTGACTTCTTAGCAGTGTTTAGTATCTCTCTTCTCCTGCTCTGTTTTAATCTTTCCACTCGTATTGGGATTTCTTCCATATACCTGTTTCTGTTCTAGCTAGCTCTGCTTCCCCTGTGCATGGTGTTTTTGGGAAACATTATGCTTCATCACATCTTATCTGGCCTTCATCTTATTCTCCCATGATTTTGTTTTACCCTATCTTGATAAGGAATTAAAAGTAAAAATTGGTAAGGAAATTTATGTGTATTAGTGTGGTTGAAGATGGATTAATGTACTTCTACAGGAAAAAGATGTAGGTCTTTTTTTCTAACATGTAATTGCTTGTGACCCTGAGATTATCCTTTATCTTCTCTAAGTTTTAGTTTTCATATTGGCAACATAAAATCTTTCCTATCTGTCACAACCATCATATTATATAATGCATATAAAAGTGTTTTGTGAATTCCTATATGCCAAGAAACAAGAGGGTAACAACTCTTTACCACCACCTGTTTCAGTTCAACAGAGATACAAATATAAAAACAGTGACAAAAATAACAAAATATGGGACGCCTGGGTGGCTCGGTTGGTTAAGTGGCCAACTCTTGATTGGGGCTCAGGTCATGAGCTCAGGGTCCTGGGATGGAGCCCATGGCAGGCTCTGAGCTCAGCAGGGAGTCAGCTTCAGGATTCTCTCTCTCCCTTTGCCCCTCCCCCTGCTTGCTCGCCCCCTTGCTCTAAAACAAATAAATCAATCTTAAAACAACAACAACAGCAATAAAATATGGCGCTTATTTCAAGGTGCTCATTTTGCAGCGGAGAAGCCAAGATGTAAACTCACAGATAGCCAGTCATGGGGTAGGTGTTTACCAGAGGTAAAGAACGAGGGCTGGTGCTGGCTTAGAGTAGAGTATGGTCACATTGCCCCAGCTGGGCAGGGATGGAAACTTTCACTATGTGGTAAAACTACAGCAAAGATTTTTTTGAGGGGGAAAGGACAGTTTCCTAGGCAGACATGATTTGAGAAAGGCATAATACGTTTAACAGGGATTTTATGCAAAAACAGTGCCCTAAAACTACTGTTAAAAAATCAAGCAGAAACCTCCAGAACAAAATTAACAACAACAACAACAACAACAACAACAACAACAAAGCAAATCTACACCATTAACTTGCCAGACAAGACAACATATGTCAGTGAAGAAATTTGATTCACTGAGTCATTTGCTGAAGGAGAAAAATAGGGATTTTGTATGCTAGAGAGGAGGAGTTCATAATTACACTGAGCATAGAAAACTGGCACTGTGAGCGGGCAGGATGAGTCTGTAGGTCTGTGTACACTTAGTTAAAATAATCTCATTTTTTGTATTTCAGGAAAAGTATCTTCAGTTAGGTCCAGGAAAGATCTGTCATCCAGGTCACTCAAAGTTCAGGGAAACTTCAGTTGTTTAGAGCCGGCTGTGATAAAACACAACAATCAGTTTTCATATCTCCTAGGCAAGCGCTGCTGGAAGTGGAAAATTTTTATTCACATTGGCTTGAGGCAGATGTTACATGTAAAGGGGTGTAAACCACACCCTAGACTCTGCCTTATAGCTCAAAATACGGTCTGTGGACCAGAGCGTGGGCATTACCTTGGTACTTGCTGGAGGTACACATTCTTACGCCCCACTCCCGTTCAGGTGAGACTGAAAATGCAGCTCAGACTCCGCATTTTAGGAGGTCTTCCAGTTTTTCATGCAACGTTCAACAACAACAACAACAACAACAACAACAACTTAGAAACAAAGTTCTAGAATAGTGGTCCTCCAACTTTGCTGTGTAACAGAATCAGCCAGAGAGCTAGAGTCCCAGCCTCATTGCAGATGCAGAGCCTGGACCTTTGTATATTTATTAAGTTCCCCAGGAGAGTCTGATACCAACCCAAACTAGAGAATGGCTGTTATAGAGCGTGCTCCTCCTATCCAGGGTTCATGAACTCAGAATGTGCGCATGCTAGGACGGTGTACTCATTCTCTTTAGAGCTTTGATTTTATTACAGAATCAAACCACATGTGCTGTTATGATGAGAATTCACCCCTAACAATTACAGAGTCACTAAGCCTTGGACAACCTAGAATTTTGGTCACCTGAAAACATATCTAGCATATGTAGGATCTTCCCCCCCCCCCACAAGAAAACTACAAGAAAAAAATACTTCATCTATGAGAACATTCCAGTGAGGATAATCTACTAAGAAACAAAGAAATTCCCAAGTTTTTGGAAATTGAGGAAATAGTCAGCTATGATAAGTGTTTAGTGGAACAGAGAAAGGGCTGAAGTTCAGCTTATATTAAGGGAATTTCTCCACATATTAGGTATCAAGTCATTGTATTTCTTTGTGTTTAACAAATTAGCAACTTCCCCTTTCAGTTAATAATAACTGGCTTTTGTTCTCAAGGTTTCTTTTACAAAAATGTAAATTTTGGTGTGTCATACTTAAAATCCTAACCAAAGAATGACCAGCTTTCTCCCACCACTCCTCTCCAGGGCACCCTGATGTCAGCATCAGGAAGAGTGAGGTCATTTGCTTTTAATAAACCTAAATGCCATCAAATATAGGAAATTATTTGGTTATTTCCTTTACTGGATACAAAACCTTATATTTATTAGTCATTTAATTATGAGTTCAGAAATGAATTTGTGATGTGGAAGAACAATATTCATTAATAATTAGGGAAATGAGCAATGCACAAAATTTGCTAATAGGTCCAACCCTTCTTTTTCCTGCATGGTAAACATTTGAGAAGGAAATATGCTTTAATAAGATAAGAGGTTTCAGTGGAGGCATATTTGTAACTTTTCCCTGAATAGATTCAATATGAGCCTGCTAACTGTTTTAAGAAATATATTTAATCCTAGCTCATTATTGTAACATACTGCTTAGAACATAAAATCCTCCACCGTCTTTTCAAAGCATTACATAATGGGATCCTCTATAACTGAGACTCCCATTTTGCACTTGAGGAAAAGATGAAGCCAGAAAACCAGAGAACCTTAGTTGTTTGCAGATCTGAGCATCAAAAATAGTTTTCTTGGCTTTGGATACAAAGATCTCTCCAATAAACATTTTAGCATTGGTTTTGTGTCTGAGCAATACATTTGTACAAAGAGCTGGGATGCTATGAAGACTAAAAGCTTTAAATATGTGCATACTTTTGGATTGGGTGGTGGGGAGGGCACGTGTTGCATGGTTGCACTGGGTATTATGCGCAACTAATGAATCATCGAACTTTGCATCAAGAACCAGGGATGTACTGTATGGCGACTAACATAATATAATAAAAAAATGTTAAAAAAATGGATTCAGTAATTCCATATCAAGGCCTTTATCCTAAGGAAATACTCAGTAATATGTGTCAAGATGTTTGTATAAGAATATTTATTACAGTGCTATGAAACATGAAAAAAAAATAATTTGTAATTCTGACTTCAGCATAAGAAAGGTAGATCATATTAACTGGTGAAAAATGTAGAAGGAAATTGAGACCATTTCTATGTAAGTTTATATACAAAAATAGCAATAAATTTTATATTAGTCATTTATGATTTAGGGTCAGAATACTCATTCTGGGGAACTGGAAAAGGTAAGTCTTTTATCTGAGGAAAAGCTACATAACCTAGAGATAGCATAGGAAAATAAATGCCACCTTAAAACTACAAGTCCCTGGTTGTTTCATGAAATTTTGGCCCTTTAAGCTATGGAAATAGTGTCTTCAAGAAAATCAGTCTAAATCTCAGAAGATAAGAGGTCCCATTAATTATCTGGTTTATGTGACTATTAGTAAAATATTGAGGGCAACCTAAATATTCAAATGTAGGGCATTAAGCTGTGGTATAACTATTCAGTGGAATAGCATTAGCCATTACATTTCTTTTAGAAGAGTGTTTAAAAACATAAGATAGTCAAATGAAATGTTGGGTTTGAAATACAAGATGTTAAAAATAGTACATTCAGCATAATCTTAAATTCATACCACTGTATCTAAATACATACAAAGAAGGATAAAATGATACCTACTCACATGTTTACAGTGATTATGTCTGGGTGGTAGGATTAGAGATGTTTTTGTTTATTGGGAGGTAGAATAGTATATTCATTATCTATTGCTAGTAAAACAAATTACCACACATTTAGCAGCTTAAAACAATGCAGAATTCTCTCTCCTCAGTTTATTGAGAAATAACTGACATACATCATTTATGTTTAAGGCACATAGCATGGTGGTTTGATTTTCATCTATTGTGAAATGATTACTACAATTGGTTGAGCTAACATTCATCTTCTCATATAGATACAATAAAAAGAAAAGAAAGAAGAAAAGAACAAAGGAAAAAACATTTCTCCTTGTGATAAGAATGGTTACAATTTAATCTCTTAATAACTTTCCTATATAACTACAAGTTTATCATCTCACAGTTCCATAGGTCAGAAGAGCAGTAGGCCCAGCCGATCTCTATGCTCTCGGTCCCCTGAGGCCTAAATCAAAAATTTTGGCCCGCTAGGGCTCTAACCTGAAGGCTCTGGAGGAAAATGCACATCCAGGCTCTTTCTGATTCTTAAAAGAATTCAGATCCATGTGGTTGGTCATAGGACTGAAGCTCCATTTTCTTGCTGGTTGTTGCCAGTGGTTGTTCCAGCTTCTAGAGACTGTCAGCATTTTTCTGGCTCATGGCCCCCTTGATCTTCAAAGTCAGCAACCAAGTCCTACTTGAAATCTCTCCTGCCTTTGTATTTTATGATATCCGTCTGACTGAATCCAGCTGGAGAAATTTCTTTGCTTTTAGGGATTACATTGAATCCACATGGATATTACACGGTTTTCTAAAATTCCCCTGATTAGCAACCTTAATTTCATCTTCAAAGCCCCTTCTTCCATTTAACATATCATATCACAGGATCCATGGATTAAGGTATAGACATCTTTGGGGGCAGTTCTCTGAACTGGTATATGGTTAATGGCATGAGCTTTGGAGACAGATGACAGGCATACTTCCTTTGTATTCCAAAAGCTGCCACTCAGTATATGTAGATTGTGGGAAAGTTAATCCATTCACAATCCAGTTGTCTTAGGTACAAAATGGGGATAATAATTATACCTATTGCACTGGATATTTATTTATTTATTTATTTATTTAATTTATTTTTAAAAAGATTTTATTTATTTATTTGACAGAGAGAGAGACAGCCAGAGAGGGAGGGAACACAAGCAGGGGGAGTGGGAGAGGAAGAAGCAGGCTCCCAGCGGAGAAGCCTGATGTGGGGCTCAATCCCAGAACGCCGGGATCACGCCCTGAGCCGGAGGCAGACACTTAACGACTGAGCCACCCAGGCGCCCCTCACTGGATATTTATGAAAATTAAATGAGATACTACATTAAAAGCATATGGTACAATTCTCAATAAAGGTTAACCATGATATTATCATTGTTACTCTTGACACATTTCTGCTTTTTTCTACAATGAACATACATTAGTGATAGTGAGAAAGACAATACAAATTGGTTTAGAAGCAAGACAGCTTAATCTCACTCATATAATTATGTATGTTGACAAATATATATTTTCCCATTTTTAACACAATTTTTTCTGTAGCACTTACTGAATATTTAATTTCAAATATATATATTGAAATACATATGTGTTTCATATATATATATTTTCACATATGTATATTTATATATATTCACATATGTATATATATTTGCTATATTCTCCAAGTACAGTAGTGCTTTCCAATCTTGTCCCTTGGTGTGTCCTCAGGGTTTAAAAAAAAAATTGCTGGCACTTAGTAGGTACTTTATGAATATATGTTGAATAAATGAATTTTTAATGCCCACATGCAAAAGCCTAATTAAAAGAAATTTGGATCATCTAGCAATTTTTCTTTCACATAAATTCCCTAGAAGGAACAAGGCAAAACATTGCAATTCCCTTTATTTTAAAGTTGAAGTTAATGAAAATTTAAATTTTCACTTGTCTAAAATGTTCTTCCACTTTAGTATATTTAAACTGCAATTGTTTGGGGCACCTGGGTGGCTCTGTTGATTAAGTGTCTGCCTTCGGCTCAGGTCATGATCCCAGGGTTTTGGGATCAAGCCTTGCGTTGGGCTCTCTGCTCAAAGGGGAGTCTGCTTCTCCCTCTCCCTCTGGCTCTTGTGCTCTCTCTTTCTCTGTCAAATAAATAAATAAAATCTTTAAAAAAATAAAATGCAATTGTTCTTATAAAACCTCTCATTTGGAGGCAAGAGAAGTAAATAATAACACAATAATGATGTAATCACATTGCTTTCTCTTAACTTGCAAAGCCTGGCTCTGATTTCAATTATGAAGAACTTATATATCCAACCCAGGGAGATTTATTTACTTTCATTGATAAATAACTTTGGTTTTTGATGTGTAATGGGACAGAGAGTTTTTTTTTTAAATATATGATACAAATCTGTCCAAAAACTCATGAGCCTACCTTCTGACTTAAACATCTCTATCTGCTCTCTTATTCCTAAAATATCACATTTGTATTTCTCGTAGAGTATTTGCATTTTGATAGTGGGTAATTTAGTGTGAATGAATCTTACAAAGACATGCTAGAGGGAGACAAAGGAGAAATGGTGTAGAAGGGAGTTGTATGTAGGAGGAGGGGGGCCACCATTAAACAGAGGAGAAAGAGCTGAGAATAGGATTGAAAGATTGTGGGCGTTGAAAGACTCAATTCACCTTCTGCCTTCATAGCATCTCTATTCTTAAAATACCTGTCAGTCAGATCTTGGAAATCTTAGTACTCTGACAAACAAGCATAGAGCCCAATGAGAGACAGGTAATAGGACTGTTTTTTGTTGGGATTAAGGGGTGTGTGAGGATGCAGATGCCCTCTGTTTAAGATTTAGTTCTTACAGGGGGGAGAACCCCTAGCAGAGCTGGGATTGTATTCCATGTGGAAGGTGACTATGGGAGATGTGTGACCAGTACACACCTACTGAGCCAATCACATTCGGTAGCTAACAACCTGGCTAATGTGTCTACTCTGCGTGTGTCTGATAGCATGAGGTACGAATGTCTATTACAGGCTTTGACTCAGTCTTTACCAGGGCATTCAGTCAAAAGAATAATGAAAATGAAATAATCAATGAATATATCGTTATGGTTCAATACAACAAGAGACATGAAAATCCATAATTACAACACAAAGCGGAAAATTGTAACTTTTGTTAAAAAAATTTGATATGTGGAAAAAGAAACTTCTGTTTTTTAGTGAATAACATGAAACTGAGTCCGGTTATCTCCACTAGAACAGTGTTTTCAAATTTCATATATCCCACTGCTAAATAGTGAAATAAATTTGTAGGGTTCCATCCAGAATTTCTAAAAAATGAAATGGATTAGAACAAAAACAACAAAAACAGACTGCATTACATATAAGAAGGATAGCTTTAAACTACTTTTTTTTCCGTGTGTGTGTGTGTGTGTGTGTGTGTGTGTGTGCGAGTGATGCCAAAGGTGTATCTTACTGCAGGCCATGATCACAAATATTTCAAATTGCTCCAGAATCCCAGGGGTCCTTAACCTGAGGCTATAGAATATAGGGTCACAAACCTTGAAGTGGATCTAAGAAATGAGAAAAGAAGACAGTAATAATCTTATAGTAGGATTTTCCCCTAGATGATTAAATAGGTGCTCATAAGGCAAGACTATTGATTATTATGTATCTGGGGGTAGTATCATTCAGCGTTAGTTGATTATTGGGGACTGTTTCTGCTTTCATACCTTGGTGCTTGGAAATTGAGGTTCTAGAATAAAATTATTTCATTTTGACTAAATAATTTTTTTCTTGGTGCTCTGCTTATTCCAACTCTTAAAAAAACTAACCATGTTCCATATTTTATGTTACATGGTGAATAAAATTAGTACTTTACAAAACCTAACACAGATAAAGGGAAGAAGAAGAAGAAGAAATTTGACAAATTACTGTTTTAAAAGTAAAACCAGGGGCGCCTGGGTGGCTCAGTCATTAAGCATCTGCCTTCGGCTCAGGGCGTGATCCCAGAGTCCTGGGATCGAGCCCCACATTGGGCTCCTCTGCTGGGAGCCTGCTTCTTCCTCTCCCACTCCCCCTGCTTGTGTTCCCTCTCTTGCTGGCTGTCTCTCTCTCTCTGTCAAATAAATAAAATCTTTAAAAAAATAAAAAAAAGGAAAACCAATGTATACTTCATATTCTGAGCTATGAGGGCTTTGGATTCTATTCTTCCTTCAGTAATTTATGAAACCTAATTGAGTTGTTCAAGTATGAAGGAAAAGAGTTAGAGTCACCTAAAACTAGAAAGTATTTGCCTGAATAACTTTTTTTATGGTCAAGAGGACCAGAAGGAGAAATGGGGCATTTTAAGCAAATTTGTCTCCAAATACCATTCCTTAAGTGAAATTATGTAACTAAACTTATTTTATGACAGTTACTGTGGCTCAAATAGTGGACTTGATTTTAATTTTATATGGATTAAATAATTTAACTTTTCTCCAATGTATTTTTGAATCACTTTATTCACAGACCATTTCCTTTTTCACATTGTCTGAAAGTTTTATTCTGACATCCAAGGTTGTACATGGTTTTCCATGGATCCTGCTATTTTCCTTTTTTACTGCTATTTATTTCAATGGAAAAGAACGGCAGATAAGTTTGAGTAGCTGCAGTAGCTCAGTTGTTAAGATAACAACAATGGGACATGCACTTAGCCTTACCTGTGATTAATCTGAGTTTTGGTCTTTAATAACGTTTGGATAGAACTCAGTAGAATTCAATCTTTGTGCACTGAATGCTGCATGAACTAAGTACCATGTACCACACATTGTGCTTTGTGATGAACCTACTCTGTTGAAAAAATTAATCCTTTATGGCTGCTTAATATGAAGAGATACCTCAAATTAGGGAATCAGACCCAAAGCTACCCGTACATCATCAAATCTGGTACCCAAGGTGCTACCCAAACCAGCTTGATAGCAGAATAATCTGAGAAACTTTCAATACTACTTAGAGTCCTGATTTCTGTATCCAGAGGTTATGATTTAATAGTTCAGCAACAGGGCTGAAGATTTAGTCATTTTTTTCAAAGCTCCCAGGATGATTCTGATGCAACTGGCCTAGTGCTGGTTCCAGGAAAGGCAATTGGGGACCACTTGTCTTGTTAAAGTGTCTTAGAATAGATATGATAGAATTAGCCTTGATGTATATATTATTGTTGTAAATGTCCTCCTTAACTCAAAAAAATGTATTGTTTATATCTTGGTTTCTAAAGCCCCAGTTTTTTTCTAATCAATCTCTGTGAATGCTGTTGATTTGTAGGCCAGTAACATGCAATGGTTGCAGAATTATTGAAAAAAAATATCTAGATCACTAACTGTTGGATTTATTACCTCACAACTTATAGGAATCCCCCTTCCCCTTGTTCTATAATTATTTGTGACAAAGGCTGGAAAAGAAATTCCAAGAAAATGAAACTATCAAGGAGGATTTAAAGACAAGAATCATATTCCAGTAATTCAATGAATGGGTTATGAAAACTACAAGAGCTGGGATCAGATCTTGAAATCTCTGAGAAGAACAGCTGGTTGAGAATACCAAGGAACAAATAGAATTCACTGCATTGTTTTCTCTGATAGCCACTTATGGACCAGCTGTAACATGTTGCTTGTATAGAGTGAACAAAGGCAAAAGGCCAAGGATAGTAGAAAGCAATCCAGTAATAAGCATTCATGCATATGGAGTTCTACTTTGAGAAACTGAAATCCAGTCATAATCCAGTGATAATAAGAGTAATCATTTGTATTTTTGCTCCATATGTTTAGTTGACAAATCCTTGACAAATACATTAATTCAGCTAATGCCCATAAAAAGATCTACGAGGTAGAAACCAATCTCTTTCTTTCATAAGTTTGAGATAAGGCTTATAGAAGTTAATGATTTTTCCAAGCTCACGCAATTAATATGAGTCGGGATTTGAATAAGAAAAATGGCTTCTAAATGGAGTTCTTTTCCACCTTTATTTTTCCCCCTAGAATGCATGTGCCATATAATACTGAAAATTTCATTTTAAAAAATAGTTTTTGTCCAGATTTGTCACTACACCATCATGAACCCTGAGCAAGACTAAAACATGCCCTTACAAAATGTCTTTGTCATGGTTTTCCATCACCTGCCAGCACCCACACCCACTTGCTCAGCCTCTGGTTTCTGCCCTTCAGCACCCAACTCTGTTCCTTTTGGAATGCCATTTCATGTGGACTGTTCCTTTAGTTCTCAGTTATTGACTTCCTCCTGAACATCTTTCATGGCTCCCTTATTTTCACAGTCTGTAGTCTGAAGACCTGGCTGGCTCCCCCCTCAGTGTCTGGTGTTGGCCCAAAGGGCCTAAGCTTTCCTGCACAAATACAGGGGACAATTTCAAATTATACACCAATGCATCTTTCCCCAAAGCTCATTATGAATAATCCTAGAATCACTTATCAGGGATTCTTTTTTTCTTCTGGCCCCTTTCGTATGAATGATCTTGAGTAACATCCTTAAAAGTAGAAGAAGAAGACACTGGTCTATTTACAGTGGTCCATCAGTTCAGTCAAATCAGTAAAGTTAGAATTGAGCCCTGTTTGCATTACTTATTTCGATGTTTATGATGACTGAGATGATTAGATGGATTCTGATTCACAGCTTCAGGACAAACCTACAGACTGGATAACTGACATCTGAATAATTAAATCAGGAAATCTAGAGACTTATTACTGAATTCTAGTACTGAAAGAGATCTCAGTGCTAATTTAGGTAAATCTCTTCATTGTATGGGTGAAGAAATTGAGTTCCAAGGTCACAAACCTACATAATTAAGTTCAGGTCAATGATTCTGTAACAAAGATGTTCACTAGTATCCTAAATATTCATGGTTTTCCCTAAGTACTTAATCATAACCGACACCAACTGTTCACGGCTCGTTATACTGATGACTACGTTAAGTTTTCTTTTGTTTTCAAGCCAAGGCTGTGGGTGGGCCTAAATCTCAAAAGCAGGGTTGGAATTCTGGAGTGGGAGAATGAAGAAGTCCGGGCCGAGAACAAAGAATTGGAATACAGGAAGAGAATGATTTGTCCACCCAAGCTTGGTATCAAGGAAGAGAATTTAATCTGAAAATGGGCTAGTAATTGAGGGTCTAAACATGCCCAGAATAAAGCAGAGATGAATTTTAAAATTGTGAACCATCACCAGAAGCAAAGGCACTTAGAGGCAGTGTAGCACAGTGGTTAAGAGTTTGGTTTGGTAGACAGAAAGCCTGAGTTTGAATTCTGGCTCTGTTACTTAATATCTATGTGAGAAAATTGCTTTTTCTGTGACTTCTTTTTTTTTCCTTCTAATTCTAAACAAAAGGTAATAATAATACTGAATTCAAATACTCATTATGGTTGAATAAGTGAAGTACTTATAACAGTGCCAGGAAAATAGTAAACATTGTATAAACAACTGCCAATACTGTGCTGACAGATATGGACAAAGATCTTCATTGCAGCATTTGTATAGAATTAAAGAATTGGAAACAATAAAAAAATTCTTTATGAGGAGTTGGTTAAATAGAGTACATTATAGCCGAACAAAGGAATCTTATATTGCTGTTCAAGAAGATGAGGTGGCTGCAGAGGTACCACCTGTAACATGCGGTTAAGTAAATGTTTTAAGAAATACAACAGGATGATATAATTTTTATTGAAGTATTTAAAAATATATGTGTTGTGTGTGTATGCTCCAAAGTTTGCGGTGTTTTTACAGCGATCTGTTGAGCGGCTTCCCCTGAGGACAGGCATTGTGGCAGAGGGGGATGGTGGCAGGGACGAGCCACGGGAAGAACTAACAATTTCCTTTATTCACTTCTGTAATGTTTGAATTGTTTTTTTCAACCAACAAAAATATTTATTTTTATTTTTATTTTTTTAAGATTTTATTTATTTATTTGACAGAGATAGAGACAGCCAGCGAGAGAGGGAACACAAGCAGGGGGAGTGGGAGAGGAAGAAGCAGGCTCATAGCAGAAGAGCCTGATGTGGGGCTCGATCCCAGAACGCCGGGATCACGCCCTGAGCCAAAGGCAGACGCTCAACCGCTGTGCCACCCAGGCGCCCCAACAAAAATATTTAAAATAAGAATAGTGTAAATCTAGTAAAATGCGGGTAAAAAGTAGGCATAGTACATAAGGTGAGGTTATGAGGAGTCAGAGGCAAGCCTCTGATGAGCAGGGGCTCTTAGATAATGTTGAGGGGACTTTAAAATTCCCTGTTACCCACAGTATCTCCAAACTTACTTTGGAAGCCCACACACTCTCGACCTTACGGAACAAATGAACTTGTCTTTCTTTCAGGTCATGAGAGTATTTAAGCACCATTAAATAACCTACAAGACTAATGCTTCTCCTTACATGCTAGGAAATGCATTATGTAAATGCAAGTATGTAAAATGGCTTCCTCCACCCGCTCTGAAGTAATGGCACAGCTAGACCACTTACTAAGCCCTGGATATATTGCTGCACGAAACTACCACACGATTGGATCTGACATTAAGGTGATTTATTGATAAGTTCATTACTGCTGTGCTGTCTTTCAAATTAGTGATGCATAACATATGAGGAGCGGAAAAGCTTTGTCCGAGAGATACGAGTGTGATGCAGTAAGAACCTGCGATTTGCGTAGGCAAAGGAATCCGGTGGCAGACTGGTTGGGTCGTTGCAGGGCTTTGAAAATTGGAGCATAACTGCCTCCCCAAACATTACAGGCTAAGTAAACAATTCATTTGTTTATAATTATTTATGATCCGTCTAACCTCAGCTGTCCTCTTTGGTAATGCTTTCTGGGTCAGTTTGAAGCACATCTTGTGATGAATTAAAGAAGTATGTCTGATAATGTAAACCAGAAGCATGGTGTGACAGACTCATCCCTGCCCTGAATTCACCTTTTCTCCTAAATATTAGTGATATAAATTAAAGATTAAGGAGAAAATGAGAAGAGGCAGAGAAGGAAAGTAAAGCTTTAGTCCTCCTCTTTCATATTGATTTGTGTATTGATTATATTTAGTGAATTTTATTTAATAAGCAATTAGAATGCTGACATATCTTTGCATTTGTCATCATCGGGAAGTTATGGTTTTCAAAATGTAGAGGCTTATACAAATGTAGAGGCTTATACAAATGTAGAGGCTTATACAAATTATGAACAAATGACACACCCATTCTCAAGGTTAATTGCCCTGCTCATTATAAACGATTCCATAATCTTAGCTCTAAGGATGTGGATGACAGTTTAAAATCCTGTACATGTTGCCTGATCAGTAACCTTGATCATTTCTTTCCTGCCCAGCCTATGTACGTCTGTAGTAACTCCCTTCCTTGCCTTTATCATATTACTCTTTATTAATTTCATGAAAAAAATTACATATAGGATTATAAGAAGTTATAAAGCTAAGGAACCTCATCAAAGTTTGAACGTGGGAGAGGCACATATATAATAATTTGTTTAAACATAGCGTAGTATGAAACATTTTTTATTTTATGAAATGATTTTCATCAGCCTATAGGTACTTTACATGAGTTAGAAAGTCTCAGTAATAAGTCATTTATCCAAACATGGAAGATTCAGACTCAGTATTTATTACCTGTAGTTCATGTAAAAAGTAAACATAACATCAAATATTTTATTACTGTTAACATAGTAGAAATCGTGGTGTGCATCCCATCGTATTTTATTTTTGACATTTCTGATTTCATTCTGTAGAGCTGAGAAGAAAGTCTAATTTGGGATAAACTTGGGCCCTGAATGACCACTCTAGTCCTCCCCTACCCCTATACCATCCCACATATTTAAATTTTTAATATAGACATTGATAAATATTTTGAGGAAGGATTGTGTAGGGACCTCTTCCTTCTCCTCCTCTTTAAACATGTTTTTACTATACCAAATGGTTACAAAAATGTGAGAGAGATTTGTAGAACAGTATACAAACTATGAATGTGCTATATCAACTCACTTTAAATAGGTAACAATAAAGCAAGAGAATACCTTGTAGAACATGGGAAATTTGAATGCTTGTGTGTGTAGATATGGCATCTCTAGTTTATACTCAATCTTGGTTATGCTATTTCATATTCTCTGAAAGTGAAGTGAATTTTATTTATTTATTTATTTATTTATTTATTTATTTTTAAAGATTTTTTTATTTTTTAAGTTATCTCTGCACCCAAAATGGGGCTTGAACCTACAACCCCAAGATTGAGAGTCACATGCTTTACCGACTGTGCCAGCCAGGTGCCCTACACACAGAATCAATATTTTGCTTTTTAATTAAAGTTTGAAGTTTAACAATACTAAAATAATTTTATTATTTAGGAAGTAACCTTTTCAGACTTCTATGAAACTTCATGGTCCAAAATCAAATTGAAAAAACTTTATTTTCACCCGAGAATCATAAATCCAAGATTATGATCCAAAAACTAGCATTTGATAGATGAAATTATAATATGCACTTGTGATAGATTACTCTAGGATCTAAAATAATATGATATTATAATTAAGATGAAAAATGTACATAGTACATGAAGGTTGTCAAACTTTTTGTTTTTTTAAAGATTTTTATTTATTTACTTATTTGAGAGGAGAGAGAGAGAGCAAGCGTGCACAGAGAAAGGGGCAGATGGAGAGGAAGAGGGAGAAGCAGACTCCCTGCTGAACAGGGNACCTGGCTCCCAGGCCCCTAAGATCATGACCTGAGCCAAAGTCAGAGGCCTAACTGACTGAGCCACCCAGGCACCCCAAGCTTTTTTAATAAAGGGCCAGATAGTAAATATTTAAGGCTTTGCAGACCATATGATGGTCTTTTGCAACTACTGAACTCTGCCGCTGTAGCAGGAAAATAGCCATGGACAATGCATAAGTGAGTGAGCATGGTGTGTTCCAATTATGCTTTATTTACAAACATAGGCAGTAGGCCTGATTTGCCAGTGGGCTGCAGGTAGTCCATATTGAAATACATAATAATATGAAAAATCTCAGTATACATTGGTATGTGCAATATAATCTTATTACATAAAAACTATATGACTAAAGAGATACATGCAGAAATGTTAAAATGTGAACACTGGTTATTATTGGTGAAATTATCTTTTGTGATATTGTGCATAGATGTACATCAAAGTACAAAAAAATGATTTAAAAGTAAAAATATTTAAAATTAGGAAACATTTTAAAAAACCAAAACTCGTATTAAGTACATTTAGATGAATAAAACAATGTTGAATAATGTTTTCTACATAATAGTTATATAAGATATATATAATTTATTTTATGTAGTTTTTATCACTGTCATCATGTCAGTTTTGGTGTTTCTCCTTTTTTTTGTGTGTTTTTAATGATGGTGGTTTTCGTGTTACCATTCATATGGGAATCTGTTCACCTCCAGGTTTCTTAATTATTTGGGCTTGTTTCTGACTGTTTTAAAATATAGGTTATGTTATTATTTCAGTGTGGCAAGGTTAGCAGGTCATAAGAGGACAGCCATTGGATAGATTGTTACACTCACGTATGCAAAGAGAAGGGGGCATGCCACGCCAAAGTGGCTACAGAGGGAAGCAACAGGGTGGGTTGAGAGGTGGTGAGTGGGGGTGGGGACAGGGACCCCTGGCAAGAGCTTCTATTGTGTTTTCCAAAGGAAGGAACAAGTGAGACAGGGTAAACCAGTTGGTTTCTGGGGCATAAAGTCTGTCCCTAGTTGTCCAGTGGTGTTTGGCCCTGGGGTGATTGGGAAGGTGGATAGTGGCCAGAGCTTGAGAGCCAGATTGAGAAAGCAGTTGAGTATTTGAGCTCCGGATTGGTGATTTGCATATGAAAGGCATGCTCCAGGCAAGTAGTTTGCTATCTCTGGGAAATCAGTTAGCCAAGGGAAGGCCAATTCCTCCTGACTCAACAAGGCTTCAAGATGTCAGTGTCAGAAAATAAAAGGCATGGCTAATGCAGTGGTGTACTAGGGATTTGGATAAACACATTGATTACAAATGTGTTAATTAAGGTTGGACCATTTGAAGAAAAAATGGTCAACACTTTACTTTTCAGTTAAATAACCTATATGAAATATGCTGAGAACAAAGTTATTTGTTTTTTCTTTAGAGTGATCTAGACTCCTTACACTTTATCTCAGTAATATCTCAACTGATAATATATTCAGGCTCTGTGGTATGGTAGCTCATGGCATAAATGTACTGAATGTACCAGGAATCTTCAGGTTGCCAGTTCTGTCATGCACACTGTAAAATTTCTCATCACAATGCCTTGACTTTGAAATTTGTGAATTGAGAGTAAGTAGAGTTTTCCTGGTTCCCTAATGGGGTCACTGTGAGAATCAAATCAAGTAAGCACTTGGAAAAGTATAATGCACTGCAAAAAACTGAGCACCACTGTTATTGGCTTTAATCATTTCATTTATTTTACCTGGTTCCTACTGGATATCCCCATAAGCATCTATGACCAGTGACTGAAGTTAACAAGTCTAACTCTTTTTTTCCCCTCAAAAAAAGGGGGGTGGATTTCTGTTTCCTTTAGGCATCGTCAGATCTTCTACCTACTCAGGCTAGACACTTGGGCAGAATCTTTATATTTTCATCTCTCTCTGAGCCTCTGTAGCCAATCAGTTTGTCTAGTCGTTTGTGTGTTACCAGTATATTTGGATCTTACGCTTTCTCTTCGTCTCTACCACCTCTATCCAAGGCCACATCATCATAGCTCCCCACTAGCTGGGAGGAGCTGGTGGGAACCCTTGCCCAGCCTGCCTAGTCCCTCACCTCCAATTTCTCACCCTCTCTTCCCAATCTAAATGCTTCTCAAGCTGGGAGACTTTTCTGACTTACTGAATCAAGATGTGCTGTTTCTGTGCCTCTGGACTCTTTAATGCTTAGCTTTCATTATTCCAGTTTTTCCCTGATAGAGTTAGATGTTATAGGAAGGGCTTGGGACAACTCAGGAAAAACCCTGGAAAAAGGCAAATTATAGTCATTGTTCTATGTAAAGTAAGGCAGCCACAGAGAGGGATGCTGTGAATAATGTATGCAAATATTTTCCTTGAATTCATGCTTCTTTAATTTATTTAAAGAGAAGTTGTTCCCTTTGTTCAAAGTCTGATGGGATTTCTCTGGGCAAGGACTGGGAATTTCCCTCGGTAGTTTCTTCTGAGATTAGCCTTGGGGAGATTGTACTCAGATCTCATCTGTAGACACTTTTGGCAAAGGGAGGCTTCTGTAAGTAGGTCAGAACTCTCTTCTCCCTTACTGGGGTGGAAGATGGGTTAAGTCTTCCATGTTTTCTATAGGTGCCTCTTTACCATGCCCCCACTCTTCATCATTATCTTTGATCCATAGTCATGGAATTGAGCAATGCCACGTGGCAGGGTAGGGGTGGGGGTGGGGGCTGGACCCTTCTAAAAAGTGACATCACCTTCAGGCTGAGGGCTGAAAGGAATGTTAATAATAGGATAGTTTTAAGGAGTAAATGGGATGTGAAGTCCTTAGACTAGTTTCTGTGTCTCAGTGTCCTGTAATTTTTATCTTATTGTTTTTATAATATAGCGAGGTTATCAAGAGCACATTAATAAATATGGAAGGCCCTTAATTTTAGAGAGCTAGAAATGAATATGAATATGTATATCTATATATATGTATATGTGTAGTGTATGTGTATTTCATATACTATATACATATATAATAAAAAGCTCACACTCTGAAGTTCTATTTCCTGGGTTCAAAGACTGTACTACTGGGTTGTTAATTTTTGTCAAGTACTTCAATCTCTGTGTGACTCAGTTTTCCCATCTATAAAATGGGGGGTAGTGAAGAACAGATGAGTTTGTTGGGGAGGAAAATGTTCTTATACCCTTTAAGGTTCTTCTAGATATTTAAGAATCAAATTCACATGAGACAGATTAACAGGAGATAATCAAACAAAAGCTTAATAATATGTATATATTCTGTATACATGGGAGAGACACAAGAAAACTGAACAACTCACCAAAATGGCCAAAGCCATCACCTTAAATACCATCTTCAGCTAAAGATAAAAAAAGATGTTGGCTGTGGTGAGTCAGTTATGGGAGGTTACCTGGCAAAGCACAGTAAACAAAGATAAGATTGTTATGCACATTTAAGTCCATGCCTTCTCCACTGGAACCTTTTCTAGAGATTTCTAGAGTCATCCTCCTCCCTCTGGTATTGAGAGGGAGACACCCTTACAAATAGAGATTTCCATTGGAAATGTAAATGTTTCTTACAAAAGGATAACTTGAACTAGATTTTTAGAGCTTTTCCAGTGTTCACAGTTTCTTAAAAATAACCAGCTTAAAATAAACAATATACCAAAGAGGCATATTTTGAGGTGGCAATTGCTCCTCTATAAGTTCATACACATAAAATGTTTGAACAGTATAGTTGAATCACGGGCAGTCAATAAATCTTTAATATCAAGTACAAAAAGAAGAAGGAGGAAGAGGAGGAAGAGGAGAAAAGGGGGAAGAGAAGAAGAAATGATCTTCTTTATGGGAGGACCATGGAGATACTGAAAAGCAGAGATAGTGTCTTATACACAGTTAGATCCTTTGCAGGATTTAGCTAATAACAGGTACTCAGTTAATTGTTTAAGCATATGGGTGAATAAGTAAGTGATTATAGAGAACTACCAAATTATAGTCAGCCATAGCTGACTGATGCTTTGCTTTCGTTGGATGAGCTTTGCAGTGGATTCATTAGTTAGTTTTGATGTTATGAAAACTTAACCACAGATATAAAAATGTGACCTCCCAGACTTTGGAGCACATGAAACATTTGGCAGTCATGATGGAGGATCTGGAGTGAGAAGACCATTCCTATTGTAGTAGTAGATTTCCTCTAGTTTCCTGCACACTGTACATATTTGTTACTGAAATAAAATCAGTATCAAATCCCATAGTCTTATAGACTCAATCCTCCTCTTACTCCCTAAATCTAGAAGCCCTATCCTTTCTGAGACTTTCTGAGGAATATGTGTCAAGATTCTGGAGTAGATAGCAGGTTTTAATCTGGGGTGATCATAGTGGACATTTTCATGGTCTCTCACTGAAGAAGAAGTTAATCTGATACATTTTTATTCTTAAGTATTAGGGTATAAAGTGTTATTTCTTGGAAAAGTGTTTGTATTTTTGAGAATCAATGAGTACTAAAGGTTAGCTAGCATTTCATTCCTCAAAATATGTGCCAGTGTTAAGAATTCAGAGGTTAATAAAAATGATCCTTGGGCATTGAGGAACCTACAGAAACAAATGACCAGTTGTTACATTTTAGACACGAACAGGGTAAATATTTTGTTCAGTTATTTCTTGGCAACCTTCAAGTCACACCTTGTGAATAACTACTGACCAACATACAGCCATCCTGGAACACTATTCTAGGACCTAAGATAGCTCTGGAAGATGAAGTGTAAAGAAATAATTATCTTCCTAGAGATTCACCCCACAGCACCACAAACAAGGCTCACCGAATCTTTTTATTTTTGTGCTCTTAGGTAGAGATATTTAATCTGATTTTGCTTAGCTCTTATCTAAATCTACAAGGTACTGACTTCATATCTTTATGATTACTTAAAGTCAGAAGGAAGCAGATCAGCTCACCTGTAGCCTAAAAATGTCTCTGAAAACTATATTTATCAGATGAAATATTGATCATATAAAATACAGTTATTTTGCACATTACAAAATTAATATTCTCATTGTAGGAAATGTAGATAACCCAGGAAAAGATAAAGAAAATAGTAACATATCTTTGTTCATAAAAACAAATTGCTAATATTTTGACCCGTTTCTATCTGGTATTTTGTATAATTATAAGAGCGAATTCATGTGTGAATATTAGTACATGAATATGTAACTATTTTATTATTATGTATTCCGCTTTTGGCTTAATGTTTTGGTATTATAAAATATTGGTGGTTTCTCTATAAGACTTACTAATAGTTGTCTAATATTCCATCAAAACCTTACCATAATTTATTTAATTATACCCTTATATATAGTACATTTCAGATTATTCTGTTTCTTTTGCAATTATATGTAATACTGTGAAGAACATCCTGGAAGTGAAATTACTGGATCCTTACGATTTTTGCATTTTAACATATCTTTACTGACTCAAAGCTTATGGAAATGTTCTACCTTTCTCTCTGCTAAGTTTTTTGTTTTAATGTTCATATTTAGACCTGCAATCTCCATGCAACTGTATGGTGTGAGTTAGTGGAAACAGTTTATTTTTTGCCATGTGCCTATCCAACTGATAACAGCAACGTTTATTTACAAGATTATTGTAAATGGTCTCACTTCAATATACTGTTACATTTTTTCAAAAATTTTAAATTAATTTTTCATAAATATACATTTACATTTGTTTTTAGTTTAGTATTGTTTTAGAACTCTTCTCTTCCATTGGTCACTTTGTTCCAACTTGGACCTAAACAATAGTGTCATATTTGTTATATTACTTATTACTTATTCATTCTAGCTTATCACAGGTCTTGATGTCTGTTCAATAAGACTTTCAGCTTTGTTCTTCCAAACTGCCATGGCTATTCTTGGCCTTGCTCTTCCATATGAATCGTTCAATGAGCTCATCGATTTAAAAAACCAACAAAAAACCCCCAAACAAACAAACAAACAAACAAACAAAAAAACAACTGTGATATTTGTTAGGATTGCATTGAAAGTATTGATTAATTTAGGAAGAATTGTCATTTTTTCCCCAGAATTGAGTCTCCTAGTCCATGAAATGATATATCCCTTATTTATTTTGGTTTTCTTTCATTTTTCTTTTTAGTATTATATAGTTTCATAATTTTCCATGTAGAGATTTTGTACATTTTTATTTAAATATGTTCCCATGTATTTGAATTTTAATGCTATTGCTAATGGCATCATGTCTTAAATTTAATATTATACATAGTTGTGGCTAATATGTAAACATGCAATGAATTTGGGGTATCTTGATTGATCATGTAGCCAGTAACCTTACTAAATTTACTATTTTAAAATTTCTATTTGGAAAAACTTACAGGGAATTTTTAAGAATAGTATGAAGTAGGGGTGCCTGGGTGGCTCAGTTGGTTAAGTGTCCGACTCTTGATTTTGATTCAGGTCATGATTTTAGGGTCATGGGATTGAGCCCCATATTGGGCTCTGTGCTCATCATGGAGTCTGCTTGTCCCTCTCCCTCTGCTCTTCCCACCTGTGCTCTCTCTCTCTCTAAAAGATTTTATTTATTCATTTGAGAGAAGGAGAGAGAGAGAGAGTACAAGTGGGGGAAGGGGCAAAGAGACAAGCATACTCTCCCAAAGGTATGTGCTTAACCAATGGAGCCATGCAGGCACCCCAATAAAAAAAATCTTAAGAAAAAAAAAGAATAGTATGAGGTACTCCTAAATATCCATCATTTGTTAATATTGTTATTTTGCCACATTTGGGGGTATCTTTTGGGTTTTTTTCAGAGATTAAAGAAAATTTTTTTAAAATATGAATTCAATTAATTGACATATAATGTATTATTCAAAGGTAGAGGTCAGTGGCCACATTTGTTTTATCATTTTTTTTCTGTATATAAAATAGTGCCTCTTACTATTTAACATCAATTATTATTATTGCTGTTGTTTAATTACTAAAGAATAAACTATAGACTTCAGGAACATCTGCCAAATAGTCCTGTATTTATCTCTTAAAAATGAGGACATTTTCTTACATAAAAAGAATAAAATAATAAAGTCTACTAAATTTAATTTTCCATACAATACTATTATCTAATCTCCAGTGTATTACCAAATTTCACCAATTATCCCTATAATGTTCTTTTTATTTTATTTTATTTTTCTTGATCAATTTTATTTTTCCTGATCCCGGATCCAATCAAGGATCACACATTGTGTCTAGATGTAATGTCTCCTTAGTCTTTTCTGACCTGGAACAGTCCCTTACCCTTTCTTGGTCTTTCATGAGGATGGAATTTTTGAGGAGTATAGACCTGTTATTTTGTGGAATAGCCCATAATTTTTATTTGAATACTTCCTATGATTACATTAAAATTATTCATTTTTGGTAGAAAATCGTATGAATGATGTAATCTTCTTCATGCATCATAATAGGAAAAACATGACACTAATTTGTGTCATTATTGTTTATATGAATTATATGTTGATACATAATATTTTGGATGTATTGAATTAAAAATATATTGCTAATGTTAATGTTACCTGTCTCTTTTTAAATTTTATATGGTTTCTAGATAATTTAAATTATACACATGACTTGCATTATCTGTCTATTGGACAGGAACACCTTACAACATCCACTAAAAATATAAAACAAAGAGTTATACATAATAAGCATCTAATAAAACAAAACAAAACAAAAACTAAATCTACAAGAAGGAAGGAAAAGAGGAAAAAGAAACAACAAAAGAATGGGAAAATAGAAAACAAATAGTAAGATGACAGATCCAAACTCAAATATACTGATAACAAATTACATCAAATGTTAAGTGTTCCAGATAATCCGATGATTAGTCAGAGAATGTCAGATTGGTGAAAAAAGCATGATCCACCTATATGTAGTCTATAAGAAATTTGCTTTAAATATGAAGGCACAGATAAGTATAAAGACAAAATGATGAAAAAGGACATACTTTGCAAATATGAATTATAGGAAACCTGGAATGGTATTGTTGATATCAAACAGCTGAAGACATTAAGACAAGGAATACTATAAGACGTAAAGAGGGATGATCCATAATGATAAAGAATCAATTCATTAGGAAGATATCATGATTCTCAAGTATACGTATCTAACAAAGCTTTAATACATGAAACAAAAACTGATAGCCCTGAAAGGAGAAAAAAACAAATCCGTAGTTATAGGTGTGGCAATCTCAATACTCCTCTCTTGGTAATTAATAGATCAAGTAATCAGAAACTGAGAAAGCATATAGAAGACTTGAACAAAATGATCCACCAACTTGTCCTAACTGACATTTTTAGAACATTCTGCCCAACAACAGCAGGATCCTCATGCTTTTCAAGTGCACATGGAACAATCATGTTAGACCACATTCTACGCTAGAAAACAATGATTCTAAAGTAATTGTAAAGGATTAAAATGACTACATTTTATTTATTTATTTATTTATTTATTTATTTATTTATTTATTTAAAAATCAAACTTAGTATTTTAGCTTAATGGAAAAATGTAGCCAATGTTAGAAAGGGGGAAAAGGTATTCCTGCTTTGTGATACTGTCATAAAAATTTGAATTGCAATGTATACAACAAAGCTACTTTCAACTCTTCTGTACCCACAAATATACTATCCATATACATATACAATTACTGTAAAACCTAATTTCAGAGTAATTCAAAGTTTAGCAAAAATTTTATTTCTCAAGATAGTTAATGAACATAAGCTGAGTTTGAGTATCTTTTCAGCTGGTGGTGCTGTGTGCTCAGGTCTAAATTCTGGTTAACACAGTGTTTTAATGGAATTTATATTAGCTGCAGTCTGCTTTGCAGTCTTGCCATACTCAAGACGACTAGGAACTTGGGTCGAGTACTAGACAGTAGAAATATAACAATAAGAATAATTTTTCATATTATCTTACCTATAAGCATCCCCAACATTTTGTGGTTAGATATTTCTCAGCAAAACAGTATTATTATTTTTTTTAGCTTATACACATATATATGTATTTTAAGTTTTTATTTAAATTCTAGTTAGTTTCCATATAGCGTAATATTGGTTTCAGGAGTAGAATATAACTTAACTGTATCGTCCAGTGCTTATCACAAGTGCCTTCCTTACTACCTATCACCCATTTAGCCCATCCCCTGCCCACAGTTTGTTCTCTATAATTAAGAGTCTCTTATGGTTTGCCTCCCTCTCTCTTTTTTTCCTCCTTCCCCAATGTTCATCTGTTTTGTTTCTTAAATACCACATATGAGTGAAATCATATGCTATTTGTCTTTCTCTGACTGACTTGTTTCACTTAGCACAATACACTCTAGCTCCAGCCACTTCACTGCAAATGGCAAGATTTCATTCTTTTTGATGGCTCAATAATATTCCATTGTATAAATATATATTTATACATATAAATATACATATATATAATACATATATATATGTATATATATATATCACATCTTCTTTAACCATTCATCATTCAATGGACATTTGGGCACTTTCCATAATTTAGCTATTGTAGAGAATGCTGCTATAAAGGGGTGCATGTGCTCCTTCGAATCAGTATAAAATTACTACATCTTAAAATACTCTGTAATAGTACAAGGTATGTTCTTTGATCAAAACTGAATTAAATTAAAAATGAATAGTGGAATGATATTTTGAAAATGCTCAAATATTTGGAAAGGAAATAATGTATGGGTTAAAGAAGAAATCACAAGAGAAATTAGTAAATATTTTGACCTTCAAAGAAAACATGCTAATCAAAATGTACAGAGTGTGACTACAGCAGTAATTAAAGGTAAACAAATAGTTCTAAATACTTATATTAGAAAAAAGGAAAGATCTAAAACAAATTACCAAAGCCAATCCGAAGGAGCGAGAAAAAGAAGGGCAAATGAAACCCAAAATACGTTAAAAGAAGGAAATAATAAACATGAGTGAAAAATCAGTAAACAAACGTCATTGAAATTGATGCAACCCAGAGATTAAACGATTGATAAATTTCCAACTAGACCAACCAAGACCAAAAAAAAAAAAAAAAGAAAAGCACAGATTACCAATATCAGAAATGAATATGATGGGATAATCACTCCCATGATTACATTATTGAGACTCTGTCATATCAAACTAGAGAGAGAGATTCTGGGCCACCTGGGTGGCGCAGTCGTTAAGTGTCTGCCTTTGGCTCAGGGCATGATCCTGGATCCCTGGGATCGAGGCCCACATCAGGCTCCTCCTCTGGGAGCCTGCTTCTTCCTCTCCCACTCCCCCTGCTTGTGTTCCCTCTCTCACTAGCTGTCTTTCTCTCTGTCAAAAAATTAAATAAAATCTTTAAATAAATAAATAAATAAATAAAATTAAAAAAAAAGAGAGAGATTCTCCTGTTGGCCTGGAAGAAGTAAACTGCCATGTTTCAAAAGGCCTATGAGAGAGTCACATGGCAAGGAACAGGTGGCCTCCAAGAGCTGAGAGACAATGCCAGCTGACAGCAAGGAAATGAGGAACTCAGGAACTGAATCCTGCCAACAGTCATGTGACCACAACATCCAAAATGGGATGCAGCTCTACAAATACCTAGATTGCCGCCTTGTGGGACCTTGAGCAGAAAACACAATTAATCCCTACTTGGTCTCTTGCCCACAGAATCTGTGAGATAATAACTGTTGTTTTAAGATGCTAATTTTGGGTAACTTGTTTTATAGTAATAGAAATGAATATGAACTTTATGCCAATAAATTTGACAACTTGGATGAAATGGAGAAATTTGTTGACTCAGATCACCAAACCTGGCATAGTTTATACACACACACACACACACACACACACACACATATATTCATATGCATATTCACACATATGTAGTATACATATTCACATTTATAATATATACTCACATATACATAAGTTATATATATTCACATATATAATATTCACTTTATATAGTCACATATATAATATATATTCATATATATATGAATACACCTATGCTTTTTTTTAAAAAATTGAATTCATAAATTGAAAAACACAGTAGAAACTACTCTAGGTCTGTATAGCTTTATTGGTAAAATCTACCAAATACTTAGGGACAAAACAAGATTAAACCTATATAAACTTTTTCAAAATATGTAGGAGGGGGGATCCTTCACAATTTATTTCATAAGACCAGATTATTCCAATACAAAAATCAGACAAAGATATTATAAGAAAACTACAGACCAATGTCTGTCATGAACACAGACACAAAAATCATTAAATAAATAATAAATTAAGTTCAACAATATATGAAAAGCATAATATGTCATTATTTAGTGAGGTTTATCTCAGGAATGCAAGACTGATTTAACATTTGACCAATTAAAGTTTATTTCAGGAATGTGAGTTTCATTTAATATTGAAAAAAATTATTGTCATTTACTGTATTAACAGACTCAAAAAACAAACCCATGTGATTATGTCAATAGATACAGAAAAATTTTCTCATGATATTCAATGTTCATTCATAATAAAAACTTCCCAAATTAGGGATAGAAGGGAACTTCTTTAATTTAGTGAAGACATCTATTTTTGAAATATTGAATGCTTTGTCTTTAAGGTGGAGAGCCAGGCAAAGATGTAGTCTCATCACTTCTATTTGACACTGTACTGCAGGACCTAGTTAGTGAAATTGCATTAGAAAAATAAGTCATGAGTTGAAAAAAAGTAGTAAAACTGTCTTCACAGCATACATAATCATACATGTAGAAAATCTCAAGTAATCCCCCCAAAACTAATAGATCTAGTAAGTGAATTCAGCAACATTTCAAATACAAGTTCAATGTACAAGAATCAATTGTATTTCTATATTATAGCAACAAATGATTAGATAACAATGTTACTTTACTTATCCATATGTGAAGATACACCTTTCTAGAATTGGGGATTATCAACAGAAAGAGTATATGAATGTTCATCTGTACTTATTCGATGTATTGCTGGCTATATCACTCTCTTGTATATATAGTTGACTTTGACTGCATTTCCCCCCTATTTTATCCTGAGTATTAAATAGGAAGTTAGGAGAGGCTGTTATATAGGATGCTATCTCAAAGTCCATTAAATCTTAATTCTGGCTTTTTAAAAGTAAAATAATTATTCTTAAAATAACCATGTTGAATTCATTTTTTTCAACATATTTAAGATAAACTTTGCTTGGTCTCATTTGGTTGACTAATTGATATAAGCTAGTCTTTGTAATTCAGAAACTGACAGAGTAGGCTGAGAGGTTTAAGGGTAGTGCTCTCTAAGTGCTTGGATTGAGACGATAAAAGAATTAAAATAACTTCTTAAAGGCATAGCTACTTTGAATTGTGTACAATTTATAATTATACAAAATTAGTAATTTATGAGGCGCCTGAGTGGCACAGCGGTTAAGCGTCTGCCTTCGGCTCAGGGCGTGATCCCGGCGTTATGGGATCGAGCCCCACGTCAGGCTCCTCTGCTATGAGCCTGCTTCTTCCTCTCCCACTCCCCCTGCTTGTGTTCCTTCTCTCGCTGGCTGTCTCTCTCTGTCAAATAAATAAATAAAATCTTTAAAAAAAAATTAGTAATTTCTCCTCTGTACTGATAATGTTGGGATTAGTGGCTATTTTCAGCAGATGGAACAATTACCAAATTGCTCTAGAGGAAAAAGAAAATGAGAATTTATTTCTCTATTTGAATATAAATTCCCTAACGTAATTATTCTCAGATTAATTCTCCTATGCCTTCATCACAGTTGCCACCAGATGATAATCATAGTTCAATTTGCCTTCCTGAGGGGAAAAAAGAAACTTGTACAACACCAGCACACACGTACTAACCAAACCAAGGCTGAGATGTGGAAATTCATTCAGTGTGTGAACATGCACCGTGACTAAAACTGTAACTGCACTGGAAGCTCAATCCACTACAAAAATAACCAGCTCATCTGCTTGAACTCAGGCATTATAATGCCTTTTGTCCTTTGACTTGAAAAAGATTTTAAATTATCTTCCAGGAATATTGGGATGATAAAATATTGCATCTGAGTAGAAAATTTCCTTTTGTAGAATACGGTTACTGAGATGAGCAATCTTCATTGTGTAGTGTCTAATTTATTAGATAAATAATGAATTACATTTATGGAAATGATTTTCTAACATTAACTTAAGAGCTTGACGCAAACTAAAATTAATTATATAGTTGACAAACAGCAGAAGTCAGAGATCTTGAAGACTGTGATAAAAAAACAAACCAAAGCAATTCAAACAAAACAAAAATCTCTAACTTCTGTAAATCATCACCATGACCAATGCTTGAGGTTATTCCCCACTTACGAGGTGAGGAATTACATCAACTCATACTGATTTTTGCTGTGTCTGTACACATAAAAATTGTTGGATTGCCAAGGTCCTTCAGTTTCTGAGGAATAACACAAGGCTGTAAGGAAGAAGTTGGTTTTATTCTCAGAATGAAAGAATGAATACAAAACCAGGGTTAACCAGACAGAATGAATAGAATAGAATAACTCAGTGCTGACTTAAGTGAGGGAGACATTGAACGAAATCTGATAGCTTAACAGAGCAGCTGAAGGAAAGTCAGGTAAAACAAAGTTGGTATTGAGGGACTATAAGGAACTGGATTATAGTGATGATGAGATAAAACTAAATGTAACCCGGTACAAAGCCTATGGACCAGGAGTATATAGGTGATTCTTAAAAGATGATCAGATGTCAGGCAATGGTTGAATCTTTACTGATGGCAGTGTTGAAGTTGGTTGTAGGGCATCCTTTGGAGATAAGTCTTTTGTTCTTTGTGGTAATTTTTGAGTCTGATTTTTTTCTTTCAGGCCATTGTCATATGTGGTGAAATATCAGTTTCTCCCTATGAATAAAATCTTTAATGTCTTGGATGAAGATTTTAATATCAGGGCCATGTAACGCTCCCAGACTGTGTTAGCAAATGAGTAGCCTTATATCTGAGATGCTAGAGATTGGACATTGATTGGACAACCAAGGCTAGCTTCACACATACACATGCATATCATGATTTAGATTTTATACAGTCTTGGAAAGGGTAATATGGTTGAGGAGATGAGTTGGAGGAAAGAGGATAGATACGGAGCTTTGGTTCAACGACAGGCAAAAGATAAGTGAACAAAAACTGACAAAGAATCAGGACAACATAATGTCATATTAAGGGAAGGAAAAAATAGTATAAGACATAATTATAAATCAGAGCATTTAAAGATATGCTTGTTTACTAGGATATTGAAGAGAGTGTTGAGGAATGAGGAAGGAAAATAATCCTCTATTGTCAAAGCTGGTTATTTTTAACGTTGAGGTATTCTGAGGAAAGTTTTTATAATTTTGAGGTTACAACCTGATATGAATGATGTATCTAATAAGATATTAATATGGGACACATATTGCTAAAGATAAACCTATTATATGACATAATTTGCATGTTTAGATTAATTGTGGTTCATTAAGGCTTAAGAGAGAAGTATCACTTGCACTCAGGGCTTACTCATACTCTGGGAACACTACCAAACAATCAGAGAAAAGAGTCATCTTAGGAAATTTTAAGAACTAATAAATAGTAAGAGCTGCTTCACTTCTGGAAACCAGGACAGAAATACAGGATATCCATCTGCATCAGGATTTTAACTCAACATCGTTAATATTTTTGATACCCGACACTTTTTTTCCCTATCATACCTATCTGGACTTTTGCTGTATCTCCTAAGAGGTTTTCCTTTTATAGTTGGCTCCATGCTAATATAGAATGAACTTTCTAAAAACATTTCCTGTTTAACATCCTTCAATTGTTCCTGAAACCCCTCCTCTAACCTAGTGTGGCATAAAGGACTCTCAAGATACGGTTCTTGATTAATTCCACAGTCTAGTCATGAACTGGGTGAAGTCTCCTCAGTGCTATACTTTCTTTACACATTTTGAGTATCTTCATTCATCTGGAGCACATTCCTCATACGTACTTTTTTCCTTCTGTCTCCCAAAGTTTGGCTGCTTTGGTACATAGGAAGCCTTCCTTGACCTTTTCCTTTGAGTGAATCAGAGCACTCATTTCATTGTGTTGTAATTGTCATTGTCTTTTTTGCTTTTTTTTTTTTAAGATTTATTTCTTTATTTGAGAGCGAGCACGAGAACAGGGGGAGGGGCAGAGGGAGAGGAGAGAGAGAATCCTCAAGCAGACTCCCGCTGAGCATGGAGGCCCCACGGGGCTCAGTCCCACAACCCTGAGATTATGACCTGAGCTGAAATAAGAGTCGGATGCTTAACCGACTGAGCGACCCAGGTGCTCCTGTCATTGTCTTTCTTATTTGGTTCCCTGACTTGAATCGCTTCTTACTTACGGATAAGAACTCAGTGTTACTCGTCTTTGTATTTCCCTTACTTGACATGGTAACTGGCACTATAGGCCACCCAATAAACGTTTATTTATTTTTTTAAAAGATTTATTTATTTATTTTAGAGAGCATGGGAGAGCTAGTGGAGGGGAGGGGCACGGAGAGAGGGAGAGAGAGAAACTTTAGCAGACACTTCGCTGAATGCGGAGTCCAACATGGGGCTTGGTCTCACGACCCTGAGATCATGACCTGAGCTGAAACCAAGGGTCAGATGCTCAACCAACTGAGCCACCCAGGTGCCCCTAAACGTTTATTGAATAAACAAATAGATTGCGACCTGGCAAGAACCATATTTTGACCAATAGGCAGGGCCTTCTGGAGCCCACATATGTTTTAAGTGATAATCTTTAGCCTCCCCCTCTATCCCTTTATTCAAATTAAGCCTCTATTAGGAGGTGGGGAAGGGCTGGCAGTTAAAGATCACACTTCCTGCCTCTGCCTCAGAAGTTCCTCATCCAAGGCCCACAATGCAATCTCTCTTGTCTAAGCTATTTTTAAAAGACATTTGAGTGTTTTTTTCCCTTAGGGAGGTGATAGGTTGTAATGAGTCATCCCTGTTCTTTCCTAGTCACATTTATAACCAGTAGTAATTTACCTCTCTGACACGGAACTCCTCTGACAAGTACTTGGGTAAGACTAGATCTACAAAATGTCTGGGCAGATTAGGTATTGATCTTGGGACTTTAAAATTACAATTTTCTAAGGAACTATTGAAACTATATAAATCTCATCCTATAATTAAGACTTTATTAGCAGTCAGTTTTGTTCATTTTTCTTTAGTCCAGACCGGCAGGTACTGAATAGAAGCCCCAGTGAGAAAAAATTCTGTTATAAGGAATCTTAATTATTCTGCCTCATTTAATATGTTGAAGATGCTGAAACTGGGGACCAATCTATCTTTACCACAATTGTGATCTGTTTGTTATCTATCTCACTTTCTGATCTGTTTGCTACCTCATTTATTTGAAATCCATCTTACATAATACTTGTGGACTATTACCACACATTTCAGAATGCATTTATAGCAGATGGAAAAAAAGTTGCAATAAATAAAATAATGTATTTTTTTCAGGTTATTTATAAAAATGAGTCACTGAAAAGAAGTATATTTCTTAAAAGAAAAAATAGACCGGTGAGTATGACCAACTAATTTTTTTTAAGTCCAGGTTAGGGTAAACCACTATTTTCTTATAGCCCAATAGTGTGCATTAATAAGTCAAGGGATTTCGTCATGGAATGATGAGACTTAGCTTCCTGTTAGAATCCTGTTTCTGTTAGCATCCTGTTAGAATCGTTAGTCACCATTGCCTGAGTCAATTGCATCATTTGATCAGCCTCACATAGATCATTCAAGTGATGATAGTAAGGAATTGATACTTTCAATCATTTTTTGGTCATTTTTACAGGGACATCTGATGAGTGACTTCAGATTTTATAGCAGATCATAAAAAGGGCAAGCAAAAGATAAAGCTGTTTTTCTATAAAGATAAAGACAATTTTCTGAGAGAACTGTAACTTGTAAGGTCCCGCAAGTGTTATTCTGAAGCTAGGTTCTGAGAGTAAGATGGAAAAGACAAGGATCCATTTTGATTATTCTATGATAACATGTAGAAATGAAGTCTGGAAATAGGATTTGAAAATTAAAATTAGAATTTATTGGTAAGAATAATTGTTAAATGGAACTAGTAATAATATTGTAAAATAATAGGATGACCACAGCACTATAGTTAGAAATTTCAAACTGAATTCAGCTGTCCGTTAATTGTAGTCAGGTAGCAAAAATAATCAACACATTATCTGGCCCTTTTTGCATTCAATAAGTATTCCATTCCTTTCATCTGAAGTTGTATGTTTCATCTTTACCTATAAATTCAGATTTGTTCTTCCTTTTTTTTTTTTTTTAAGATTTATTTATTTACTTGAGAGAGAGAGAGAGAGTGCACACACGTTGTGTGTGAGTGGGGGGGGGGCAGAGGAAGTTGGAGAGAGAGAATCTCAAGCAGACTCCCCCGTGGAGCCTGGGCTGATTTCATGACCCTGAGATCATGACCTGAGTTGAAATCAAAAGTTGGATTCTTCACCGACTGAGCTGTCCAGGCACACCTGGATCTGTCTTTCTTATACTCTCATCCAATTTAATAAAAGAAGAACTGGTAGAAATTTTCCTATTTTCCCTAAAGATCTGTATTTACAGCTTATGGCAAGAGATTTTTTTTACCCCCTGGCCCAAGGTATATATATTTTTGAAAATCAAATCTGAATGTATGGACTTAAACCTGGGTTGTGTAAATATTTTCGATTGACCTCATGGGACTTCTGGAAATCTAACCTGAGAGGTTTAAATACATTTTTCAGAAATTTCTCTTATCTTATGTTATTGGAATATTAAATGAATTGATAACTTATGAATCCTACTTTCTAAAGATAAATGTATATGAGGGTTAGAGAATGGGATATTAATAAAGATTATAAATATGCAGATAATTTATGTGTTACTGATCTAAAGAATTAAATTTTTTATGTAAGAACACACTCAGAACACTACCAGTAAACTAAATATGAATTAATCAATTTTAATTCTTCAGGCAATACTTTGGTCTCTTACCAGTTTTTTGATACTGCCAAGGATGTTATTTTTCCTTGTATAGCAAATATGGGAGAACATACAATACAGTAGATTTCCAACTGAAAGAATTCCAGATAAACTTTTATTGTACTTTTACACACACCCACATCCTATATACACATATACATATCTATGTAAGCAGACTAGAAAAAAACAAATGAAGTTCATATCTGGTCTCATCATCTCTAAAGACATCTTACTAATAGGTATGAAGTAATTTATCTCATAATAAATCCATCAACCAATAAGTCTAATTACTTTAAACAAATAGTCATTGTCATCGATAGTCCATCATCCATCCATAAAATCAAGATTTCTTAAGCCATTTAATCCCCAAAACATTAATGTCCTTATTTTCTAATCATCTAATGATGTTTACGCCTGGCTTTTGCTTTAGTAGCTTTCCATAATGGCACTCTTGGGCATGAGATTTCATTTAACAAGAAGAAAAGATGTTTGATTCATATTTTTAAAGAGCCTACTGTAACATATTTTCCCTAAAAGATGAATACATAAGTATTTTGGTGAACAAAGAAGAAAATCAAATGAGGTTTTCTTGTGAAAAAGCCCCAGCTGTTTGCTTATCTCATGAGAGCTATGATCTCTTCAGTACTCTCTGCAGAGAAAAATCTTATTCTCCTTCTCCTTCATGTGGTCATAAAATACATGCTGCCACTAGCAGCAGTCTCTGTAGCTAATCTCTCTCTCTCTCTTTTTTTGCATGCATGAACAGATTTCTAAAAAAAAAAGAGAAATTAGCTTTATCTTTCAATGTTTGGTATCAGTTCAATTTTGACTAAAATCGAAAAAAAAATTTTTTTTTTTAGCAGTATGAAGGTAGAAATAAGCATTTTAACTAAATTGTCAGGATGTTGTTTTTGCCTCCATACAACTGACCAAACCAACAGATTCTAAGTATGCCTGGTTATATTTCTTAAACAGAACCAATTTTGCTATCTTGGAAATTAAGTCATGGTTCTTAGAATTATTTTATGTTAAAGCAATAGGACCTGCACTTTTTCTCCAAAGTATTCATTTTGATGCTTTGAAAGATTTAAGTCTTCCTGGGCCATTAAAACACTTTCATAAAATGTGAAAATATTTATAAATCATATGTACATATTGAGAGACAGCATGTCTACTTACTGAGAGATTGCTAAGAAAAACCCAAGTCTTGGTTAAATAGTTGATAAAACTCATTTTAGTAAAAAGTCTATATCCTGGGGCACCTGGGTGGCTCAGTCGGTTAAGCTATGCATCTGACTTCAGCTCAGGTCATGATCTTGGCATCCTAGGATCGGGTTGCTTGGGGCTCTGTGTTCACCGGGGATCTATTTCTCAACCTCTCCCTCTGCCCCTCCCCCTGCTCGTGCTCTCTCTCTCAAATAACTAAATAAAATCTTTTTTAAAAAGTCTGTGTCTTGTTAATACTGAAGTAATAGAACCTACTACTTACTCAATTGGATGGTTCTTGATGCATTAAGAAGAATCACTCATCCTGCCTTAGCATCGTTGCTTATAGTAACATCGTGTCTCGCTAGGCCTCTGTCCTTCATTAACTCCTCTTCTGCATAGTCATTTCGAGTACTGGATCTTCTTTTCTACTTTCTGCCTCCCTCCCCTGCCTGTGCCATTGGTTTACTCCACTTGACTGAGTTTTGCATTGGTCCCTGCCCTTAAGTTCTGATTTTCCTTTTTGGATAGTTTTTGTCTATAATAGGAACCACACCCTGAAGCCCAGTTCCACAGCCAGGCACTCCACTATTCTACCTTGCTTGTGTTAGTTTTCATTCTCAAAAATATGGTCTTGGTAGCTGGAATCCTGAACACCAAGGACAGTCTTTCTATACTATTTTTCTGACCCTCTAGACCTGAATTCTCTATCTTGAGATCTTATTTATCCAGTTAAACATCTAGGTGCCACAATATTTCTTGAATTGTGGCTTGAACTCTGTGGTAAACAAGAAGGTCCCTCTTTAAGGAAGGGTGCCCAGCTGCGGGAATGTGGTTGACAGCCAGCTCCAGCTGCCATCTCCTTTAAGGTCAGCCTCAGCTGTACAGAGCTACTTCCTCTGAGGTGATGTCCTTTCTGGGATGAGCCTACATGAGGTGAGGCAGGGATGTACCATCTGATCATTTTTGGCCTGATATAGGATAATTCCAATGAACAAAATTTGCTCCAGAACTCCCCATCTGCTTGGCTGAAGATTGTTGGGTCTGCAACACAATTCAACTTCTTCTGGCCAGTCTTGCTTCTCCTCCTTCCTCTCACAGGCCTTGATCCTTAGTAAATATCTTATACGTCAACCATCTCAGTATCTACTAGCATAGGTACTTGACCTTCTGTGCCCTTCAAAATATTCATTTTCAGTGAATGGCCACAGGCTCACCATGAAGCCTCATTTCAGTCTTGTTAATCTGATACCCATTAACTGAGGAATATAACAGTGAGTGAGGAAGATGATGTAAGCATACTAGAGGCCCATGGAAGTATCAAGCCCAGTGAATCTTTCTCACTGGAAGAGTTAGCCGATGGTGAGTAAGAACACTATATGATAGACTTCTAGGTGATGGTAACAGAGGGTCTGAATCAGAGGACCCAGAATTGGGTTCCTGCAGTGTACTGGGAGATACCAGAAATCGGATGGGAGCAGAGGCTCTCATAGTCTTGGTAAAGGACTCACCTTGAGAAAAGATGGAGCATAGCCTGGAAAGAGAAACCTGTATGACATGCGTGTGGCAGGGTTGTATGTGAGGTAGTAATGGGTGTGTATTCTGTCCCCAGAACTCCCTCCACACGCATATACACATGGGTCTGGAAATGTGGGTACTGGAAACTCCTCAGGGGGGAGAATCATAGAGGCATACAGAAGAGAAACTTCAAATGTCTTGGGTTTTAACCACAAACACATTGATCCAGGTATAAAGAAGGAAAGAGTAGAAGAATATTTGATGACGTAGAGTCAGTCATCCACATATTCCCTCTCTCTATCCCCCTACATGGAAATCTATGAGCTTGGAAGCAGGATAAAAAGAACCTGAGTGGGGTAAAGGGAGTGGTACCCATCTCGACCCAGGCCTGAGTTTTCTAGTGGAGGCTGGAGGCCAAATACCAACCTTTAAATGTAGAGACCTAAGAGTAGAGGAGATATATGTAATACTCTGATTATAGTTTTGGAAGAGGCATAGCATCTGCTCTGTGGCACAACCACATAGAAACCATAGACAGAACAAGAATAAAGAATGCCCAGTGGCAGCCTCAGGGCTCCCACAGAAGCTGGCAGAAGGAAGTACCTACCATCTCATGGATTTTTTTTTGCTCTGATACTTCAAGTCCTGAAAACCACAGAAAGATCTCCCATAATAATTATGTTAAAATCTGAGTCCTGATACTGGTATGTTGTCTCCCTAACTAGAAATGCAGTTGTCCCATGTTGTTTGGACTATGACTAGATCTCCCAAGGCCTTCAAGCACTGTGACTGGCCTGTTCTCTCTAGTCTTGGACGGTAGTTTCAGCAAACACTACGAACGAATGTGCCAGCAGATACTGCCTGGAGGAGAGGCTTCACTCTAGAACCATGCTTGCCAATATTTTAGCCACTAGCTCATCTGAAATGTGTCCGTTTGCATTGAGATTATGCTGGTATGTAAAATATACACCATTTTTTAAAGACTTAGTAACTTTTCTAGTGTGTTGCCTAGAAAATTTAAAATGGCAGCTGTGGCTTATATTCCCATTGAATAGCACTGGTCTGGACATGCCATCAAGCAAGGTTCATGTAGAATTCTTCTACATCTCAGCAGCTCTGGCATGCAATATATAGAGACTATAAAGTGGACAGTCCTATCACTGCTTCAGTCTTGTAAAAGCCCCAGAATTCTGTGCTCTAATATAGAGGTAAGAGGGGGTCAGGAAGGAAATTCTATGTTTTGACTGAGTTTAACCTGAAATGCCTAAAAAATATCTTAAGTTCCCGAGTTTACCTGGGAAGTTCTAGATAAACCTTTTTGTGCTTAAGTAGAAATCGATTTACAAGATAGAAAAGAAAAATAAGAAAGGTCACATTGTTTGGTGATCTGACTTTATGACTCATGACAAATATAATCTATAACTAGTATTTGCATAAATCATGCACAAGCTGGGCCATTAACCAGAGCAGAGGCAGAGTGTGATGGGTTAAGCACGAGAATAGACAGTGACACAGACATAAGGATTTGTAAAACCCACTGTGGTCAAGTTCAAGCGCATGCCCAAGATGCAGGGCCAGGCAAGCAGAGTGGTCCTAGGCAATTTCACTTGAGGCATCAACTAATACTGCCATATTTAGAGCAGTAGCCAGCTGCAGCCAGCTACCCCATTCACATTTAAAGGGCCTGTATTGGGGCCTACCAAAAAGCAAATTAAAATCTATTGTAGTATGAATTCTACCACTCTACATGGGCCTCTGAGAGGTCCAAAGTGAGAGGTGACTGGTGGAGGTGGAGGCTGGTGGTGATGAGGTGTACCTGATTGATGCTGGCAATGTTTCAGATCCAAAAAACGCAACAAAACCACCAATGCTGTTAAGCTAGAGTCACAAAAGTTGGCTTACTGTCTACAGGCTTTATTAAATACCTAATCCAATTACATCGGTGAGAACCACGCCAGGCAGAAAGTCCTATTGGATCTTATTTAGGTCAATCAATCATGGCTATTGAGACCTAGAGGGCACAATTTGATTATCCTGTACATAGGCAATGTGAATGCGCAGGTGTGCAGGGGATAAATGATCTGAAGACTTGGTTAGGAGCTGGTTTCAGAGAAACCGTGTGTCTGTCAGTAAAATTCACATGTCCTGGCAGAGTAAAGTTAGCAGTATCTCAAGCCCCAGTCCCATGCCTTAAATAAGAAAAATGGGAGCTTTCAAACTCATTAAAGGGTGAGGTGGTGGAAACTACATTGAACTGAACTGTTTGGCGACAGCCAGTATTATTTCAGTTTCCCATAGTGGCATTTACTTACTGATAGAGTTTAAAATGGTCATGGTGTCAAGGTTCCCCAGGAATGGTATGTTCACATGCTTTTAGATTTCCCTGCAACATTTTTATTCCCATCTAGGCATTTGGATCAGTAATATTGGCACTAGTTCAGGCCAGAGCTGTATACTGAATCATATAAGTGATGTCTCATTAACATACCTTAAAAACATTCTGCTCTGAAGATGGAAATGAATGTTTTCTTGGAAATAAATGCATGTGCTTATGGTAAATCCATTAGTGAGATGGGTAATTTGACCACAGGTATTGCTGCTGTAAATATTAAATACTCTGTTTTGGTTATTAGATTTAAAAAAGAGGGTAAAATATTGAGATGAGAAAAGCACGCATTGATCATTGGGGAATTTGGTAAAAAATGGATTCTTTGGGACTTCGTCAGGCTGGAAAATCAGGAAAGAAGCAGAAATGATATTTGTGTCAGAAGAGTCAGTAATTTAATGGCCAACAGGAAAGTAAAGTCATGTTTCTGTCATTTGAAATTAGCCTGGAAGAGGCCTTTGTGATGATTTTACCCAACTCTTAAATCTTACGGGCCTCCATAGCAAGAGTTTAGCTTGATGTCCTTGTGAGCAGATTAGAACCAGACTCCCCTGTTTAGCCTAATGTTCTATCAGTTGTACTGCAGACTTCCCTTGATTTTCTTATTGTTTTTGAGAGATTCCTTTTTCAAATAATAAACATATAGCGACCACTTACAGAAAGCTTAGAGCCTTCCAGGCACTGAAAGTATTAAGAGTATTCTTATGTCTATTGTGCTGACCAGACAGTGAGCACCGAGATGTTCACTTACCTGCCCAAGGTCACACAGATGGGAAGTGGTGCACAGTGAGGGTTTCAAGGCATTGGTGTCAACCCGGCTCTAGAGAGTAAATGTCCAGCATTACATAAATGTGCAAAGTGTAATCAAATCTAGCAAAAACAGGGCATGAAATGATGCATATCTTTAAATACATTTTTAATGACAAATTATGTATTCTAGAATTTCCCGGGGGAAATAAAATCATGCAATAAAAAATAAAAAATGAAAACAATAGATCCAGTATGACTTACAACCCTGGAATTGTTAGCCTTTTATTAGGAGTAGTTTACCACACTGTTTAGAGTCCCTCACTTTGTTTGAATCACACTGGGGTTGATAAAAAAAAAAAAATCCCTGTATTTTGGGCAGGGAAGTACTGATGAGTTCTTTTAAAGTACAAATTGTACTGACTATAAGAGGAGCTATGACTTTAATACTTCAGAACTAAATTGATTGAAAGAGTAGCCAAGCAAATTTTTAAAACATGGCTTAAGAGTGTATGAAGAACAGCTTATACAGAAGGAAGAAATATCACAAAGGAATAAATGCACATCATTTTTAGCCTAATTATATAATGTGGCATATAATAAAGTATACTTCCTTTTTGACTTTACAAATGTCATAGTAATTTTTAATGTTAATACTAATTTTCTTCATCCCCAAATCTCTTTTGGGGAAAACGATATATGGAACAATTTTGTATATAAATGGGGAATGTGAGAAATGAATTTCTAAAGTTCAGGCTTGTATGTGTCATTAGAGACAGGAAATGTGCTCAGAATATCCAAGTAACGTAGGAAACGTAGGGGGCCAAAACATCTAGGTTCCTTAATTCATTATGATGACTAAAAAGCCAAAAGACAGTCTCATGTTGAGATGGGGACCATTAAGCATACAGCAGACAGAAGCCTATTCCAGCTAATATTAAATTAGAATTACAGACTGCCTATTTTTGTGGTTACGGTCACAAAGCTGGGTATTTGTTTGTTTGCTTGCTTTATTGTTGGTTTGTTTATTTGTTTATTTTGCAGTTCTTATACATTTCCAGAGTGTCCTTTTCTAAATTCAGAATCAGGTAAGATTCCAATATATCTGAAAGGAAAAGCAAAAGAGCACATTTTTACAATTTCACAAATCACTGCAGCATCATCACCTCTACGCCTTAATGCCTCTGAGTGCCTATTTTCTCTCTATTCACGATATCAGCTTGAAGCCTGAGTGGCAATGAATTTCTCAAAATTTATGGTAATTGCAGGAGCAGCAGTAAGGATTCTGGGAGCCTAAGGTAGATAAATAGATGTGTGTGGTAGAGTAGATAAATATGTGGTCATCAAAAGAGAGGAAGAAAACAGGACACCCTGGGGCCCACATCAGTGAGGGCAGAGTTGAGGAAATAGAGAGGAAGCTAGGTATTTCAAAATGGGGGGGGGGGGGGGGGCTTTGTATGGGAACTTTGTGGCAAACTTCTGGAAGGGCTGGAGGAATAAAAAGAGAGAAAAAGAGGGAAACTGGAGAAGCAAAAAGGAGGAAGGGGCAATACTCTGAGATGCAGAAACCACTCAGACCCCTAGGCTGGAGCTCACGGGGCTGTCCCTGTGGCCGCACTGCCAGATATGCTGGCCCCACAGAGGTGGCTGCCTCTGCAGGGCTCTGGGATTCTCCGTCACCCTGGTCACCCCGTGCCTGCGCTGCTGCAGGAGCCACCAACAACTGCTGTTGGTGGTGGTGTCTACAACCCCTCTTCCTCTCGCCTTCTCTTCTGACGGTGCTGCTCATTAGCAAGCCCTAAACAGGAAGCCAGACAAAAAAAGGGGGTCTGCGAAGTGGAGATTCAGCCTTTCCACCCCAGCTGTTCAGGGCAGAGTATGAAAGGGCAACTGGGTGGCTTGCACTTGCAAAAAACTGCAAAATCATTATCAGCTTGAATCCGAAATCATCAGCATGCCAAGAGTTCTGAGAAATACTAGCATAGGCATCACTTTTAAATGTTTACATGTCTGGTTAAGGGCATTTCAATCTACAGTCTATGCAGGGCTCAGCAAAATCTTTTGTAAACGTCTAGGTAGTAAATATTTCAGGCTTATGGTCTTTATAGTCTCTGTAGAAACTACAACCTCTGTTACTGTAGCATGAAAGCAGCCATAGACAATACATAAATGAGCATAGCTGTGGTCCAATAAAACATTACTTATAAGACAGGTGGCTGGCAGACAGATCATAGTTTGTAGATGTTTGACTCATTGAATAAGAGAGACCTAGTGCCTGAAAAAACTGTACAATGATCTGAAAAATAGGAACCTATTGTGAGCATAACTTAAATGCTGTATTAACTTTGATTTAATTTGCAAATCTTTCTTTGAAGAATGCATGTATTGGAAATATGAAAAAAAACTATGTAAGTCCCATCTTATGTTGTCAATGATTTCAAAATACTTAGAAGGTATAATTCTTTTATTTCATTGGCAAATAGACAGTTGAATTCAGACCAGAAGAAATTTTGTCTCACAATGCCTTTATAAAAGTAGCTCAGAACCTGTTATAGAAAATGGGGTCCAATGAACAAAATCCAAAATATATTTGTCTGGATGGCAGAAGACACAGCTTAGCGTTGTGCCAGGCCAGGAAGGCCATCAATGACTATATGAGAAGCCCAAAGTATTAAGAAGGTAATTAACATTTGAGTTATAAGTTAAGATTATGGAAATCTGGCCCAAACTGTCTGAAACCATGAAAAGAGCTCAGGCATACTTAGAACACTCCTGATGATAGTTTATTATTACAACATAACCTGGAACATCTAGACTGATTTGTTCAGTGACTAAATTAATGTCTTTGTGGACATTTTCTTAAATTTGTCCTATATAATAAATTCTGTTAATGTAAGCAAAAGCTGAGCTAATGTTCAACTCTAAATAAAATACCCACTAGGGACCTCTTTAATTGTTGGCATACCTGGCAAATTCTGGGTTTAGAAGTAGAATAGCTTTCATTTAAAGAAATTTGTTTCCAAGTCAGTATTGGGTGTGTTCCTTTATTTCTTAATCCTTTGGTTCTGGAGCATGCAAGCTAAACTAATCATTATTCAAATTCTGAATATTACTGGAGGTAGGTATTTATGATATAGATTTAATGCCCTGGAAGAAGAATAAGACTTCATAATCTTGCAACTTCAAACACCTTTATTTTAGCAAAGACAGTATGTTAGATAATATCTAATGCATACATTTTTAGCATTTTCACTTGATATTTTAATTTGAGTACTTAGCAAAACATTAACTAGAATTACCAAATTACCGTATGATTCACCAGTCCCACTTCTGAGTATATATCTGAAAGAATTAAAATCAGGATCTTGGAGAGATACCTTCACTCAGATGTTCATTGAAGCATCATTCACCATAGCCAAGACATGGAAACAAGTTAAATGTCCATTGGTGGGTAAACAGATAAAGAAAATGTGGTATATACATGCAATGGGATATTATTCAGCCTTAAAAAAACAAGAAAATCCTGCCATATATGACAACGTGGATGAACCTGGAGGACATTATACTAAGTGAAATAAGCCAGTCACAGAAGGACAAATACTGTATGATTCCACTCATATGAGATATTGAAAATAGTCAAACTTACAGAAGCAAAGAGTAGAATGGTAGTTGCCAGGGGCTAGGGAGGAGGGAAATGGAGAGTTGTAGTTCAATAGGTAGAAAGTTTCAGTTATGCAAGATGAATAAGTTCTAGAGATCTGCCATACAACATTGTGCTTGTCGTTAACAATATTGTATTGTGCACTTAGACATTTATTAAGAGGGTTAATCTTATGTTAATCTTACCACCATAAAAGAATCATAAATAACATATGTTCAAGGGTTACTAAATTCTTTGTCTGATATCTGTTTGCATAATAATTTTCTGAGACAGTTTGGCCAAACTCCTGGTGAATCCTTAAGAGTATAGAATAATAGGGCAGCTTTTGCTTATATAATCAGAATTCATTATATAGGAAAAATTTAAGAGATTTCCAGAGTGATATGAAATTGTCAGGCTATGATGGGCTATACTACAGTAATAAACAGTCACCAGGGAGATTCTGAGTGTGCCTGAACCTCCATTTCTAGAAATAAAATAGTGTTTTCTTTCCCAAGTGTACAGGTACTCAAGTTTCCTTTCTGATACCTTATTTTCTGTTGTAGGATTTTTCTTTCCAGAATGTCCTCTCTTGGAAAAACTATCTCATAGCTCTCACCATCTGTTTCAATGAGGATATTCTTGGAGAACATATCAGTAATGTGCACCTTTCCAAAATTTCGAGTCTTTATGACTTATCACCAGCCTATCACCATCTAGCTGTCTTTTTTCATAGATTTCACAGTTTTCCTTTCACAGATGAGAAGCTGTTATCTGTCTTTCTTACTATTCCTTCAGTCTCAACTTAACCTCTTCTGAACAATTACTCAAAAAAAAGAACGCCCACAGTTCCACAAAAGCAGGCATTCTGAAGTTGTATAAACCCCAGGAACACATCTGACCATTTTTTCCAGCTCCCATAGCCTTCCTCTACCCATTTAACAAACAAATAAAAATCCATAATAGTTAGAAAGCTGGAATGCCTAAAAGGCATGCATTTTGTTTCAACTATCCACTACAATTTAAGTTAGCAAACAAAACACTTTACGTGCTGAAAATTCTGCATTCAAGTTGATGGTGATTTTGCAGTTTATAAAAAGTACAGGGAAGAGTCTTTTCTCTATGCATGTGTAGTTGAAGGCCCACATCCGAGAGGTTCTCCAGGACAAAAGAACAAGACTTTCTACAGAGACTATGAAAATCTTACCATTTAGGATGTAGAAAACTGCTTGCAATACTTAAATGACAAAGTGTTTAGTTCTACCCATCAAGATATTTAAAATCATAAGCTAACATTTCTAGCATATTGCCCCAAACACGTATCTACCTTGGAATACAGAATCCTCCTATTCCAAAAAGCAAAACACTGCTGAAAGTTATAAAATTGGCTAGGTGAATTCACACTTCCAATGACAATTCAGTTCCACTGTGCTTTTCTAGGAAGGAGTACCTTGGACCCAGTTTTTAAAAGCCCGCATATACCACCCGTGAACACCACTACAAGCCAGGAAGGGGAGAGCTTTGGGACATGCGAGAGTTAACTAGTTTCTCCATGTTAATTTTTTTTTTTTAAAGATTTTATTTATTTGCCTTTGCGAAAGAGAGAGAGGGAGGGAGAGAGAGAGCCAGCCCACAATTGGGGGGGGAGGGGCAAAGGGAGAGGGAGAAGCAGACTCCCTGGTGAGCAGGGAGCCAGATGCTGGGCTCTATCCCAGGACTCTGGAATCATGACTGAGCCAAGGCAGAAGCTTAACCGACTGAGCCTCCCAGGAGCCCTCCATGTTAATTTTTAGAAAACATTCCATTTGTACATGTTTTCATATATTAAAAAGAGCCTTTTTTTTTGTAAAACCCACTTGAAGAGCTTAGAAAATACTAAACACATAATGTCATCTTAGGAAACTATACCAGGAAATTATAATACTAAAATCCTAAATATAGTATTAAAATACCAGAAAGTTATAATGCTAAACAAAAAACTCTCTTCCTGTATACAATTAATTAGCCAAGGCTACACAATGTTTGTGCCATTAGTTCTTCTGAGTTGCCATCTATCTGTATACACACGTGCATATACATACACAATTCTTTTATAATATGTAATTTTTCTTATTCACAATAAAGAAAATACAGCATTGCTTTTTCAGGCTGCTAGAAAAATTTAAGTAATTTCAAACTAAGGAAGGGAAATAGGTAGAATTTATTGTTGTAATACTGAGTATTTTTCCCTTCCTTATTCCTCAAAAGTGATTAATTGAAGGAGACATTTTAACCAAGGGAAAACTGCTGGAGGCTGTAGCCCAGTAATAGAGGAAGGAGTGAGTGAATGTCTTGTAATAATTTGAATTTCACTGTAAGATTCAATGAGCCCTGGAGTAGTAGTTCATGTTTAATTCATATGGTTAAAGATAAATCATAGGTAGATGAAAAAACTTTTACTCTTCATGCATTAAAACCTATAAAGGTAAAATACATTTTTAATAATCATACAATGGGGTGGTTCTACTCTATTGAATAGGGAGTATTCCATAGTGCTAAGGTCCTGGTCTCTAGACTAGATTATAATTCCTTTAAAACCAAGTATGATTGGAGGGTAGAAAATCAGCTTCCCGAGAGAGAGTGGAAAAATATGCCTCCCGGTTTGGTAGGGCTGTGATCCAGAGAAGATATATTGTCTGGTGAGCCTGGTGTTTCTCCAATGTAAACCATGTGCTGGCATGGGAAAAGTGAGGGCAATTCTGTGTTTATTATGGTCCGTGTCACACTGAGGTGGCTGAGCCAGTGGTCTTATCTTTGCCTTGTGATGGTTAATGGTTCTTCCTCACAATTTCATGAAAGTCCGATGGACAGGAAGAAAAATTAGCTAAGCAATTAAACCTGAGATTGATGCAAATATTTTACTTGAGAAGTTATTGAGATAATTGATCTGTGCCATATTAAGGGGTTGAGTTTAGCATAAAGCCTGCTAAAATCCCTGATGATTTTATAGTGCTAAATGCTGGTCCCCAAACCAAAAGATTGTAGAATTCCTGGTAAGATATTAATTTCTGTTGCTTTTTGCTCCTGAACAATGTGAACATGGAAAGATTTTAATTAAATGTGATTCAAAGTTATTCTTTGTAATGTCCTAGGAAGGATCAAGTTTTTGTAATTATTTCCATGGAATATTATTGTGTATGAGTCTTCCTTGAGATTTTTTCTATATTGACTGTGTTCTATGAATTTATAAAATTTACTTTGAAGCATTTCCTTAAGATGGCCAATTTTATCTTATTTATATTATTTAAGGTTACCAGTAATATCAATAAAAGTAAGTAAATGGAGTATATAAACTTTGACATCCATTACACTAAGGAATATTTGTGACACAATCATAAGCAATGATTAACTTAGGTATCTTGGACAATTAACTGACTTAGATATTTCTGAACCCTAGTTAATCCAGAAAATACTAATAACACCTGCCTTGTACAAATATTATGAAGAAGCAAAATATCGCACATAATATTCCTAGCTCTCAATATGGATTCAGTAAATGACAGCCCTTATTCAAGCATCGTATTTTCCCATTATAAATTTTGTTCCTCTAATATCAAAGATATGACTCATCAAACTAATTTGCGTAGTAAATCGGTGACAGAAAGCTTTAATTTAGCTTTCTCGCAAATCCAACAAACTTTTTGTGTTATCTGAGTATTCAACAGACTGGTTGTTCATAGACATTTCAGATGCTGCATCTGCTTAAAAAAAGAGCCTATTTTACTTTAAAGAGATGATGTTTTAGGCATCCCATCCTTAAAAAGGTGGCTGGGGGTGGGGATGGGGCAAGGCTCTAAAGGGTGAGACTCAATGTCTTGGTGGAAAGTGTATCCTTGTTTTTGTCCAAAGTTAAATTCGTTATCTGTAGTTTAGGTCCCATCTACTGTCTCTGAAGGAATTTTGTTGAATTACTCTTGTTCTCTCCTATATCTTCTCTCCCCAGTTACTGTTTCTTTCTCATTTGCTTGCATCTTTTCTGTCTTAAAAATGGACCACAAATAAACCTTGATATCTGTTCATGTCTCTTCTATATTAAAATGGAACATAAATAATACACCTTAACATCTGCAGTTCCCTCAACACACACCCAATTGAGGAAATTTCCTGGATGGCCAATGCACAAGGCTGAAGTTTAGCCTTTAACAAATGTCAGAATCTCCTGGAGGCCTTAAATGTTGGGCCTCAACCCAGAGTTTCTGATTCACAAGTTCGTGGGTGACGGCGATGCTGCTAGTCAAGGAGTCACCATGGAATGAGGCACAGTAAGACATCATTAGAAATTAGAAAAATGATTTTCATCAGATCTCCATTCAAAGAGAGCATTGTACATATGTTGGATAGGACTTCTCTTGCATTTCCTTTTTTCTAATATAAATTATCATTGTCAGTGTGTAGGTAATTTGGCTGTCCAAAAATGAAATGGCCTGATTTGAAGCATTTGCTGATTTCCATGGTGTGATTACTCTGACCATTGCTTATTTCACACTGCAAATGGGACATCAGTGAGCAAGACATTGGGAACAGAGGCATACATTCATGTCTCATGGAAGCAGGTTGGAGACAGATTCAGCACACCACTGATTCATGCAATTATGGACATCTCTTATTGATAGGGAAGTGGTGATGGACACAGGTGAAACCCAGGTAGTCTCACTGTGCTTGTGGAATTTCCCTTCCTTATCTACCGTCTATCTTTATTTTCTTCCTCCCTGCATTGATCTTTGTTCTCGTAAACCCTAGTGTGACTTTCTGTCCAAATGCCAGAAATTATGTATATATGTATAGATTATTACTTGAGGGGGGATGGCTAATATCCCATTGTTGAAAACTTCCCAAACCAAAGTCTAAAAAAGAAGGGGGGGGGCAGACATCACTACCTTGTGAGGTTTTACTCCCATATTTGTTTGAATAGCCCAGAATTAGGCTAATGACACTCTCATTACCAAATACTTCCAATTCATAAACTTTCCAGATGTATTCACATGTATTTTTTCACCTAAAACTTCTCTTGAAATACCCAAAGAGAAGAGCTAATGACACTCTCATTACCAAATACTTCCAATTCATAAACTTTCCAGATGTATTTACATATATTTTTTCACCTAAAACTTCTCTTGAAGTACCCAAAGAGACAGGGAAATAAGGAAAACTAAACTATTCAATGAGAATTGGCAGTGATGACCATTTCTTTGTCAACCATGTGTCCATGATCAGGGAAACAAAAGGCAAATGTGTGTCAAAGGATGGGAGCTTGATAAAAGCTTTCAGGCCTGCTTGCTGTTCCATTATTCAAACAGCAGGTGTGCTTCTTGATTATTTATCAGATCAGAGAACTAAGCCCAAAGAACACTGGAATCATATCCCACTTGCAAATTTCAGGTCCTCAGCACTAGTCAGTATGCCCTGATTTTTTCCTGAAGTGAAAACCAGACCAGAACGACTTTAAATTATTTTAAAATGCAGTTCATCTGCATTTTTGGGGGGGAGGATGAGAACAATTTTGTACAGAAAGTTTGCAATCATTTTAATTCAAAGAATTTTGATTTTGTTTCACATTTATTTTATGCAAAGTAGAAGGTGGCAGTACGTAGCAAATAATGAACTTCTGTTTGGAAAAGCAGAGTCCTGGCCCTGGTTTGGAATTTCCCCTTGATTCTACACTTGATAATGGGTTATCTTCATGGAAAGTTTTGAAGATGGTGTTGGTACAAAGTTAAGAAGTAATTGCTGGGGGTTTACCCAGATCACTCGAAGATTGGGTAGGACTGACAATCTTTAAGAAAAATGTGGTCAAGTCCCAGTCATATTCTGATGAAGATAAGACTACTTGTGACTAATACAGCTCTTATTCCCTGTAACTTTCTCAAGGTATATTGTGTGAACTGATCTTTTCTTTTGTAGCTATTTGAGGTGAAAAATAGATAGAATTTGTCGGTTCATTACAGGATATGAGGGACTTGAGAAAAGTCATGTTTTAGTACCTCATTCCTTCAAGAACATGGAGTCCCAGGGAAAATAGTTTTGTGGTAGTAAAAGATGAATAGGAAGCTAATTCCAAGAGACTCCAGAAGAAAATAATAAGTGGGAATTGACTTTAAGGAAGTGATAATGAGATCACGTATCCCGGTTAGAGTCCACTGGATTTTCTCCAGCTTATTGCATCCATGACTATTCCCCTTCTCCATGTGTACTGTCCCTAAGTTATTAACCATTACCAAGCCTCATTTCCTTTGTGTAAGTGTTGCTTGAGGATCTTTTTCTCTCTGTGGTGTGAATGACTGATAGAAAAGTAATATGTAAGCCCACCCTGGGAAAGTTCCCATTTCAACAGGAAATGTTTTAGAGATTCTGTTAAGATAAATGACTGTATGGGCACCTGGGTGGCTCAGTCAGTTAAGTGTCTGCCTTCGGCTTAGGTCGTGATCCCAGGGTCCTGAGATTGAGCCCCACATCCGGCTCTCTGCTCGGTGGGAGTCTGCCTCTCCGTCTCCCTGCCGCTCCCCCTACTTGTACTCTCTCTCTCGCTGTCAAACAAATAAATAAAATCTTTAAAACAAAAAAAAAGATAGATGACTACATTTATAATAATGGAATTCCCAGATCAATGGCAAGCAGATAGGGGATTATCTTTGGGGCAAGATTTTTGCAAAGCTCTTCAATTTGTACCACGTGTTTCTAATGCTGACCTTGATTTGGACTTACAAACATCAATATCAATGCTCTGATTAAATTCAATTTGATACAAAGAAAAGAAAAGGAAGCCTCCAGAAAGTCCAACTAAAAATTTGCTTTTTTTTTCATCTGTAAAATTTAATTCAGCGTTTAACCTTTTGAGTGATTTTTTTACTACATAGACTTACAAACTTATTTCCTCCAAATAATGTACATATATTTTAAAATGCATCTCATATCTCACTAAGGTTTTCTTTCTTCTCCATGCAAAGTTCAGATGATGATATAATTTTGTCATTTTAATTCCTCTCCTAGGCACTAGCCTGTGGTTCCTTATCATGGAACCTCACTGTTGGCAGCATCTCCTGTTTCTAGAACCAGAAATAATTACCACTAATCATTGCCATTTTCTGATTTTACTTACAGTGCTGGCCCCAAGGCTGAGAAAACTGCTGAGTCACAGGGTCATTGGGAAAAGACTTCTTTGGACATTTCACTAACTTACCTCTTTCAGTTTTCTTTCTTTTTTTTTCTTTTAATAATATTTTTTTATTATATTATGTTAGTCACCATACAGTACATCCCTAGTTTTTGATGTAAAGTTCCATGATTCATTACTTGCGTATAACACCAAGTGCACCATGCAATACGTGGCCTCCTTAATACCCATCACCAGCCTATCCCATTCCCCCACCCCCTTCTCCTCTGAAGCCCTCAGTTTGTTTCCCAGAGTCCATAGTCTCTCATGGTTCATTCCCCCTTCTGTTTACCCCCCGTTTCTTCTTCCCTTTCTTCTCCTACTGATCTTCCTACTTCTTATGTTCCATAAATGAGTGAAACCATATGATAATTGTCTTTCTCTGCTTGACTTATTTCGCTTAGCATTATCTCCTCCAGTCCCGTCCATATTGCAGCTAATGTTGAGAAATCGTTCTTTTTGATGGCTGAGTAATATTCCATTGTATATATGGACCACATCTTCTTAATCCAGTCATCTGTTGAAGGGCATCTCGGCTCCTTCCACGATTTAGCTATTGTGGACAATGCTGCTATGAACATTGGGGTGCATATGGCCCTTCTCTTCACTACATCTGTATCTTTGGGGTAAATACCCAGTAGTGCAATTGCTGGATCATAGGGTAGCTCAATTTTTAACTTTTTAAGGGACCTCCACACTGTTTTGAGGTCTCTTTCAGTTTTCTTTATCTTGAATGGGCTCTTGTTTCCCAAACCATATTTTAGGTAAATTTAGTTCTCCTTCTACTGTTTTTCAGGTGTGTTGGACTTTTCCTTCCTTATTCTTTTTTTGTCTGTGAAAGTTAAATTCTTAGACTTTATTGTCTGAGAGGCATCCACTTATTAAGTCAAGTTCTGCATGAGAAACTCTTATTAACAAGTTACTCCGACATCAGTGGGACTAGAAAGCTGACAGCAATTTCCCAGGGATCTTATGGTTCTTCTTCTTCTTTTTGTTTTTAACATGAAGAAAAATACATGCTCATCAATTACTTATATACTTGGACTATATGCTTCTCCAAGTATCTTTGACTACAGAGTAATTTCAGCTTTGAAGAGGCCTAAGCTGTGGCTAGATACTCAAGATCATTCTTTTGATCCCAATAAACTACTTAATGTCTTTTCCAGCCTAGCACTGTTCCCGTAATAGGATGATATTACAAAACCAGACAGATCGTCTTTAGCCCTGCCATCTCCTACTCTAGGCAGGTCCTCTTGCTCTCCTTCCTTATGCTGCATGACCAAATCACCTTTATTTCAATCAAACCATGCTTAGAATCTTGAGGAATATTTGCCTCCTTTTGCTCATCCCATTCAATCCATGCCAGTCCCCTGAGTACCTCTCCACATGGGAACCCTCTCGTGTCTGTGCTGTCACTTGCAGTCCCTGTCATCACCTTAGTTTATACTTTCACCTTCTCTTGCCAGAAATATTGTGAACTCAACTACCTGCCTGCCCCCATCTCTCCTGCCTTCAAAATAGCTTGTACTGTACTACTGTTACAGTAATTGTCCAAAAATGTCACTATGAGCATGTTATTCTTCTTGCATTAAGAATAACAATGTCTTGGGGCGCCTGGGTGGCACAGCGGTTAAGCGTCTGCCTTCGGCTCAGGGCGTGATCCCGGCGTTGTGGGATCGAGCCCCACATCAGGCTCCTCCGCTATGAGCCTGTTTCTTCCTCTCCCACTCCCCCTGCTTGTGTTCCCTCTCTCGCTGGCTGTCTCTCTCTCTGTCAAATAAATAAATAAAATCTTTAAAAAAAAAAAAAAGAATAACAATGTCTTAGCCTGATAATGAAAGCATAAGTTAGCCAGAGCTTAGCTTTCTGATCTCTTCTGTTCCCATTGACTGACACAAGTAAAATGAACTCATGGCTTTTCCCGGAAGATGCCTTGGTGATGATGCCCTTGCATTATCCTCTATGACCTTTTGACACTTTCTGCAAGGTCTGTACCAAATCACATTTGATTTATGATGTCTCGGTGGTCACCACCTCTGCATCTGCACCTCTGTCGCCCTCTAAGATATCCCCTTGGAGAGGCGTTACAGTTATCGGTTCAGACAGACCTAAATTCAAACTATAATTCTGCCTATTACCACTGTTATTACTTTGATCAGATTGCATATCTTCTCTGAGCCTTGTGTTTCATTTTTTAATATGTAAAATAAAGATAATGTTTTCTTTTAATATGAAGATTAAATGAAATCACCTGTATATAATACATATATGAACATGGAATATGTTAAAGATTTCATACACATTGCTTTTTTTAAGTAACTCTTCCTTGGTATTAATTACCCTCTTGCTGGCATTCTGGCCATTTGAGATCTTGGTCCATCCTCTCTGTAATCCTATGAGGGCATTACTTATTTTTGGATCCATCAAAACAATAGTGAAATACCCAAATAAGGAGATTATGAAGAGTGCTGAAACTGATTTTTTAAAAGATTTTTTATTTATTTGAGAGAGAGTGCAGAGAGAGAGAGAGTGCACACGAGCTAGGGGGAGGGGCAGAAGCAGGCTCCCTACTGAGCAGGGAGCCTGATGCAGGACTCATCGCAGGACTCTTGGGATCATGGCCTCAGCTGAAGGCAGACATTTAACCAACTAAGCCACCCAGCACTCCTGAAACTGGAATAAAGAGGAATAAAACAAGCTGAGTAAAGAAGTACTTCAATTCACAGGGATAAAAAGGAATTTAATTCATAACTGGAAAAAAATGGCCATATTTTCTTCCAAGCAATAATAAAAGGAGAGCTAGAGAGTTATTAGTGACAAAGAGATAAAAAATAAAGGAATGTAATGATTCCATGACTACTGACCATATGGATGTGAAATGAGATATAGAAACCACATCTTCCAGATAATCATCATGTAAACAATTTTGTTTAGGAATGTGGGCACTTCTATTCTCTTCTGGATTCACTGTACTTTCTCTTACCATCATCACCATCTGGGCCTTAGGCATCAATTACGTATTGCTTTATATTATTTTCTGAGAGTTACAATAAATATTAACATTGGCTTCACAGTGAGATTATAGTCACTCTGAGGGCAACATACTTCTTTTTTTTTTTTTTTTATCTCTCATGACATCAAATGCAGTCTCACATTCATTAACACAGAGCATAGTCTTTGGAGACAAACAGATGTGGACTCTAATCAGGGTTCTGTCACCCAAGCACTGGGTAAACTTGTGCAACCACTCAGTCTCTCCATGTAAAGTAACCTCTGCATGGCACGTATTTGGATTATTCAATTAATTTCTGTGCATTCAAAGCAACCCTCTGATTAGAGTTTAGGTTTCTATCTAATTTTCCAGTTTGACTAGAAAGAAAGAATATGCTAGCCTTGCTGACCTAGTTGTCTGGATCCATGGTTGCTATAATACAGTGGATGAACACTTAAGCACCCTAGTTTTGTACATTCATCTCTTGTGAGCCTGATTCATCTACGGTGGCTTAATAGATAAACCTCTCTTACTATACTGACAAAATCAGATTTCTGAACCATGAAGCCAAGGACTTTGGAGTGTGGGAAATTACAAAACAAATATCACATTCTGAGGCTACTTAGAGGTCCTTCCTGGAAACCACCAGTCTCCCGTCAGGGCTTGTTCACATTTCATGTCAGTTGGTAAACTGGATCTTGAAGAATTACGAAATGAACACAGCAGAGGGCTTTCCCTATAGGAGTTCGCCTTCAAGTAGTTTTTAGGTTACATACCTGATAATTTAATATGGGTTGGTTTTTTTTTTTTTATTCTCAGAAGTAATTTAAAATGGTGCAATAAATGCCTATAGCTTTGTTGATTTAAATAACAAGAGAACTGAAGTAGCATTGTATATGCAGAATGATTTCATATAGCTTGACTTCAAAGCTTTTGACTATAGTAAGCAATACAAAAAGTTTTTGTGTATATTATTCTTAGCTTTATGGTCTTTTTTTTATCTACAGAGCAAACTTGGGAGGATTTTGTGAGTTGCAATTATGAAATCATATTGCCCTGTATTTCAAAAAATACTTAATATTTAATATAATTTGAAAATAATAATCCAAGTAGCTATCTGAATCTAGTATATTAATAAAGATTTTTTAAGAAGTGATATTCAGAATTACATATTGGCAATGGAAAGCCTTATTTGACTTTTGTTCTTTGCTATTTTAAGAAAAGTCTTACCGTGTTTTGGAGCCATAATTAGCCAAACTTTGAGTTCGGAAAGTAACTTTTTGTAGCTTCTTCAGTGCCATGTGGGAGTAATGGGTGTTGTGATAATTCCCATAATAGCATAACATATTTTTATTAGTAACAATGCCAATGAAAATAATAAGTTTTTGAGCACTTACTATGTGTCAGTTCCTACTCTGAATTCTCAGAAATCATCTCATTGAATTTTCAAAGCAACTATATGAGGTAGATATTGTCTGTGCACATGAAAAAACTAAAGCATAAGAATGTTAAGAATTCTAGACAATGATGCATAGTAAGTGACAGCACCCTAAAGAAGAGTTTTGCTCTTCAAGTTCATGGAGCCGTCTTTCACCAACTTAGACCGCTAAGTCACAAGAAAATGTACCAGTGCAGCAGTGTGGTAGCTAGGGCTTGTAGGAGGTAATGCAGCTTAAAAAGTGACAGATGAGTATTTCTGATCATTGCATAAGCTTGCTTTTATAGTAAGCATATTTTCTTTCCCTGTTCAGTTAATACTATCTGTAGTTTAGAAGAAGACATTTACAATGATAAGGTGACTTCCAAGCCAGGATTTCCAAACTATGTTCCCATATTCTCCAGGGACTTCATGAAAGTGTCTTAGTGTCCCCGGTGATAAAGGGAAGGGAGGAGGGAAAGTCAGGGCATCAGTTCACTTTGCCCACAATTCCCTTAAACAGCTTCACTTCGCTCCATTTTCACTAGTGCAATAATACTTTATATTTCACTTGGGGTTGGGGTGGGATGGGGGGAGAACAGTTAGCTATTTTTGGAGACAGTTTGAAAATCATTTATCTGGGAGACCTGTTTTCTTACAGAGGGAGCTGAGGGCTGGAGAGTTGAAGCATTTGGCCCCAAATCTCACATCTTATCAGAGGGAGAACCCAGGTCCCCTACCTCCCAGTCCAGCCTCCTTTCCACCACCCCAGGTTGCTGACCTACAGTAATACAGTGCAAGTGTGTTATATTTTGACCATCAGACCCTGGATTGTCACTCTGCAGGCCTGTTCTGGTGTTGCTTCTGATTCACGTAACCCTCATCTTTATTGGAACATCAGAGCCTCCTGGAATTTGTTCTTAGATCTAACCTCTACTTATAAAGGCTGACATGCTCTGCTCTGCATTCTTTGAATGCAGTTCTTGAGTTTCAATATTGAACCTACATGTCATTTAAGAGCAAGAGTAACTCAAATATTTTATGATAACAATTGAATTTAAAAATACAACTAGGCAAATTGCTTCATTCAAGAAATATTTTTTGATGCCTACCAATGTGCCAAAATTATTCTGAGCACTGAGGATATACTAGTAAGCAAAATGTAAAAATCTCTGAAAATAGAAATCTCTGATGTCACTGTACTTACAGACCATAAGGGTCAGAGAGATGAATTGGAGCAGAGGAAATGGGAAATATTGGGAGGGTGTGTAGCAGTTTTATGTAGGATGATCAGGTCACCAACAAGACAATGTTTGGGTCAAGACCTGGGGGAGGTGAAGGAGCAAGACACACAGATATCTGGGGGAAACTGGCTCAGGGAGAGGGAAGAACGAGTACGGCAGCACTGAAGTAACAGAGCGTTTAGTGTAGCCAAGGAGCAACCAAGAAGCGAATGTGTGTGGAGTGAGGTGAGCAGAGCAAGTTAGGAGAACAATGGGAGGTGACAGCAGAGAGGTAAGCATGGAGCCATGGTGTCTGATCCCAGCTTTGGAAAGATTTTGCCTTTTATCAGATTGATTATTAAGCACAAAATTCATGCTTACTTATAATAGGTATATTTATCTCTAATGAGGGCGATGGAATAGCATAGCTTATCTTTTATTTTGAGACCTATCCACAGGTGAATAACTGTGTGATAAAAATTTAGGAGATGCTATAATTTAACATATATAAATATATATATTTGAAGTCTGAAGATGTGTAGGCACAGAATTAATAAAAAATTACCAAGTAGTTTTGTCAGATAACCCTTATGTTACTTATATTACTAAAAAGCATAATTAGAACTCCCTTCTAAATTCAATTAAATCTTTTATGTTTCATATTGTAAAATGGCTTCTCTTGTTATGATTTTTGTTTGTCTCTAAAACATTGGGCTCTTTTTCAACATTTTTGGTCATTGACCAGTTTTCTTCTTGGTCTTCTTCATTGATCTTCTGTGATTTTCAACAAATTTACAAAATAGACACCCACCCAGAGAACTAAATTTTCAATGGCACAGATTGTATACAATCTAGCACCAATGTATTTCCTTCTTTTTTAGATTTTACATGATAATCAAGAGAAAAATTCTGTATCAGGCAAGGCCCGTGTGGCTGGCTTTGAAATCATCTTTTTCTCAGAGTGATTTGAGAAGTCCAGTAAAAGAGGACTATAGTTGCTACAGTTGACTATGGTCGTCTGCACACAGGATATATGGACCATGGTGGCCTTTGTCCTGGGCACCAGGGAAGGAGAAGGGGCCATATAGACGTAGAGGAAGAGGGAAGTGAGTGGTGTCTGGAAGAAGAAGGAAGAAAGTGGTAAGCAGCAGCTAGCCAAATCCTCTGCCTTGGCAAATGAAGCCCATAACACATTCGGCTACACCCTCCTGCGGGTTTTTGTTATTTAGAAGATTTTATACTTTGCAAAGGAGCATGAATCTGGAGTTTGAACTGTGTACTCTCTCACGTGATCACATTAGCTAACACAGTTTGGATCTCAATTAAAAGGAGATGATCTGAGAAAATAAAGATTTACAAGGAAAGGAAAGTTGTAGTATAGTTCAAGGAAATGCCCAAAGATGTATTCATGTTACTACCTGATGGGTAATGATATTTTCTTCTCTGACATGGAAATGGATATTTTCAAATTAGGAAAGGTAGTTTTTATTATTAAGAAAGAACACACACACACACACACACACACACACTGATGTGTGTGTGTGTGTGTTCATGAGAGAGCTTCTTGAGTTTTAATCCTTTCTTGATTTCACTATTGTTACAAATGACTTTTATGATTCATGCTTACAGATTAAAAGATCAACTAGTTCCAAATGGTGATTCATTCTATAAACAAGATGGGTTTGTTTGTCTCAAGTAGCCAGTTATGCTCAAAAACCACTCTTTCATTTTGAGATGGTCTTGCTGGGTCTCCAGAAGGCAGCAGAACTGGGGGTTAATTTTGTATCCTATGGAGTCTGATTCCTAACCTCACTTGCATTCTGGGTAATTCTGTGACCTCGTTCTTCAAACAGGCCTGTCTTGGACACTAATAATGATATCCTCAGCCTGGATAGGTGCTTGCAGCACATATCTAATAGTCATCTGGTGGTTGCCAGATTTTTACCACTAGCCTCTTGGGTGGATAACTAGACTTCTGTTTCTTTAGCTTCTAACAAGAACATGAATGTAAATCAACTGAGTGCTTACTCTGTATTAGATGCTTTATACCCATGATACTTTAATAAAGGAGAATTAATAATCTTATTTTTTGGAGAAGAAACTAAGGTTTAAATATCAACTTGCCCAATATCCTATGGCTATCAAATAGACAGGCCAGGATTTGAACCCAGTTCTATCTGATTTCAAAGCCCAAGCTCATAGTTATGGTGCAAGATTACTGTGCATAAGGCAGTTGCTTAGTAAATGAAAATTTTCTCAAGATACTTGTTAAATTGTTCAACTCATTGCTAGAGCTGAACAGTGAGAATACATTTTGTTATCAGTTTGTTTAATACCAACAAAGACAAAGAATCTCAATGGCATATCCGTTGATTTGAAATAGAACATGGCAATGAACAAAAGAACTTTTCACTCACATTTGTAATCATGAGTAAAAGGAAAATGAGGTTTTTATTTAGTCTGGTCATAGATAGGAGTCTTTGTAATAAATTAAGGACACTTCTATTTTTCTTAGTTAACCATAAAAGATTTCTTAGTTCTCTGGTTAGGAAGTTATATTATAGAGGACTAAAAGGGGAATTAATGAGACACATAGCTTTGTTTGAGATGACTAATAGAATATTCTATACCTGAACCTGGTTTTCAAGTAAAAATAGATGACATGTCACTGAAATTTAATGATACAGTTTTTCTTTTTCTTTTCTATTTCTTAAAGGCACTTAACTTTTAGAGTTGACTTTCTATAACTAAGGGTACATAAAGATAATTATTTTTAACAGTCAGAGAAGAGCTCCTATTCTTTTACCCGACATCCTGCCTCTGGAACCACAAAAGTCTAGGCTCCATTTCCCAGAGAGTCTAATTCAATAAATTTGTAATTTAAAAAATCTCTACCAGTGATTCCGTTAAGTGGTAAGAACCATTCTAAGAAAATCAGTTCCAGATTTTTTTCCCATGCCTCTATAAAATCCTAACAAAAAATAACTTTCAATTCCTTAAAAACTCATTGTGTTTTTTTTTTTCCTTTCCTTTATTCCTGAGCTCTGCATGTAGACTATGGACAAATCTCCATACTAGTTTCCCTAGAGTTGAACAGGATGGGAATGAACGATAGTCTTTATTTTCTAGCACGTCTCAGCTCTTAGCATTTCAGGGACACTCAAGTCCTGCAGAATCTCTTTTATCCATATCAGACATAAAGGAAGTATTTTTAAAGCCATTTCTATAAGCACAAGCCCAGGGACTTTGTGTGTGTGTGTGTGTGTGTGTGTGTGTGTGTGTTAGTTTCTTGGGATTGGCATAGCAAAATATAACGATCTTGGTGGCTTAAAATCACAGAAATCTATTCTGTCATAGTTCTGGAAGCCAAAAGTCAGAAATCAAGGTGTTGTCAGAGCCTTACCCCATACAGGGTCTCCGGGGAAGAACCCAGTCCTGCCTTTTCTAGCTTCTGGTAGATGCCCACCATTTCCTGGCTTGTGGCTGTATCACTCCAATCTCAACTTCGTCTTTATGTTGCCACCTTCTTTGGTGTATTTAATCCGCCTGTATGCCTCTCTTGTAAGGATACTTGTGTTGGCGTTTAGGGCCCACCTGGATATAATCCAGGATAAGTTCCTTATCTTAAGATCCTTAATTTAATCACATCTTTTGCCATATAAAGTAATAGTTACTGTATTTTCACATAATATTCTTAGGTTCCAGGGATTAGGAAGTAAATATGTCTTTGAGAAGCCATTTTTTCAGTTTACCACAGTCACTCTTGGGATCAGATGGCTCACCTAGAAAGTTTGAGTGACTATATTTCTCTTCAAATTTCTGTGTAGATGAAATTAACCATATTACATAAAAAGTAAAAACCTGGATTGCTCCTATGATATTAATATGGAAAAATAAAATAAGTTTGGTTTCTTTACATTTTCATTGAGTTCATTGTACTTTGTCACCTATACTTGCATATAATTGTATAAATACATCATTAATTCATTTTAGAAAGCTTCTATAGAGTGCTGACTATGCTCTGTAGATATGATGCTTGGCCCTGGGGTGCAGAATTAAATAAGGTATGGTTCCTTCCATTGATCAGCCTGTAATCTTGACAAGAAGATGGTTGTATCATCAGTTCATTCAGCTTCCAAATGTGACTGTATACTTCAATAGTTAGGTCATGGATTCTGTCTTGTAATCCATACTACCACTCTTTTAGTTTCATTGTTTATTCCCATTTTAGAGAGAAAAGAACCAAAAACAGATATTAGCTGAAGACTGCATATAATAGGACGTAGAGCTTGGGTTTAACCTCTAGCATTCTGATTTTCAAGCTCAAGCTATCAAACACTGCCTATACCACATTGATTATTGATAGAATTATTCTATAATGGTTTTTTGAGTGAGTATTTTCCTTTCCTAAGTGCAATACAATTATTTTCTTCTAGGTATGCTCAGACTTTTCTATGTGGCTTGGACTTTTCTGATGTTTGCCTCTTGGGTGTTAAGGTTCATGAAAGTTCTGTTGTGACTTGGATTATGTGAGTTTGCCTTCATCCAGGAACTAAGATAAACAAGAGTTTGGAGGCATTGCATCCTTCTAGAGATACCTTTCTGTATATCCCTTTAATTTAAATGTGAAAATTGATAACAGAGATGGTGAGAAATCCTTTTGTAAGTGTAGCCTACAGATGCACAATCATAAGGAAACTCCTGCATAGTTGGTAATAACACATGGATTCCCATATGGTTTGTCCTAGAGGTTCTGAGAGAACATTTAAGAGAGTGCTGTCTTTGGCATCTGAGAGGCTAACCCTTCAATTCTCATTTTCACAATCTTGATCCATCTGCGTAAATAATAGCTAAATTTTCTTCAGATAACTTATACCATGAGAGGTCTTTTCTTCTACAGACACATGTTATAACAGAGAATATCCTTTATATCTCTTTCTATCCACCAAATTGTATTGATTGTTCATCAGTTAGTTTTAGCAAGTATCAGATGACAAAAGAAAAGATGATGGATTTGGTGTAAAGGAATTTCCCAATATACCTCCAAATGGATCAGTAACATCAGTAAGAGGTAGATTGTAGTAACAGTCAAGGAAATGGTTCCATGGTGCTAGCAGCAACTTTTAACTCTTCACTGTGGTTTTACTAAAGCCTGGGCCAAGTATGCATTTTAGGAGGACACAGTTGGTGGTGGGCCCCCCTTCCCTAACTCATTCCAGCCTCTAGTGACAGTTTGCACATTGGAAGGATCAGCTTGGATGATGCTATGGTGGTAGCTTTTTGTTTTCTCAGCTGGTTCTACTTGAAGTTGTCATATCCGGAGTAACAATATTTTGTGGATCTCCTAATAAAAATGTCAAAGAACTAACAGCTATGCAATGTGGCTAATCATCAGGGAACACAGGGTGTTGCTTTTCCTTTGCTAAGTATTTTAATTGTAATTGGAAGTAGTAAATAACTCAGTTACTACTCCCTTCTTCAAATTATGTTTTCAGATTTCCAGTCTCTGCTTCTCTCAAAGAGCTTTCAGTACCTTGTTTGATGTGGTCTGAAAGGGGGAGGGCTGGCTGGAATCCTGATTTCTTGCATTTGTGAAAGCAGTTCCCTTTCGATTAGGTACAGAAATGGAAGTGTAATCTGGTGTCATTAATATATATTACTGCAATGTAAGTAACTGTTCCACAAGTGTTACTACTAAATTCTCAATAAATATTTTTCTAGAACAATGTCTTCCCTCTTTCAAGAAGAAAATGGTCTGAATTTTGGAACTTTCACTTTGGAAAATCCTATTCCCTGATGTCTATTATGAAACTTCCTCTCCAATCCCATAAGGATCTATCCTGGGTAAAATTCTAGTCTCCCTCTCCATCTTTGTCATTCATTCAGGAATGGAAAACTTTTTCTCCCTTTCTTAATGTCTCTGGCTTCTTTCTGTTTTATTGTTATCTCTTTCTCCCCCACTCCCCTCTTTTCCCCACCCTGCCACACCATACCAGCACGCTCTTGAGAAGAACGTGCTGTTTTTGTCTATTTCCAGTTATCAAACAGGAAACCACATTTGGATAAGGCCTAACCTATTTGAACCCTTCTGTCTGGAAGGCTTGTGGTTATCTCAGACTTCTGTGGCCGCCACTGGAGAGTAAGTCGAACTTGGGTTGGGAGGTAGAGCTTATTTTCTACTCCAGCTTTATAAGAAAACATGGTTCCTGTTACAGTGTGATTCCTTGTTTAGACCCTTGGGTGTATCTTTTAGTAGTTGGAACTCTAGGAGGTAACGGGTGAAAAATTAGGTTTCTCTAACCTCCAGTCTACAGAAGCAGTACACTTGGAAGTGGCTGCCTGAAGAATGATTCAGGAGCTGTGTATTAATCTGCCCTCAAGGTAGAGGGTTTAGACATGGTTTATAAACAAAAATCAATCAATCAAGAGAATGTCCCTGAGGATATCATCCATACACCTGTTCTAGGATAAGCACTTCTTTCTCAGCATAAAGCTTCGTAGACTTGAAGAGGGATTGCCCCTTGGTTATTTTAATGTGAAAATATGTAGTCCCCTGTTGATCAAAATGTATGCCACCTTCTGTGGTCAGCTACAGCTGTGGCAATTCAAGCAAGTTGTTAATATACTTTTAAAACCTCCAGGTCTTCCTTATTTTTCATTCTTGTTTTCTCTGTGCATGTCTGTGTTTGCCTTTTAAATGTGAATAAGAAAATTTCTTTTCCCAGAGTGGTTAGCTTTAAACCTTAGACTATTTAATTATCTTTTACTGATCGGATGTCTCTACAGTTCATTTAGGTGTGGTTATCAATTGTCAATGTTCTTAACAATCTTACCTGGTTTATTCTGACATTATCTCCATATCTTTTCAAGAAGAGAAAAGTGACTTGAAGCTATGAATCCAGACATATCAATAGGTTATTAGTTTGTTCTGTTTGATGCAAAGCCTATCATTTCGTGGTTAAATTCTCTTGCACGCAATCAAATCTCTTCTGAACAAATTTGGAAAAGAAGGCAGTGACAATTTAGAGGTAGAATCTATGGCTTGTAGTCATCCAATGATTGGGATTGAAAATTGGTGGTAGGGTAATGTTTTGGCTAGAGTTTGTTTGCCAAGTGGAAACGGACATGATTATCCATGTTAGTTGTATCTACAAGGTCTCTCATCCATTTTGCTTCTCCATTCTATAATGTGCTTTAAATGATCTGCTTTTTTTTCTCTATTTCAGAATCTCTGGTTTTTTTTTTGTCTAGAGCAGCATTTAACTGTGTCCTTTTTTCCCCTGTGGTTGTTGTTTTACAGTAATAGTAACAATCATAGCGGTACATATTGTTATGAGCACCTCTGGTAGTTTTGCTGTTCAAAATACTTGCTTCTCATGGGGTGCCTGGGTGGCGCAGTCGTTAAGTGTCTGCCTTCGGCTCAGGGCGTGATCCCAGCATTCTGGGATCGAGCCCCACATCAGGCTCCTCCGCTAGGAGCCTGCTTCTTCCTCTCCTACTCCCCCTGCTTGTGTTCCCTCTCTCGCTGGCTGTCTCTCTGTCAAATAAATAAATAAAATCTTTAAAAAAAATACTTGCTTCTCTTCCTAGAAGGATTATATTTTAGGGTTCTTCTTTGCAGGAGGATTTTACTTTTCTGTCCTCTTGAATTCATGCTTGCTCTGGACAGTAAATTGTGAGTAGAAATGGTGTGGGATATTTCTGACTAAAAGTTTTCTGAAATCATATGTTATCTCGGAATTAACTTAACCAGAGATGTAAAGGGTCTATATTCTAGAAACTGCAAATCACTCTGAAAGACATTGAAGAAGACATAAAAAGATGGAAAAATATTCCATGCTCATGGATCGGAAGAATTAACATAGTTAAAATGTCTATGCTACCCAGAGCAATCTACACTTTCAATGCCATCCCGATCAAAATACCAATGACATTTTTCAAAGAACTGGAACAAACAGCCCTTAAATTTGTGTGGAACCAGAAAAGGCCACGAATCGCCAAGGAATTGTTGAAAAGGAAAAACAAAGCTGGGGGCATCACAATGCCGGATTTCAAGCTATACTACAAAACTGTGATCACAAAGACAGCATGGTACTGGCACAAAAACAGACACATAGACCAATGGAACAGAATAGAGAACCCAGAAATGGACAACTAATCTTTGATAAAGCAGGAAAAAACATCCAGTGGAAAAAAGACAGTCTCTTCAATAAATGGTGCTGGGAAAATTGGACAGCTACATGCAAAAGAATGAAACTTACCACTCTCTCACACTATACACAAAGATAAACTCCAAATGGATGAAAGATCTCGAATCCATCAAAATCCTAGAGGAGAACATAGGCAGCAACCTCTTTGGCATCGGCCATAGCAACTTTTTTCATGACACATCTCCAAAGGCAAGAGAAACAAAGGAAAAAATGAACTTGTGGGACTTCATCAAGATAAAATCTTCTGCACAGCCAAGGAAACAGTCCAAAAAACTAAGAGTCAGCCCACAGAATGGGAGAAGATATTTGCAAATGACACTACAGATAAAAGACTGGTATCCAAGATCTACAAAGAACTTCTCAAACTCAATACACAAGAAACAAATAAACAAATCAAAAAATGGGCAGAAGATATGAACAGACACTTTTCCAATGAAGACATACAAATGGCTAACAGACACATGAAAAATTGTTCAAAATCATTAGCCATCAGGGAAATTCAAATCAAAACCACACTGAGATACCACCTTATGCCAGTTAGAATGGCAAAAATTGACAAGGCAGGAAACAACAAATGTGGAGAGGATGTGGAGAAAGGGGATCCCTCTTACATTGTTGGTGGGAAGGCAAGTTGGTACAGCCACTCTGGAAAACAGTGTGGAGGTCCCTTAAAAAGTTAAAAATTGAGCTACCCTATGATCCAGCAATTGCACTACTGGGTATTTACCCCAAAGATACAGACGTAGTGAAAAGAAGGGCCATATGCACCCCAATGTTCATAGCAGCTTTGTCCACAATAGCTAAATTGTGGAAGGAGCCGAGATGCCCTTCAACAGATGACTGGATTAAGAAGATGTAGTCCATATATACAATGGAATATTACTCAGCCATCAAAAAGAACGATTTCTCAACATTAGCTGCAACATGGATGGGACTGGAGGAGATAATGCTAAGCGAAATAAGTCAAGCAGAGAAAGACAATTATCATATGGTTTCATTCATTTATGGAACATAAGAAGTAGGAAGATCAGTAGGAGAAGAAAGGGGGGTAAACAGAAGGGGGAATGAACCATGAGAGTCTATGGACTTTGGGAAACAAACTGAGGGCTTCGGGGGTGGGGGAATGGGATAGGCTGGTGATGGGTATTAAGGAGGGCACGTATTGCATGGTGCACTGGGTGTTATATGCAAGTAATAAATCATGGAACTTAAAAAAAAGAAATAAATAATTAACATACACACACACAAAAGTGTTCTGAACCAGCTCAGAGTTGTCATGCTCTTTTCCCCCTACACGATCCCAGATAGAGATTATCCTCAGTCTGTGTAAGCAAGAGATAAACTGTTACAAGGCACTGACATCCTTCGAGTTGTTTGTTACTCTAGAAAACTGTAGACTAAGCTGATTAATAAAAACCTTTTGACCTACCAATACCCCCCACCTGAGAATGTATTTTCAGCAATAACTTTACAAGTAAATAAACATGTAGGATTAGAGATGTTCATCACATTGTTGTAAAAATATAAAAAATTTGAAGCAAAACACATCAGCAGTGATTTCACTAAATAATGGCATATCCATATGATGGAAAACTATGCAGTAATTAAAACTTGATATATATTTGCATATACATATATACTTTTGTATAATTGTTTGTGTGTGTGTATATCTATCTATCTATATCTATATCTATGTCTATACCTGTATCTCTATAATATTATCATGGAAGGATATCTAAAATACATTGCTAAGTAAAAAATGAGATTGTAAAATGATATATCATGAATGATTCTATTTTAGCAAAAGGGTATTCATCAAAAGTATATATACTGAGTTGCAAAAAATATTTATAGGAGTGGCATCATTATAATAAACATCAAAGACAGGCCAAAAAGAGAGGAGAAGTAATAAAATTGTGTGGGGAAAACTTATGGGCATATGTAGAATAAGATAGCTGCTGTGCTGTTAGCTTTACCTTTTGAACAATATAGGGAAGGCACAGGAGGGCTAGGCTGTTGATTGTCGATGCTCTTTCTTCTTCTCCTACTCACTACTTTTGTGAATATAAGCTATAGATGCAATTTGGGTGTAATACATCTTTAAACATGAGCCTAAAGGTCAACAAATTGAATGTTGAAGCTAAAAAGCTCTGCGGTAATTCATGATTTAAATCAGAGGTAACAAAATAAATATCCCTCAAAGGCTTTACTATCCAAAAACAGCAAAATTCTCTGTCTTATTTCCTCTTCATTGTTTACTGTTTACTCGTTTTCTATTTATTGTTTACTTACTGTACTCCCAAATTCTAGAACTAGGATGACAAAAGTTACTCAGTAAAACACTTGTTGGATGAATTACTGATCTGCCTTTTTCTAAAGCTTGTATTTCTTTCCTTATACTTATCAAAATCTTCTCAAACACCTACTTCTGAGTTCGATGACTTAATTTCTGATCACATGTACCATGACATGGAACCATATGGTTGGTTAACTAGAGTGCTTGCTCCCAGGGCGTGTGCTTGTCCTGAGCCTATTTGCCCTTAGATCTTTCTTTCTTTGGTTCTCCTCTGTATGGCAGGAGAACTGAACCTTCAGGCTGTAATTCTCAGGCTCCTGTAACAGCTGGCTTCTCCTGGGATTGGCCGAGAGGAGGAGACACTCATAGACTATTTGAGTGTGAACAAAGGAAAAAGCCTTTTCCCTCCTGTTTCACCTGGGAAGCATTTTGTTGTGTAGCTCTGACTCCAGCTGCTTTTGACCAGGGGCACTGGGTTCCAGATTCCACTGAGTGATCATGGCTCTAGATTCAAATAACATCATCTTCTCACGTGAAGCCTCCAGCCTAGGGATTTTGATGACTTCCTTCTGTTGTTAATCTCTGGGTAGCCTCAGTCTTCCTTTACCTGTGTAACCAATCTCCTGTTTTAAATATCTTCCATTGTGAGTAATTAGTCTCTTTTTTTCCTGTTTGGAACTCAACATTAAAAATTAGCTATCAGTTATTTAGTTTGAAATATGATTGCTGTTATAATAAGGGAGAAATGAGATTTGATTTAGTGTATTTAAAAAAAATTTAAAGATGTCTTCTACAATAAAAATCAAACTGTAAAGGAATACTTTCTCAGGGACCCAGTGTGGTCATAGTAATTATACTTAAACGATTCTGAATAAGTAGAACTGTTTTGTGTAAGAAAAACCGTAGTCTAGAAAGGTGTCTTTGGTGCTGTGGACATGATTTATTACATTTGAAAAAGAGATGACACTTTCCAGTGGTTATGTGGGAAAAAAAAAGCAGAGGCCAGCTTAGGCAAGACCTTTAGTTTTCTGTGTGTGTGTGTGTGTGGTGTGTGGTGTGTGTGTGTGTGTGTGTGTGTGTGTGTAGTCCTGTGAAGGGTCTCAGATTTTCACAGATCACCATCCTGGCCCTCAGCTCTCCTATTCTCCACTTAGAAAGATGAGAACTGCAGTTCGAGACCATATACTCAAGGTCACATCTCTGTCTCTAGCCACATACCTGAAAGCCTTTGTTTCCACATTTTATTCCTGTAGTCCTTGAACTTCAGATTGTAATTAATATGTTCTCTGAAAAAAGAGGTGAACATCAGCAGGCTTGAGATGTGACCTATCTCTGTACACAGTTGACACATAATTCATGTGATGATTTTTCCTTCAAAGTTGTAATACCATGTATCAGGCAAGAGTAATGAATTAAAGCACCACTTACCTATCCTTGGAAAGGCAGTGTTGTATAATGGTGAAGAACTTGGGCATTTGGATTTGGATTCCTACTTTGCTCTTCAACTATTGCTGAGAACTTAATTACTTCAAATCACTAAATCTTCATTTTGTCATCTGTAAAATAGAGATGAAAAGATTTACAATACCTAAGAGGCATTTTTAAGGATTACATCAAATGTTACATGAGTAATTTAGAGTAGTACCTGGAATATCGTAACATAGTGAACACTCGGGACATGTAAGCTACGACGACAGCAATCATGATAATGATCATGATGATATATGTGTTTTTACATATTTACCTTGTTTATAGAATGACATCTACAGGATACTTAAGATCCTTTCAGAAAAAAGATTATAACCAAATGGGATCCTATTTCTCTTGTTTTTCTTAACTCAAGTAGGAATCTGTTGAAGGACCTGGAAAACAATAGAGCCAGTGCAGTGCTACACAAAAGGCTCAAACCAACCTCTCAATGCAGCACAGACACTCCCTGGTATATTCCCAGCATTCTTCTGGGTGTAATACAACGCAAGACAATCACATTCAGTCATGAGGAGCCTCTTCACTAAGTGGTGTTATAGTAAAATAGAAGAAAATGAGCACTTTCTTTCCAATTAAAGATATATTTCCCACCTTCTCCTTAATGCTCGTCAAATTCTGATTTGAAGAATAAGGCAACCACCCAAAGATCTTACATTTTTCAAGTTCAGTCTGACTTAAATTCATGTATTCTGATATCTTACCCTACTGGCCTGTCTTTCCTCATCTCTTTTATAACTTCAACCTCCTTTTCCTGACTTCCTGAAATTTGAATAATGTAGTTTCCTAAGGTTCTCTCCTACGTCTTCTTCACTTACCACTCCATGTTTTCCTTCTCCAGCTGGTCTAAGGTAGCCACACCATAGTCACCTCTGCATGGACAACTTGAGTTTATATATTTTAACACAACTCCTGAATTCTGGCCTATGTATTCCACTAATAGTATTTACATTAGTATACTTCCTAGGTATTTCAAAATGAACAAGCCCCAAATGATATTTGTTATCTTACCAACTCTAAATGTTTTTTTTCATTATTTCTTATCTTAGTGAGTGATAGCAAAATCTACAAATCAGAAAACTCATTGTTTTATTTTCCTTACCCTCCTATCTAAATAATCATGGCACCTTATTTATATTATACTGATACTTCCCAAATATTTTATCAATTCATCTACTTCCTTCTCTACTGCCATCATGCTTGTCAAAGTTACCATCATCTTTCCTCAACAACCCACTTGTGGTCTCCTCCTATGTGTTCTCACCCTTTTCGGTCCAACTTTCATGTAGAAGCTGGACATTTTTTTTTTTAACTTCTTAATTTTAAGTAATTATTGTTTCACAGGAACTTATAAAGGAACATACAGAATAAGTCCTCTGTGTCCTTCCCTCAGCCTCCACCAATGCTAACACCGTATACAACTATAGCATAATATCACCAACAAGAAATTGACATTGAGGGGCGTCTGGGTGGCTCAGTCGGTTAAACATCTGCCTCCCGCTCAGGTCATGATCCTGAAGTCCAGGGATCAAGCCCCACGTTGGGCTCCCTGCTCAGTGGAGAGCCTGCTTCTCCCTCTGCCCCTCACCTGCTCTTGCTCTTGCTGTTTTTCTCTCTCAAATAAATAAATAAAATCTTTAAAAAAAAGAAATTGACATTGATATAATCCATAAAATTAATTCAGATTTCACCATTATTTATGCACTTTCATGCATATGTGTGTAGCTTTATGCAATTTTTTTTTTATTTGACACAGAGAGAGACAGCCACTGAGAAAGGGAACACAAGCAGAGTGAGTGGGAGAGGAAGAAGCAGGTTCCCAGCAGAGGAGCCCAATGTGGGGCTCGATCCGACATTGATATAATCCATAAAATTAATTCAGATTTCACCATTATTTATGCACTTTCATGCATATGTGTGTAGCTTTATGCAATTTTTTTTTTATTTGACACAGAGAGAGACAGCCACTGAGAAAGGGAACACAAGCAGAGTGAGTGGGAGAGGAAGAAGCAGGTTCCCAGCAGAGGAGCCCAATGTGGGGCTCGATCCCAGGACCCCGGGATAACGCCCTGAGCCGAAGGCAGACGCTTAATGACTGAGCCACCCAGGCGCCCCAGCTTTATGCAATTTTATCACCCATGTAGCTTTATGTAACCACCACCACAATGAAAATACTAGACTGTACAATCACAAGATTACCTCACGTTACCTCTTTATAGCCCTACCCATTCCGTGCTCTGTATCTAATCCCTAAGAACCATCTAATCTCCACAGAACCTTGCCAGCACCTCGATCTTGGACTTCTAGCCTTTAGCACTGTGAGAAACAAATGTCTATTGTTTAAGCCACTCAGTCTATGGTATTTTGTTATAGCAAGCTGATCAAACTAATACAGACTCCCTACTCAATCCCTTCTGGTGTCACCTACAGGTATAGAGGATAACTTTCTGGGCCACCTGATATCACTGGTCCAGGTTCTGCAAGAGACAAAAGAGCTGAAGCCACTGGCCTGGCCTTCTTCTGATCCTGGGTGCAGGACAGGGAGACACAGGCTTCTATTGATGCTGCCCCTGCCAAGAACAGAACTGCCACTGGGTGTCTAGTGAGGACCGGGTTGGTTGGGGCTTCCTGCCATTCCTACTTCCAGTGGATCAGATCACTGCCAGGTCCGGATTATAAAGCAAGGTCCGGGACTCTCCCCCTAGGTCTCTTTATGCTTTCCTTTTCCCAGTGCTTGACCAGGAAGACAAGCTTGTCTTTTCGTTTGTTTTGTTTTGCCTATGCCTATTGGTGGTTCTGGGTTTTACACCTCTCCTGTATCCAGTCTGAGAGCATTTGGAAGATAAACAGAAAACCTAGGAAATTTCACCATGTAGTCATTCCTTGTGTCCTGAGGTTTCTAGTGGTCTGCCTTCTTCCATCCTTCCCAGCCTTCCTTCCTAGTGCTAATGGCACTCTTTCAGGTTACTTTTGGAGTCTTTTATCATTGTCCAATGGACACATTCCTGGGTATTTCATTGCATTTATAGAAGAGCATAGGAGAACTTATTATTCTATACCCACTTTCTCCAAAATGGGACAGGATAATCTTTTAAGAAAGTAAATCTGTTTTGATTGCTCTACCCTTTTATTAACATCATTATAGGCCATTGATAGGGTTTTTTCATTCCAATGACTTGGTCTTTCAGATTCTTGAATGTACTATATTCCATTTCTACTTAGATGCTTTTTGTTGCTCTTCTGTTTGCTCAGGATCATTTTTCTACTCCATTCACAATCCCTCACCTTCTATCCTCAGGACCCCCTTGACTATCTGTTAATTCCTATTCATCTTTTAGAACTTAGCTCAAATATCATTTCATCATCAATGAGGTCTTCTCTGACTCCTCATACCAGATCAGATCCTCTTGTTATACAGTGTCATAGCCATTCTTTTTTCTCCCCATGTGTTCATTCATTACAATTATAATTAAATAAATGATTGCATAATTGATTGTTTAGGATCTCTGTCCATTGCTCGAATGCAAACTCTTAGGACCTGGATCTATCCTTGTTCAACATTGCCCCCATTTTATGTATCTGAACATTTAAATTTTTTCATTTCTTAAATTTTTAAAATTCAGTATGTATCTGGAATTTTCCATTTTTCAAAAAGCTTTGCAGTCATTAATTAGTTAATTATCAAACAGTCTTGACAGTTTAAAAAATTAAAAAGTACACAGTATTTAGGATGCATTTGTCCTCTTCTCAAAGCTCCTTCTGAAGAAATTCCTCCCATCTACAAGGAGGAGTTCATAGTAAATTATCCCTTTCTCTTTTCATAGAGGGTCAATAATTTAGTACTAAAGAGTAACATTCACTAATTTTCCCACAGTTATTTACTCCAATCAGCCAGGCATGGAGCAAGAACCTAGAGAGACAGTGATAAACAAGGTGGACCACAGTCCTTTGATGTAACTTAGAGCTGAGAAATACAGAGATTATCTGCATAAAGAAGCCATGAGGACCAACAGCTATGGGCTTTCTTGAGAATTGGTTTTAGTTTCCAATATTCTTAATTTTTACACAACTAAAACAGAGAAAAATTATTTCTCTAACAATCAACAACAGAGTTAAAAAAAGAGCAGCATGTTGGAAGAATAATGTTGAGATGTACATAGGCCAGTAATTTTCCCTAAATCTGTAAGGGATTTGGTACATTCTGTTTGGATTAGTTACTTAATAATACAGGAAGAGAATCTCAAGCAACAATGTGTTGCACAATGTTATTCAGGAAATCCTACGTAAAAAGTAATGCCACCACCAATGTAAAGTTGCTTTTATTTCCTTTGCAGAGTTTATAAACTGAATTTTTGTTCCAGTAAATACACTGCAACAGTAGTTGTAAGTAGAGAGGAAGTGATAGTTCCCTAGCATTTCCTAACATTAAATAAAACAAAATTCCAAATCCTCAAAGCTTGTTGCCATCTTTCCTTCAGTAATAAATAAATTAACCTCGGTTCACTTGTTTGCTAGCATTCCAGTGAGAAGGGTAGATTCTAACATTTCACTTTTTAAATCTTGACATTCAAAAACGTGGTTGAAAAAGATGCCAATGCTCAGCATATTTTCTTAGGTTGATATTTCAGATGGTAGTCTTTCTATCTTTGTTAGAATTATATTAACTGTGGTGGATATTTCATCCTGGTTGTTTTAAAGAGAAAATGATCCCATTTAAGATCATTATAGTAAACTTTTGGTTCTGCCATAATCTTAGATAATCCATCAACTGAAAAATGAATAATTTGATTTCTTATATACCATTGAATTTATAGATTGTGGAAATTTACAAATTAAATGAAATCAGGTAACAGTGTAAAAAATTTGTATTTGAAACTTGGTTAATTAGACTTAAGGATGGTATGCAATCGTATCTTCTTCCCTGTCCTAAGTTTGGAGTCAGAGTCATTCAAATGGAGATCAAAGTAGCAACTAATCTATGTGACTTAAATGTATTAACAAAAGCAGAATTCCTTTTACCTTGATCTTAGTCTACCCTCAGATGGTCTACTCAAGTATGGTTGTTTTAAAATAGCTGCACAGATTCTTTGACATCCTTCCCTTCACAAAGTGGAATCTAATTCCCTTGCCCTTGAGTATGGGTTCAGTGACTTGCTTCTAAAGAGGAAAATATGGCAGAAGTGATGATGTATTCCTTTTGACACTTAGTCATAAATGGCATTGTTACTCCCTCCTTGTTCTTTCTCTTAGACCATTCATTTCTGGGGAAGGTAGAGGTCATGTCATGAAGACCCTAAATCTATGTTGAGATCCACATAGTAAGGAATTGGGGCTTCCTCTCAGCAGCTGTGTAAGGAAGTCAGCTTGCAAGCAGAAATTTTGAGGTGTCTGACTCCTGTTTAAAAGTACGTGTGTGATTTTTTTGGGCCTGATCATAGACAATTATGAAAACTTTACCAAGCAGGCCTCAGAGAAAGCTGCCCTCTCCAGCCTAAACCTGGTGTGTAGTCAATACATTGCAGTCTCTGAAGGGAGTTGCAGCCAAGGACTCAGTCTCCCTGGCCATATTTTTCACATATTTGTATTCCTAGCCCTGGTGGGCACCTTCATTTCAAGGTCCTCTTATCTGAGGCCTTAGGCAGTGCCTCTGGGAGTCCTCCTTATTGGAGGGAGGAGGAGGAAACCTCAAAGACACTTTTCTTTAATCTGACTTAGTACTTTTCCACTCCTAACTCTCCCCCTCACTTTCCCTCTGACCACAGGGTTCATAAAACTACCGGAGTCTTTCAATAGTGAGATGACCCCCACTTCTACACTGGTCCATCTGACCCTTGACTCCTGTGCCGTTCTGTGGGAGGGAAATGGAACAAGGTGAGTCAATGCTTTCTTCAGTTTTAGCCCTTGGCTTATACTATGTCCACAACTGATCAAAGGCTCAGCTCTTCCATTTATGGCTTATTGCATTAATTGACTACTCTAACCCTTGATAGCTCAGCAGTATTTCTCTCCAGCTCATTTGAGCTCCTGATAACCTCCAGGCCAAGTCAAGCCTGAAGATGACTGCAGGCCTGACCAACATCTTGACTACAATCTCATAGGAGACCTTGAAGGAAGGCTTTTCTTTCTTTCTTTCTTTCTTTCTTTCTTTCTTTCTTTCTTTCTTTCCTTTCTTTTAAGATTTTTATTTATTTACTTGACAGAGAGAGAGAGCACAACAGGGGAAGCAGCAGGCAGAGGGAGAGGGAGAAGCAGGCTCACTTAGCAGGGAGCCTGATGTGGGGCTCAATCCCAGGACCCCAGGATCATGACCTGAGCTGAAGGCGGACCCTTAACGACTGAGGCATTCAGGTGTCCCTGAAGAAAGGCTTTTTTCTAAGAAGTAATAATTAAACTCAGATTTTAAAGAGACTTAGAGCTAACTAGGTGGAGTAGGAAAGGTGTGGATAGGTAGGAGGCGCCCCTGGCTAAGGAGTAGTATGTGCCGGCCCAGAATTCCTGCCTCATAACTATGAAACTTCCATAGATAGGTGCAGAGAAATAGCTAGATGAGCCAAAAGTGTCTTTGGAATGATGACCTAGGCACTGACTCTGATGTGCGTTCTTTTTGGAAGCAGGAAGTACACAGTGAATCCTGCTTTTTGGCAGGAAGAATCTAAAGAGAGAGAGAGAATGGCTGAATTGTTTATGTTCAACTTCTCTCAGTCTTGTCCTCAGGAGAATCCTGTCTCTTCTTCAGAGGGGACAGATAAGGAAACCATTCTATAAATGGACCAAAATCAGGTCTTAGTGAAGTTATGTTTTTCCATATGTTACAATCATCAACATCCTGGGGAAAACTTATATGTCATAAAATCAGCAAATATTACTATGATATTTTGGGCACCAGGGATTATGATGCTTAGGGTGAAAAATGAAGTGTTTGGTGGTGAGATTATGGACATGGAACTTTGTCAGGAATAAAATGACACATTTATTGCTGTGAGTTGATTTGTCTTCTATTTAATGCCAATTTATCTGTGGTCAATTCACTAGGAGATTAGTAATGAACTGGAAGGAACAGAGAAAAGTGAACTCCATAAAAATAGCACATGACCCAACACGTAGTAGTTCTCATCAAATATACCTTTGTTAAATGGATACAATGAATAAAGAGCTCAGTGTGGTATTGTGACAGATAAAAACCAGAGAATGTAAAGAATTTAATTAAAGTACTTTTTATGGACAGATGCATGGTACTGTGGAGGCCACTAAGAAGGGGAATTGACTTACGTGGGAGGTAAGGAAGGCTTCTCTAAAGTAATATTTGAATCTAAAAGACACGTAGTAATAGCTAAAATCAGAAGGGTAGAAATAGTTAATTAACCTAATTAAAAAAATTGAATTAAGAACTTAACCTAATTAAGAACTTGAGGGTTGATCTGGCTTTTTTAAACATATCTTCCTGACAGAACAAAACGGAGATGCTAATGATGGAAACTTATTTGTTTATGTCATTCAGTTAGGGTAATGACAACTATAAAAAAATCAAACTGAAAATTTCAGTGGTTTAACATAATAGAATTTTCTTTCTCAATCACAGAACTGTCCACTGAGGGTGTTATTGTTTGATTTTGGCCTTTCACCTAGTGTCTCAGGGACTCAGGATCTTAAGACTCCACCAATGTGCTAGCATCCAGCAAGAGAAGAGAAACAGAGTAAAGAAGGCATAACAGCTTCTTTAAAAAAAATCCAAGCCCAGAAATAACACACATCATTTTGCTTATATTTTATTAGTATGAATTAGCCGTGTGATTATACCTTTATGCAAGCAGTGTGCTGGGAAATGTACTCACTGCTTGGGAGAATGCCTCTGAGCAACATCTACCGTGTTCTAGAAGGGGGAAAGGGAAGATAATTTTGTGTGTGTGTGTGACCAGCTAGCATCTTTGCCACACTTACTGAATGAATGCAAACTGCTGATTGGTTATTTAAATATAATCCCAACCTTGAATTTCATCACTCTCTAGGCAATTATGTGAAAATTTCAAAACAATATATTGATTTTTAAAAATACACATATGCTACTTGGCATTTTGGAATGAGGTATGCAGTTCTTCATGATCACAGATATCTTTATGATATTTTGTATAAAAGGAAAACATTTTCCCTGGCAGGGGGAGAAAAATTAGTTAGGTTTGCTTGTCTTACTTAGAGACATGGACTATCAAGACTTGAGAGACTAATTGCATGGATGGACCCTAAATCTAATGGAAATGAGTACAGAGAACATTCTTAAATAAGCCTTTACGGTTTCTTTTCTAACCGTAAACCTCTATTCAGTTGTAACAGGAAATTAAACAATTCAAATGTATGAAAGTTTCAGTTTGAGGTATTTTATTTTTATCATTCTTAAAAACTCATTGGTTCGTGTGAACTTTCTTATGGTAAAATTTATAATGCGAAAGTTTTTTATGGTCAAAATTTATAATGGGAAATACCACAGAAGTGCGTGTGTTCGGTAAAAGGAGTTTTAGATCAGATAAGAAGGTGGGAGAACTACACATGCAGAAGAAATTATTGTACTTTGTGCCACTCAAGCACTGGAGATGATGGCAAATGTGACTGTAGACCCAGAAACATTGAGAGCAGGAATAATATCTGACTCATCCATTCAAGGGTGGAAAAGTGACCGGAATTCTTCAGACTAAGAGTGATAAAGCACCAGGTACTGAGATCCTGACCTGATATACATAAATTAGAAATGACTGTGAAATATTATATCTGTATAGTGCTTTGTGACTTTCAAAGCACCATCTGGGTTTGATATTTATCATATTGCAACACAGCAATAAAGAGAGTCAGACAGTTATAAAGTTGTTATTCAGAGAAGTTAGGTATGAGCAAATCCTTCAGTTAAACTGCCCTTCAGCGGTTAAGAGTGTTCCTAGCACTTGTAAACTTCCACTTGACTTTGTGTCACTTCTTGTTCTATTGATTGATTGCAGTTTAAGTACACGCTAATATACTACTACTCATGAATAATATTTTTGACTGGATGAGCTAGACTTTTATTTAATTGGACTACTTTTCACCATCATAGGTTGAAGTAAATCTGGAATGCTTGCATAGTCTTGGGTTCTAGGTTTTTTTCTGGCACTTACAAGTTTTATGATCTTGATCAAAGTTCTTATCTCTTTGAGTCTGCTGCTTTATCTGTAAAATAGAGATAAAGATACTTGCCCTTATCAGTGTCATGAAATGAGCCTGGCGTAATTTACAAAGATTGAGACTAATTATTATAAATCTTAAATGTTATACAAATATAAAGCAATGTTATTATTTGTCTTCCTCTTCCTGGTTGGTTTTTTATAATCCAGCCCAAGCCAGAGATAAATAGATATAAACCCATCTAACTGATGGGGTTGAGCCTAAGTGAAATTGGTTCTTGAGATAACTTGCTTTATGATTTCCTAACTTTGACTTAAGTTGATCAACTATCCTTTTGTCTAGGATTCTCTGGGTTTTAGCACTGCAAGTCCAGTATCCTGGCAAACCCCTTAGTTTTGGGCAAACCAAAATGACTGGTAACCCTACCTTGACTTTCTGATTGTAATAATACTAAACAGGAATTTTAACCTTCTCTTATTATTAATATGAGATCATTCTTTGGTAAGAATATCTTTGTCATATTAGTGCATTTGTTTTTCAGAATATGGATTATATCAGGCTTTCAACCAAAACAGTTAGCTAAAGAGTATACAATACAGTTCTGTGCCCACATAATGACATAGAACTTGTACAGAGATATGTGTTCACTTCCTTGTACTGCCAGGTAATATGTATGATAACCTCTACTAGAGTGCTTATTACATTCAATTGAAATTATTTAACCCTCTATCTCCCTCATTAGATCTAAGCAAGAATCCAGTCATGTTCATCTTTGATTCTATAACATCCAGCATGCTAACTGGCACGTTGGAGACACCTAGGAAGTATATGATAAACCTAAATATGGAGCTTAGAACATGCATGGAACAACCCTTATTAGGGTCAGTTTTTTGATGATCTATAAAATGTACAGAATAAAATTGTCATTTAAGCCTCATAGATTTGAGTGAAGCTGAAGTGAAATAATATGAAAATGTGAATTACTTTTGTAAACTATTAAGTGTAGTAAAATTTATGTTTGAGAAAGGATTGATATTAATATTTAATAGCCCTAACATTTCAGCTTGTCTTTCAGTCTGCCATGCTTCCTAGATTCTTGATTTGGTCTTTGAATATTAAATTTGTGCTTCTATCCAAGAGTTTACATCATGTATCCTGTACATAAGTGACCACAAGGCAATGTGAAACAGACTACTTGTTACGGATACAGCCACTTATAAATTAATATCATCTTATCTAAATAGAATAAGAAATATAGATGCATTTAAGTTCAGTCCGGTTTATTTCCTGGAAGCCTTTGCTTGGGAGTCATCTACGTTAATATTGTGCAATAGTTGGTAAGCCAACGAAACTGCAATAAATTATATATTTATTTCCAAAGGAATCAACTTTTCATGCAACATGATTAATAGTTGTCTCTTCAATAGAATTTCTGTTTAGAAAGCCTTGTTTAAATGTTATCACAACCAGGGCTTGATTTTGGTGGCCCACCACAGATACTGTATTCCTTTGGCAGTTCCCATGTAGTTTCTTCTTGTTTCTGAAAATCCATCAAGAATTCAGAGCAGCTTAATCAATGTGGAAGAATGTCTGTGACTCTAGATATGGATTAATTTAGCTAAGTGATAATTTCTTGGATTATTCTGAAGATGCAACAGGTGGCTTTTCAGTTTTTTCTCTTGCAGGATGCAAATGTGTCAGGTCCCCAGTAACTGAATCCTTTCTTTTTTTCAGTGATCTAAAATAGGGCCCCAGACAAAGGAAAGTATTCCATAGCAAACCTACCATTTGCCCCCTGGATCATGATACCTCCTTTCTGGGATACTTGGGGTGAGAACATACAGTGTTTGGAGTCCTTATCTTCAGAACTGAATTGGACTATTCTGTTGCATTATGGACTCTCTAAAGAAGAGAAGGATACAGGCAACCTGGAGTTAGACTGAGAGGCCTCTTGAGATCAGCCTGAACTTGGAGTTTTCAGAGCTCCAGTAGAGGGTAGTAGGAATGGCGAAGGAAAGACCTCTGTGGATATGGCCAGTGGAAGATAAGATGTGCTGGCTTTCTAGGCCATGGTGTCAGGAAGGTGGGGCTAGAGCATTCATATATTCAATCTTTTATTCAACAAATATGTATTTATTACCTGTTATGTGTACACTGTACTACCCAATGCAAACACTGGGTTGTAGTAGTGAATGTGATAGGTCTCTGTTTTCATAGAATTTGTACGTTGCTTTTTTGTGGGGGACAGTTGACAGACGGATAATAAATAGATAAAAAAAAAATAACCAGGAAGCAAAAACATTTGGTAATAATATGTGCAATGCAAAAAATAAAAATAGGCAATGTGATAATGAATGTCAGGTTGTCTATGCTGATTGGCTGGTTGGGAGAATCTTGCTGTGAAGGTGATGGTTACTTGAGATCTGACTGTCAAGCAGGAGCCAGCCAGGTAAAATCTCTGGACATGGCATTTCCATCACAGTGTGGCTAATGCAAAGGCTCTCAGGGAGGTACAGGCTTGGTGGTTTGGAGGAAACAAGGAAGGCCAAAATGGCTGAAACAGAGTGATGTGGCGAGTATAAGAGAGGAGGCTGAAGAAAGAAAAATGGGCCAGGTTATGCAGCGCTTTGTATACCAGGATAAGGCACTTGCATACATGTGTGTTCTCCATATATGGAGAACCATTAGGATTTAAGTAGACAATACATAAGTAAGTACTGTGTTGTGCTTACAAAACCACTTGGTGCTATTTTATGTGATGACTAAAATATAAGTTAAGTAAGGACCCTTGGGATCTGGCTTGAGTTGGTGGTGTCTGTTTACATGGGGTCTAGATAGCAGGGGATTTGAATTTAAAGCTTGAGTCTTCTTCTTGGATTGCAGAGATTATCTTCCTTTGTCCCACCAGCAGTGAGACACCTGATGCTGACACAGCATGAAAGGTTGGTGCAGAACCTTTTCCTGGCTTCAGAAGAAGCTCTACTGTCTCATTACACATGAGAGGTTAGACTCTGGTGTGCACATCAGATGGGGTTCTGCAGTAAAGCTATACCTACAGTTCTACTTTGTTCTCCCCCAGGCATTCTCATGGATATATGGCAACCTAGCCAATCCTTTCAGTGGCTAGAGACGCCAGTACCTGCTACCTCCAAATGCTTGAATCTTTCTATGAATGAGTGCTTTAGAATTACAATTAAAAAAAAAGACTCAATGACACTTTGAACTCCTAGTGGCCTAATCATTTTTTAAACATCAACAAAATATGGTCTTCAATTATAGGATTAAAAAGTATTTAGAGGGGCGCCTGAGTGGCACAGCGGTTAAGCGTCTGCCTTCGGCTCAGGGCGTGATCCCGGCGTTCCGGGATCGAGCCCCACGTCAGGCTCCTCTGCTATGAGCCTGCTTCTTCCTCTCCCACTCCCCCTGCTTGTGTTCCCTCTCTCGCTGGCTGTCTCTCTCTCTGTCAAATAAATAAATAAAATCTTTAATAACAAAAAAACAAAACAAACAAACAAACAGACAAAAAAACAGTGCACATGGAGCATTCACCAAAATAAGCCACATGCTGAGCCAAGAAACAAATTCCAATAGATTTCAAAAAATTGAAATTTTACTGGGTACTCTCTGACCACAACAGAACTAAATTAAAAATTAATATCATTCCAAAACAAAAGGGTTGGGGAGT